>NC_084765.1:2147115-2453846 GCF_028858725.1 Colius striatus | reverse complement strand
AAACATGTCTGTTTGCAAACCCAGTACTTTCCAAAAGCGTGAAAAATAGTCCCACTTAGGGTACTGGAGAAGTGGGTAAGATCCAGACTGTATTCATCAGTTTAGAAAGAATATGCTGGCTGTATTCATTTCCCCTGAGTTATAAGCCAGACTTTTTCAACGAAAGCTGCTCCTGCATGTTAACTTAATCTGCGTGCCTTAAATAGGAATGTAAGCAAAACAGCAATGGAGCAAATTGACTGTGAGGTGCATCTGCTCTGCATTTTAGAGAAAAAAACCAATCTGAAAAAATAAATCAGACCCCAAACCCAACCCTGTGTTAGTAAATGCTGAAACACCCCAAATCTCAGTTACCCTGGGTGGTTCAACTGCAGTTACATACCTTTCCTAAGAGTATATTAATTTAGGATATGACAGCTCAGGATGAAAGTTTACTACCTCTGTTTTCCAATCAAGCACAGCCATGTATGAATACATGCATTACCCTGGCTGAATGATTGCACAGATTTCCTTCACTTCCTTATATATCAGCTGTTGAAACCCAGGCTGGCTTCTACAACAGTTTAAACACAAGTACATAACCTTTTGCTGCAAGCAAGTGAGCAAAAACCACCCTCTGATTCTGTTCTGCTGACTGAGTCACAGGTGTGGTAACCCTGCATATGGATTCACCTTAATTCTAGTATCCTTTTTCATCTAGTTCTATGTATTTCTCCCCTGTAAATAAACAGAGTTTTCTAAAAGGTAGATTTGCACAACCATGTCAGTTTGAAAGCTGATAATTAGAATGGGATCATGCATCTACCAAAAACTGTTGTCATGTCACTGATCTGGTGTTTGTTATGAGTAACGGTGTTGAAAACTCTCTGGGTGGATAATTGCCTAGCAAGCATCACTTTTGCACGTAAGATCATCACTAAACCACCTCAACTTTCACACCTCACTCCAACAAAAGGTCTGGAAAGATTAAATTAGATTCATAACGTTCATTTGTACAATAAAAGCTGCAAAACAGAGTCTATTAAACTATTGAAAATATCAAGTACTTTTTAACGTAGAGAGGTAAACTGACATTTAAATAGCAATCCAGCAATTAGATGCAGGTTAGTAAGCAAATGATGGAGGAATTTCACTTATTAAAAATGCCTCTGTATATGTTAGAAAGCTGACAATAGCTCTGCTTGCAAAAGGTACTCTTGCTAAGTACAACATATTGTACCATAGAATAGAACCATAGAATAACTGCTGAGACAGCAGGCAGGAGTGCTTGGGGTTCGCATTCTTTGTGTTCCAAATCCTTCCTGTTTTCCACTGCTAAACACAAGAATTTGTCAACTGACTAACTCCTTCAGAGAAGGAAAAGAAATCTATCTAAAAAGCCTTTCTATTCCAGTGACAAACAGCATTAACCTTAATATAATCTAATCTATATGAAACAAATCTAGCTTTCATTTCAGCCTCCCTTTAAGAAGGGGAAATACTGGATTACAAGACTTAACAAAGATAGATTAGGGGCATTTGAATAGTTATAGACTATCCAGCTATCATACACAGCCATCAAAGTATTTACCCATCATGCAGCTTTGAATCCCATTTTTCCACTTTCAGGAAACCTGCTGAAACAGGAACACTTCGATAAGGCAACTACAATTAACACAGAAAGCTGGAGCTGTGCATCACAGAACTCTTTACATGCTGCAAGTTATGCCAGCTACTTTGTAAGGATATCATGCTGCAGGTCTTAAAATGGCACAGTTACCCATTTTGCATTATTGCCTACCAGGTGAGGCATGGGCAGTTTCCTTAACTTCAGAGCTGCTGAAGAGAAGCATTTTGTCTCAATATTGAGGTTCTAATAGCTTGGAACTAGACTTAGTTAGAGAAAACTGCCTCAGTCAACAACACACAGAACAGAGCACAGCAGTACGCCTCTGGGAGACCCAACAGGACAAGTTCAAACATCCAGAGCTGGGCCCAGATTGTAAGAAAGCAGCAAAATGGCTAAAGAACTAAATACCACTTCTGAAGAAGAAATGGGGAAAAAAAGAAAAGCTGCAGAAAAACAAGACTTGGGGATGAATAATCCTAGTTTTTGATTCTTGGACAATAGGTGCCTACATAATTTCCAGCTGCAAAGAACAATCAATTTGTTAGGTGTACACTTGATTCCTACTAAAATATCTCAGATTCCGAAAATGCACAGGTAATTATGGGAACAAAGTACCCACTCACAGACAAAACTCATCTGAAATTCAATTTCCAATCTGTATGTGTTTTGTAAAAGCCAGCTCCATAATAGGCACAGGCAAAAAAAAGCTCATTTAGATATAAAAAAAACTATCAAGAAACTTGGAGAAAATGCTTACAATAAATGTTTTGCTGGTCATCTAAAAGCAGTTATCTCTTTAATTTAGCAGTTAAAGTGAGTCATAATAACCCTCAGTGTAAATAAATATGCCAAAAGCACTGTTGACAACTTAAAAATCTGTCAACAATGACTACTGCCTCACACAGAGCTAAGTAGTGCTGAAAAGCCAAGCCACAGGTTGATTCTGTTCAAAGCAATGGCAGCTGTTTGAAGCTTGTTAGAAGAACAATTCTAAAAGGGTTGTAATAGAAACACTAAACAGATTTATATTGTGAATGGAAAAAGACAAATGATTCTCTAATTTTGCAGCTTCTGTTTCTTTATAAGAAAATAAAACACAGTTAATACAGGAGTTTGGCATCTACTTTGTTAGGCTTGCTTTGGGGACTACAAAGAATGAGCTTCATGCATTTCCTCACCTATTTTAGCATCCAGGCTGGCATCAAATATATGCATGGTTATAGCATTTTGGTTTATGACATTAGTGCAAGTCCAAGCCTAGGCTTTATAAAAAGGCTTTTCTGCCACTTTTAATGCCAATTCCTTAGCAACTACTAAATTAGTAAATCATGGATATTTCATGCTGAAGTTTATCCCTGCAATGACTTACTCTGCCCAGACTATCATGACTCTCTTGTAATCCTCCTCATTCCAGTGAGTACCTAAGCAACCATGTTATTTGTCCACAATCAACCCTTTTTATTCTAGGTTGTAAATAAACCCTTCCACAATTTCTTTTTTACCTATATACATGCTTTTCCATTTTCTCTTCATCACTAAATGCAGGATACATCTAGCTACCTGCTTTTATCCTATCACCCTGTTTATCCATTCTTGAAAAACTCCATTAAATCTTTGATTTATTTGGTAGCACAATTTTCAGTGTTGTGGTCAGCAAAGCCTTAAGAGACCTTCATGTCCAACCTCATCCAGTACCCTGTAACAGAAAAGTTGCCACTTGCCAGGAAGACTATCCAGGAGTTCCTACTTTGAAAATTGACAGATAAACTTCTCACCGTGGAGAAATAATATTTCTGTAACAAGGGAAAACTTTGTACCACAAGATGAGGAGAACCAGAAATCCAGCTCCCCAAACTACTACCAGAATATAAGAAGCAAAAATGAAGTAGTAGAGATAAAGGATTGTTATTTTCTATTGTTATATAGTAGACTCTCTGAAAAGATTCTTATCTGTGTTACAGTAGGATATAAACTGCTATTTCTTATCTGATTGATTTCAAGTAGATTTCAATTTCCTTATTAGATAAATTTGCTGAGTCCCACAGTCACAAGCCATAGGGAATGCTTTGAATGCAGCAGAACAAAAGGCAGGGGTTCCTCAGAAAGCTGTCTTCTATCATGACCTCTCTCACTGGTGTCCTGCATTGCACAACAACTTCAGAGGAGCACAATGGCTCTGGGAGAGGGATGACCACCCATTAGCATACCTCCAATACTGAATGCTCCCATTTATTAAAAGCATCAGGCTTTTCATTAGATCATATGTCAAACTACATTGCCTTGTGTGTCCTGGTTTTCATCCCTTCTATTTCTTATTAGAGAAGACAGATCCCTAGAACGTTCATACATACTAATGTGGTGCAAAGACACAAATGAGACTGAAAGCTTAGTTTGAAGTTTGTGATTTATTCTTTCACCTCCAGCTGCAGCAGGATGAGAAAAGGAATAAGGAAAGAAGCCTTCTCATGCTGTTTTATGTAATTAATGAGTTAAATCTGAAACCATGGCCACTCTTCTACAGATGACATGTGCTAGAAACTGAATGCAAAGGAAATAATATCTGAAGGAATTCAGAGCTTCTACTAGATCAGATTCAAAAGTTTTGAATCTCCTTAAATCAGGAGTGTTTCTGCAGTTCCCACCACCCACACAAATGCAGTGGGGAGCCTGTTCTGTATACCAACCTGAAGTGGTTTATCTAACCCCTCTGAAACATCTAAACCATTTTAGGAATCCACTTCCACAGCATAGGTTAAAAGATTATGACTTTCAGGAAAACCTACCTAGAAAACAAAATGAGTAGAATACATGTTATCTGGAGTTCTCATTCGCTTTTTTTAGATGTAGAGATAATAGCAGAGAAGTGTTTTTGTACAGTCTGAGGCTGTGGATAAAGCTATTTCTTCAGAAAAGTAGAAGTTTTGGGTGTGGAGGCAGAATGGTTGGGAAGAGGAGGTAAGGTTACTGCTCATGAAGCATGGGATTATCAGACATCAGGCAACTTCCTCTGGACAGATTTGTGAAACACAACTAGCAGGTGAACTGAGCTTTCCAGCAGCCTGCAAATTGTTTGCTCATCTCTGAATAAGAAAACCAAAACTGGCAATAAATAAAGGAATATGTACACACACAGGCAACTCCACGTTGGAGTATTTCTCCTGCTTACACCTCCAACCCCTAAAAAAGAAAAAACAAAGTAAAAATTGCAGGTATTAGATTATTTCTACTGCAGCACTCAACAAGAGAGATTTCTTAGTTAATTCTGCACTATTTAAAACAACTCATCTATTTTCCTTCACCTGTAATTGTGCTGGTTTGTAGCAACATGTCACAACTAAAAGAAATTGTATTTTCTCCCCTAAAATACCAGGCACAAGTACTGTTTTTCATAGAGTTCCATTCCAGCAACCAGGTTTCCATAGTATCAAGAGACTAAAAAAAGCCAACAGGCTTCAGAGAAATTAATTTTCATATGATGTCTTCTGGAAATCTCCAAACTATACCTTAAAAAACGGTGTTTATGTATATGGTGTTATTAGTCTTAACATCTAACCTCAACACTCAAGAGCTAGAGGTGACTTGTATCATTCTTGTCCTGTTTGAACAAAGGACAGACAGACGTCTGCAAGAGTGAAGACCATCCATAGCTGTGTTCTCTGTGAAACACTGGATGGCCAAGATGGCTGGATGCCACTGGATGGCTTCCAGGTGGCCAAGAACTGGCTATCTATAAGCAGCTTATCTTTAAATAAATTTGCTATTTTTAGAGGATTTAGTGGTAGGAAGTCAGGGAAATACTGTCTCTCATATTCACAAGAAGTCAAAAAGCTCCCTTGTGAGAGCTCCATCCTCCACACCCATCCTCATTAGCTTTGGCAGAATCTCTCAGGACAGAAATGTTAACAAAGTCCTCTTAAAAATACTGTGGCACCTGGGTCAAAATGCCTTAAAATTGATAATAACTGAATGGACACAGAGCTAATTCTGACTGCTGCTGCCATTATCACAATTCCTTCCAAATCCTCCCCTGAAAGAAGCATAAAAATCAGTTCTGAGTATCAAATAGATGTCTCATTTCTGGGAAATATGTTAAATAAAACCATTTTGCACCTTGGCATTCACACAGAATCAAGGCTAAAGGAAAATGTTTCCCAGTTTTGCTCACAGCCTGGCTTTGTATGTCTGACAACAGCAAAGTGATTTCATCTTTGTCTGCTTTTTGGTCTTATTTTAAAGCATATTATTTGCTTAGGCATGAATAACTGAGCTCTTCTAAGAACAAGAGTCTTTTTTCTGTCTAGCCATTTTTATCTATCTGAAAAGGTAACAGTCTTATTAATGTATTTTTAGAATTGAACAAGATTGGCCCATCTCTTTTTTTATGCTCACACTGAGGGCATTTGGAATGCCATCACTTCCTACAGGTTAGAGGCTGCATTTAAACAGATAAAAGGAACAATCCAAAACAGTTGTCATTTTTTTTCTCTACAGTGCTTTTATGCAGATCCAAAGCACTTTGAAGGAACAATAATTTCATTCAGCTACCATCATCGTCCATTAAAAACAGAAATTAAGAAAAACAAACCCCAAACCCTCTCTCACTGAGTTTAAGTAGAAAGCAAAGTACTTTTCTATCAAGAGAAGAATTAATCTGCTTCGTCAGAGACTGTGTAGATACATCACATTGGTCAACATTCGTCCCACAGCTGCTCTTTTTCCAAGACCCCAGTGTCTCAATTCTCCAATACATCTGTAGTTATGCTTAAGCAGAGGAATTTCATAACCAAAACAGCAAGTTTCCTTTGGACTCTAACAACTTCAGTTATCATAAGTTGTCAGGGGTATGCTTGTGCTTAAGACATCATTTACAGTTGTCACCAAGAGGATGGTGACTAACTGTTAAACAGATATTACCTTTTTCCTCTAATGGTTGGTTGACTCAAACTATGCATCAATTATATATATAAATTTCAAAATATATACATTTCCATTATGCTAGATCTGCTTGCAGGTTACTGAGAGTCCTGCTATCCTTCAAATAGCTATGTACATACACACACACACACATATATCTATTATATATTATATATATACACACATATGTATGCTGAAACATTGCAGTACTGTTGCAGTTTTGGTAAATCTATCACTGAAAAGATGCAAGACTATTGTTTGCACAATTGAACCAAACTCCAAACTAGATGCTGTCTAGGAACAGAACAGCTCAGAGTGTGCTGCAATGGAGCAGCAGCCAAATTGGCAACAAAAACCCCCTAATGCAATGCAGTGAGTTGAGTTGAGCTTTATTCTTTTGGTCCACCAAAAGGCCTAAATTGTGAGAGGTAAAGAGCACACAAAAATGTTAGAACATAGTTCTTTTTTTCTCCTACACACAATACTAGGGAGAATCTTACTAAGTACCACATCAAGCTGTTGTGCAGACTTTTGGCAGGGCATGAACAAACTTTCAGAAAGCAAGCACATGAAATTGCAAACTGATAATCCACATTATTACAGAGACACAAAAACCCCCTCAGTTCCTTTCCAAGGGAATAAATACACTGTAGTCCTCATATGGCTGCCTGGAAAAAAAAATATTTAGGTTTATATCTGGTGGGAGAAGCCAGAGAAGTTCACATAGAAATAAGAGAAAACTCAGCCACAATCATCAATTAGTGACAATTATCTAAGAATGGGAAAGTTTCTCTATTGCTAAAAAGATTCAATTCAGTAATAGATGGCTTTGTAAACCCATGAATTCAACCAGCCATTGAACACAAATGTAAGATGCAACATTTCTAGGCTTGCCAAAAAAAATTCCTAATGGCTATAGTCTAAGTTACAACAATAAAGTTAAAAGTTTTGAACTCTGAATAAAGTGTTTACTTGAATAAAACACAAACCCAACCTATGGCTGAATAGGAATCTAAAGTTACTCGAGTGTGTATGTGTCTATTTACAAAGAAAAATAAAATCCAGGGTATTTCAAATGTCTCCCTAAATGCTTTTTACTGCTTCCTACATACAGTCAGAGGATGGATATCCAATACAACAGTAAAATAACACTGTCTATAAAGTGATGTTACCTTTCCACCTGTCACTACTTAAAGTTTGTACTAGTAAATTCTATAAGCTTTTAAGGATGAAGAAGTACAGGCAGTTATATTACAGATCATTTTGCCTGTTTTAACACAGGTACCAACTGAACTGTTCTGCAGCAAAAGAATGATATTTCATAGAATCATAGAATGGTAGGGGTTGGAAGGGATCTTTAGAGATCATCTAGTCCAACCCCCCTGCAGAAGAAGGTTCACCTTACCTCTCTGGTTTTGATCCTCAAATCAAACCTTGAATTTTGACTCTTTTTCTTTTTTCTCTTTTTTAATGGATAATACTGTGGGTTTATCTAGTTTACATTTTAACTGAATGTAAATAAGCAGCTATCCTATACCGAAGACAATAAGATTTCAATTCATCTGGAAAAATAAGTGATTTTATGGCACAATAATGCAAACTGCAATGCCTCACTTTGAGAATAAATGTATTATTCTGGTAAATGCAGCAGAATTAGTTTCACTTTCTAGGTATTGGTATTATAGCATTATTATTTGGTATGAGATATGCTCTGTGGCAGAAAAAAGTCCCCACACATCACATCACGTAACGTTTACAAAACAGCTACATGCTCATGGGTACAATAATAACAAATAGTTAATAATCTACTGCCTTTTGAATTAGTAAAATAGTCTATATGCTATTAAACTAAAAAAAAACCCAAAAGACTATTCCAAGTTAGTAATTCTCTTCCACTTTAAGGGATCACTTTATTCAAAAGTGATCAAAGTAAATCTCAAAAGGAAATACAACCCCAACTTAAATAATTAAGTAATGTTGTACAGCAACACTATGAAGGGCTAAGTTCAATGGTTCCTCAATTTAAGCTCAGTTTGACTACTATATAAAACAAAGGTAACCAAGGGTTGGGCACATGATGGTTATTCATAAATAAGAGATTTAGAATCACAGCTAATAATTTTTCACGTATTTCAATTATGAAATCAAATCAGCTTATGGTTTGATTTCTTCTGATCAAGCATGTATCAACTTGAAAGAGGTGTGTACTATAAAAATCCACTCACTCTGACAAACTGCCAATGGACTGTAATGGCTTTAGTACTGGTGTGACCATTAACAATGGCTGGAACTTCTAACTGTAGAAGCTGTAATTTTTAGGTTGGATAGCACTTGCGTCAATATGTTGCTATACTTCTGTCTTTTTACTTTGATATTGAGACTGAAGAAAACACTAACTAAAATACTGAAAAATAGCAAACATGCAATCTCTTTCAGCTATAACAACCAAATCATAACATTTCTGATTGTTTATCAAAGCTAAGAAAAATTACCTGAATCAGCAACTGTTGAACTGCTTACGAAAATCTGCATACAATGAAAGCTGTCTCTAGCTGTTTCAGCTCTAAAACTATTTGTGTGCTCTTCCAATACACTTTTATTTGTGCTCTCTCCAGAAAAGCCACTACACACATTACAATTGTTATCACAAAAACTATGACTGGGTTTGAAGCAAGAGGAAAAAAAACCTACATTGCCAGATATTTCAGTGAAGTGCCTTTGGAAGTAACGTTCACAGACAAGTTGAACCATAATCTCTGATGTTAAAATTCATTGTCCAGGTTGGGCAAATCAGTATCTCCATGGCTTTTCAGAAAAGCTGCAAACTTGATAAAAGTTCAGTCAAATAATACTATGTCAACCCTTTTTCAGCTAATTACTACTCTGTTCACCTGCTGAAGCAAGACAACATCTCTTCTTCCTTTTCTCTATAGATCTTTTATTTATTCTGCTCAACACATCATCCTCAACATTGAAGTGCTTTAGTATGCTCAGTAGCTGACATTGAAGTTGAGAGACTTTAATTACACTAAGAAATTACACTAAGAAATCACGTCTTCTCTTCATCTACCCTCATGATCAACTCCTCCTTCCAAAGAAAGGATCTATCTTCCTGTCAAACCCGGCTTTCCACAGCAAGGATTAAAGGAAAAGGTTCCCTTATCTATATGACCCCAAGCCACTGAACCTCCTCAAGCAAGAGTGAAGCATCTGCTCTCCATTGCATTTTGCCCTCTGCCAAACTGGACTGTTGCTTCCCTAAAGCCTGACGCTTCCCACAAGTGTTATAGATGGGTCTAATTAGGATCCTAGTTGCCCATTAACTCCTTTATTATCCCAGTGACATTTATGATAAATGCATTATATTACTTACAAATGGTTGAGGTGGCACTTAGACACAGCAGCACAAACTTTAGAGTCATGGGAGAAATCATTTCACAGTAAGACAGACTCAGACTAGCAACACCAGTTACGATAACCACACGCTGCAACATACAGTCCATTTAACTCTCCTCAGTTCCAGACTGGAAATAAAGTAGCTTGGCATTCCTAGAAGTGCAGGTAGACCAGTTATTTATATTTCAACAGTAGGATCTTTTGCATCAGTGTAAATATTTTCAAAGATGGCTTTTGAGAGACAGACTGTACTGTGCACTGCACAAGTCTAAATAGACAAGAAACCCTTTGCCTTTCTCCAACATAAAAGCCTTAAATAACAGCAAAGTTGGGATATCTCAGGATTACCTTGTCCTCTTAATCAAGTAAAAAAATTCAGAACAGAAAAACATAAAATTACACAGAAATGGGTTTGATTTGCACATAACAAATGCTTCTTTCAGAATTAATTACAAATATGCTGGACTGTGTAGAGTATGGATTAATGTCCTGATTCAGCAATGCATGTGTATGTTTAACTGCTATTCTAAGCCAAGTCCAGGAGTAAATTGTCTAGACAATTAATTATAATTATTCTTTCATTTGCTGGAAAACCAGCAAAGCTTTCTGCAGCATCAGTTATCCTGACTTCTTGCATCCCCTTCAAAAAATCCATATGTATAGTTATCATTCTAATCCTCCCCATTAAATTACACATTATTCCCCATCAAACCTATCTATAAAATCAGTCAATACAGACTATTCATATTTCCTAAGAGATGTAAAGCCTACTAAGCAGTCAACAGCTAAAACTAAAGCATTGCTTAAAAAAAGCCCCATCTAACATTGATAATGTAGTTTTGAAAGCATCCTTGCACAGAGTACACACCAGGCCAATCTGTAAGCTATTGAACAGTTTGCTAAATGCTTATTCTTAAGCAAACAGTAAAAAAAACCACTGAGGTACTTCGAAGACACAGATCAAAATGCACATCTACTTCCTTTAGAAGCCTGCAAAGCCTGTTCTTTCACTGTTATAATGTGAAGAAGTGGTGCAACTATTCAAATTCAATCACCATGGGAGTTCAATCCACACAACAAATAAAAGCTGCATATTATATCCTCTCCCAAATGTAAAGTCCAGCTTTGCAGAAATAAATGGCATAACACCAGTAAATGCTTTAACAAAACACAGATGTGCCTGAAGTACTAAAAAAAATGAAATAAACCTGATAGATCTTACAGACGTGGCTTGGTTAACCCATCCTGAAAGACCTATTTTCAAATAGCTAGTTTCACAGAATCACAGCATCACTTTGTTCACCGTGAAAAGGTTTGGGGGGAAAGAAGAAGAAAATCCCAAACCATGATTTTGTTGCAAACTGCCTGGTAACACTAAAAAGGGTATCAATTATTTCAACAAAACCTAAAAGACCAAGCAAAAAGTCTTCTGAAGTATAAATCATGAAGGCATTTCTGGTACAAATGAAGAGATTATTCAAATATAAGACTTTCGTAGAGTAAACTATATTGCAAGAACATTCTTTCCTTGTGTTTTGTATGGCTGTATTTATAGTGCATTGTTGGGAATACTTAATTTCAAGCCAAAACAATTTGCTTTATTCTCTATAGTTTCTTAACCACAGTAGATTGCAGAAATAGTTGCACAAAAAGTCATTCTTGTGGTGACTCTCTGTAAAAATATTTCAAAGACCACAGAACTGATAGCCTACAATAAATATTGGAATTGCCCTAGATTTCAAGAATGCAAAGAAGAATAAAACCTCTCAGATTTCTCTGGCAGTGGATTCCCAAACAACAAAAAGAACAAACAGAAAATTTCCAGCCAACCTGAACGTGCTCCTTTTTCAACCGCTTTCTTAAATGCTGCATGAGATTTTAAAATAGAGCAACTGAAGTACATTAATGGTGTTAGTCCACTGAAGTTCCTGGTCAGAAGCATCACACACTTCTTCCAAAGAAAATGCTACAAAGGGAACATCACCATTTCTCCAATAGAGCACCGAGAATCAGATTGCAGGATCTCCTACCTCGATCAAAAAGTCTCCAGTTCTCAGGCCAGCTTGCCATGCTACTCCCCCTTCGTCCACAGATTCCAAGTACTGCAAAGCAGGAAAGGCTGGAGTTGGGGTGAATTCTTCAATTGGTGTATCAGCTTTAAAAATAAATACCACATTAAAAAAAGAAAGTTATGGAGTGCTTGCAAATACCACTTCACTAAAGGCCTATCATTGGCCATTCTAGTTTATGGTTAAAAATGGTGGGAGCTAAAAGTAAGAGGACTCTTCCTCAGAGGATATCAAGATGCTGGGAACAGAGTGCAATCTCTCTGCAACAGCAATCCACAGGTCTTCCATTCAGAGAGAAAAAAAATACATGCTTCTTTACTGACACAGACCAAATGAAGTTGTTTAAGGCAATAGCTGGATGGTAAGTATTCCAGCATATTCACTATTAACTCAAGTAACCCTTTTGTATGCATGGCAAAATGCTTGTAACTCTGGCAACATCCAACTAGATATTAATTATGTACTGTAGCCAGAAGAAAGCATCTAGTTAAATCCAAGGGGGATGGGGTGGGTTGGAAAGGACAGAAAAGATCAAAGAGAATTTTCCTTCCAGATTTAGGTGTATGTTACAGAGGAGGCAACAGAAGAAATCACTTTTTAGGAAAGGAGGCACGGCAGGCCTTGTAACAGCCCTCTCTCTCTCTCTGTCACGTACACATACAAGTGGAAAAGTCCTTGGGTCTTTCACCTGAGGTGCCCTCACTGTTACAGAGAAAATCTGGGGGAAAATGCCGGGCTTATACAGAGGGAGCAACCTCTGTGAGATGCACAGACAACTCATGCTAATGGGCTAGCTAAACGGTAGCACTACTGGCTTTCTGAGTACAACTCCAAAAAGACTGATTTAGCTACGATCAGAAAAAGCTTTTGCAACACTGGAAATCTCTGGTGGCACCGGTTTAGGGGTGAGGGAACAAGGAGAGCAAAAATGATGTCCCAAGAATGAAGATATGGAATAATTTTCATGCTCAAGCAAGGCAAGGGAGAACCCATGTAGAATGAGGGGGAGCAAGAGCTGGGACATACCATCATATAGATATTTTTTAAATACAAAAGGAGCAAACTAGACTGAAAGTTAAAAAGGAAAGCATTAAATAGAATGCTTTTTTTAACTCTTAAGAATGCCATCACTGCAGATTTTAGTCTACAGAAAAGTAACATGCAGCTTAACATATGACCAGCTTTTAAAATGAGCACACTACAGGCCATGCAACATACGTGCAGCTTCTGAAGATATAAAAAAAGAACATATTTTCATACTAAAACTGCACCAATGTCACCTTGCAGAAGATCCACACCTATTTTAAACAAAACATCACTCTCTTGTCTATTTCTATTCGTAGACCTATTTAAATAGACTGACATTTGAAATAAAGAAGCAGGTTTTATAAGGAAAGCAGGTTTCCCATAGTTAGGTAAACTGCACAACAAAACAGATTAATGACAAAATATTACATGTACCAATATAATAAAAATACAGATAAAACTTTCTCCCTCCCCCAAAAAAACCCCGATTATACAGTGCTTCTCCTATGTAAAAACACAAACTGCTTCAGACAGAGCCACTAAAATCCATCTGAGTAGTATAGCATACAGAGAATCCTGTTGTCTAGCAACCAAGTGCACCAAGAATAATTCCTGCTTATATTCTGAGATGTATAAATTTCTTCATGCCCGTGCACATTACACACACACACACACAGAAGCACATACCTTTTGCCCCTCTGAGCACAAATCCAAATCCTTCATTGTCCTTTTTCTGCAGGACCACTGCCTTTTCTTCTATTATGCAGTCACTGTAGAGAGAATTCCGAGGATAGCGACCATTATTACATCCCTTCATCACCACTGTAGTAGCTGCTCCTCCAGTGTGCAGGTTCATCATCATCACAGCCCGTTAATCAAATAATATTGCAGTAACCAAGCATGGGAAAATGTAGAACAAATAGTAGCGAGAGGAAGACAAAGACTAAGCTTAATGATAAAAGAGAACATGACAAGGCAACTTAAAGGGAATAAAAAAGGCAGAGAGGAAAAAGAAAGAAGAAGAAATCATGCATGGTGGTTTGTGTTCTATATGAATTACTGAATGAACATGTGATCATGTAATCTGTGGGCTAGCTAGGACTCTAAAAGGAAAAAAAGTGAACTGAATGACAGTATCATTAATAAACTCCTCAATCGTGGATGTACCAGATGCATCTTCTAGTGAAGCCAAAATGAAACCAACCAGAAGAAAAATGAGGCAGCATTTTAAATTTAAAGATAATAAATTATGATTTTATATTAGCTAACTAAAAGGCACAAATATATTCTGAAAGCTATGCCTTGCATCAAAAGCCCTTTTTCAATCCTATTGAATGTTGCATGCTGCAAGAATCCCACATGATCATCTGACAGCCTACAATGCTAACAACGTGCAGCTGCCTTGGCGTCATCAAGCACAAATTTCCACAGCATCAAGAATCTGCATAATTGAAATAGTAACAAGGCATGCACAATCAGGAGAACACATTTCTAAGGAATATTGCCCATCTTCTGATCAACAATTAATATTATAAAGCAAGGAGATGGTGTAAAGGGCTATTTATGTAAGCAGTGTGTTCTTAAAGAGAAAGTAGCCTTAGGAATCGTACTGTCATTGGCTAAGGAAAAAAGTAGACGGTAGCTGAAGAGAACGCATAAAATCCACATTCCACATGAAAATGAGTCTTTTCATACACAAGGAATGATCTGTGAAAGCCTTAAGTTGTTTAGGGTCTTTCATTAAAATTTTGGTTACTAAAAATAAGCTCAAAGTGAAAAAAAAGGGGGGGGAGGATTTTTTTTTACGCTCTTTGAAGTATAAAGCCATTAGACAGCACAAGTTGCATCCTGCTGAATACAGTCAGCGTCAGGGGTGAAGCATTCCTGAATCCTAAGCACTGCACAACATGCTGCTAGGTTGCTTTTAAAGTACCTACAAAATTATTTAGGGTAGAAAGCAATGGGAGCAAGTTTTCTTGTCTTTATTTTTTACTAGCCAACTACTGTTACCACTGCTCTTGTACTGGCTTGCTAAAGCATCCAATGCAATCAGAGACCGGATCTGCTTCAGTGCCATTAATAATCCAGGAGGGGAGGAGGAAAAGAAAGAAGAAGTGCTGTGACCTTTTCATTTAAAGCTCTGAACAAAGAGAAGGATGATGATGTCAGGATACCAGTGGACAGCCTCCCAACTCCAGATCTTTCGTGTGTCACAGACTGTCCTTTTGGTGACTTTCCAGCTGTGAGGGACACAACTTCATGTCACTGCTAACATAATGATGTAATTAGGTCTTCCCAGCTCCACAGTATTTAAACACCATACATGAATTAAAACCACTGTAATGGTGACTTTCTGAGCAACAGATGATCTCCACAACTACCAACAGCTTTTGAATACTGCTCTCAACTTACTATTATTTACACTGTAATTCAGACATTATCATTTCTTACAATTAATAGCCCTGCTATGGAAAGGACAGAAGAAAATGTGTCTTTCTTGAGAAAGCCTTCCACACTCCTGTTCAGGGATATTGGGCTGGGATGGAATATGCAACGCTCAGAGCCCACACTCTAGTGCTGAAGCCCTCCGTCAATGTCCTACTGGTAGAGAAAGTAACTGAACTTACAAGCCTGCCGGCTTTTTCCTTATTTCACCACTCTCATTTTCAAGGTGACGCTCCATACTTATCTACCAAACAGCCAAAAGTAAACCTGTCCCTAGCATTTTTCCTAATACATATTCAAATTAATGAATCTCATTTCCTTCAAGTTTCCTCATAAACAATCAATAGCTTAATAGAAATCAGAAGGCTGCTTTTGAGAACCTAATCATAGAAAGTGTTTAGGTCAAAGAACATCCCTCCTCTCCCCGGATCCCACTCTCATCTCAATTCATTAATACAAAGCATTCCTTAGCTAAATATCAAAGCTTGTTCTGATTCTTTCATTTCTGTTGACAAAACCAAACAAATTCAGAATATCATTCCTTAAAAAGCTGAAGGCAGTGCTCAGCAAACTCAGGATCAATTCACTTGATCAATATTAGGCATCTACACCTCAATAAAAAAAGGCATCTAGGGTCCTTTCACAGTTAGCTAATTAAATGCAGAGGCATTTTGAAGTTATGTAGTCTTCATTCTAATGTAGAGGTCTACGACTGTTCAGATTAGAAGCATGAAAACCACCCATGATTTTCTTTACATGTACAGTACATTTACGGCATAAACTCCCCAATTTTATACTCCACTTTAGACACTGAAACTGGGAGTGCTAAATTGTCAAAATTGTACAAAGTCTTGTGTTTCACGTGCAGGGAGGAGAGGAAAGGGAGAAGGAAGGGAAGCAGAGCAACATTTTTTGGTAATAAATATACAAATTGATCTCTGTTGACAAATACAGCTTAGTATTTGTAAATGCTGTAGCAGTCACGTACTACATAAGGAAACCTCATCACAGCCTCTGAAGCAAAAATGTAGGTTTAAAGAAAAAATCAGATGTGTAGTCATTTCTTCTCTTGTACATGCTGGGAGAAAGGGACCTCCAATAATCTTATGGCATAAGGAGTTTCAACTTGTTTAAAGCACTCACAGAAAGCAAACTGATTCTCTACACCCACCCCATTCTGCAGACCTAGGAACGAGCAGCAGGAGAAGGATAGAAACCAAACGCGCACACACAAATGAACCGACCTTGCAATCTCCACACCTCTTCTCCCAGCAAACTCACGTTGCATCCCCAAGAGCAGGGGGCAGAAGAAGGGAAAAGAAGTTTAAGCTGTGACTGTTTGCAATATTGCTTTCTGCCTGCATAGCTATGACAGGGTTGTCTTATGTCAGACTGGACACACTCTTCACTGAAGACACGCTGAATGTCTGTTCACACTCTGTCTGGTATTGGCAAGTAAAATGGTGCCAAACGTGAAGGTAGGTCAGAATTTCTCACAATGAGGCCACTTGGCAGCATTTCTTTGATCGTGAAGGTGTTGTAAATATTTAGCAACAGAACAGGGTATTACTACCAGTGACAAATAAAGACGATGTTATGTTACCAGATTGTTCAGAGGTCTGAGCTCAAGCAAGAACAAGAGGCATTTCTTCACAGCTGCTTTGAGCACCCTGTATGGCTCTACATGAAGCTGAGCAATCACTGCTACATTTGATATGCTGAATTTCAATAGGTAAAATCCTTAAAGTCCATTTCTGTCCAACTGAAACTGATCAGCTTCCATTTCAGAGAGGAGTTTTCAGAATACCACTAGCTCCATATCACTTTAATAAAAGGAGTAATTTTAAAATCAATAGCTCATTACTTAAATAGCACAAGCATTACTTTGACTTTGGGCTGTATATACCCAAGATTCATTGCATGCAAAGTTATGTGCAAAATATATCCTATCTAGTGCAGAATATTTCTGCATGAAGTGCAATCTTAAATATAAAAACTTCAGGCCAAAAAAAGAGGTCAATCTAAAACCATTTTTGCTTCATCAAAACATTAAATATGAGAGAACACAGTTGTTCATCAGTTCATGTTGCTTCCCTGACACTTTGAGGCTCAAGAACTGTGGAGAGCTGTCATAATTTCCCTAATTTTACAGACTTACCAATGGAGAAAAGAAAATAAAGAGATTTACCCATGGTCACACAGACACCAGAGATTTGAACTCGGCACTTTTTTATATTCAGCATAACAACCATCATTCAACTAGACTTTTCAAGACAGTAAGAATTTCTACTTTGCTAACAGCCCATTAACACAATACTTGAGGAAGGAAGTAGAAATGTCAAGTCCTTCATAAAGACCTGTATGAAGAAAAGAGAGGCTGAAGCACATGTTCCCGATGCAAACCCATGAAGCTTAGCTTCCATTTCAAAACTACAATCTATATTAAAGCGGGACTTATTCCAATCATTCAAATACTAAATTAGAGAGACAGAAACTATCAGGACCACAGGATATGTTTAGCTCACTTTTTATCATGTGTATCATTGCTGATTTCAATCTGAAAAACAGCACATAGAGTACACTCCACTGGAAACGATAATCATTATCTGGAAACAAAACCAACTATTTGGTATGTTGTCTATCTCACTCTAAGAGAAAAGATGAGTTTAAATAGCAATTATTTTCCTGATTCTCTCCAATCATGCATCCACTAAGAACCTAATCAAACTCTAACCTTTTCAGCTCTGACAAACTACACTACAGCCTTCCAAGGCAGAAAGGTTGTCACATAGCAGATGCAAACAACCAGAGTTACAACCAAATGAGTAGCCTTCTCAGCCCACAAACTCTTCAGTCAGATGGCCTGCTCTATCCTTGAGTTAGAAAACAGTGTGTCCAACTTCACTCAGTTGGCCAAGAAAATCCAAACCTCTTCATTAGATCTTTTTTTATGTCACCTCAACACTCTCTCTATTTCAATCTTTTTGAAAGATCCACTGAGTTCACAGATAGCTACATGTCAGAAGGATCAAATCACAGCCCAACAATAAAGGAAATGTCTTTTTAGAGAGTTCAGTAAATACCACATAGAGATGTTTGATCATGAGAAACACAAGGCTGCACATTTTCTATTGAAATTCATTTGTTGACGAAAGAAGTAGCTGCCAAACTGTAGCATGCCATAAAAGACATTTAGATATTCCCTAATTCCCACATTGCACAGGTTTAAATTGCATTGTAAGGAAATTGCAGACAGGGCATATAACTTCTTCCACTTAAAAAGCTCTTTCATTCACACTTTTAAACAAGTAATCAAACTGTTTTTACTGGATTTTGAATACTTCCTAACTTGGTAAACAGTGAATAGAATTTCACTAAGTTTCTAAACCCACTGGTATCATTTATTAATTGATCCCATAAGAATTAGGAAGGCAGAAAGATTGTGCTAATTTTTCCATCCCTGTGACTGACAGAGTTGCCCAAAAGTTTAACCATAATTATAAAGAAGTATTATATATTAAAGAAACTAAGAGTGCTCTATCTTTCAATGAATTTAGGCTACAAAACTTTACAAAGAAATACAGGTTATAAAAGAGAAACATCAAATTTTATGACACAAGTGCAAAGAAGTTACACAATTTCTTTATGCAGAATCAAGGAGAAACTTTATGTAGGTATATCAGTCCACATTCTTTTATCCAGCCGTTAGTTACACTTACTGTCATATTGTTTGGTGTGAGAGAGAAGTGAATGAGTAATGTAAAGCAACACTCAAGACAATTGATTCGGCTAGTAGTAGTTTTGGGGTTTTCCCTGCTTTTGCTCTAACTTGCTGCAACTGTAACCATTCAAGTAAGGTACTGACATAGCAAAACAGGAGGTGAAACAGCTTCCTGGAAATAGAACTCATCCAGTAAAAGCCTGATTTTATATTACACAGAAATCTCAGGATAGGATATGAAGGACAGAAAAAAGTCAGTGGTAAGGTCATGATTCTATACACACACACACAGATACAGTATATATATTAAAGATATATATGTATGGATAGACAGATATCCATATATGAATATATATATATATACACCCACTATATACACACAGACACAATTCATTGGGGGTATATATAGTCTTTTTAAAGAGAAATGTTGTTATTCTCTTGCATCAGCACTCTCAGAGAGGAAACAAAACAGCATGGTGGGGTGAGGAGAATGAACAGCTTCGTTCCTCTAAATTGATGTTATTTGTACTTTAAAAATAAATAGTCAATTGAAGTGCTACACATGACAAGGTAAAAACCAAACATGAAACAGTCAGGCAGGTGTCCTTCTAGTATAGAACATGGGAGTTTTATAATGCAGGGTACTTCAAAACATTTCACACAGATGTTCCATCAATCACATTAGTATTTTGGGCTACAGCACACTCCACTTATACCTGACACTTAGTAGCAATTTTCACTTGCAATTATCAAGCATTTGAGCAATCTAAGCCTGCACTGTGAAAATATTAGTAATCATGTTCATCCTATGAGCCTTGAACAAACAGACTGTACAAACACACACATACATTTAGGTAACTAGAAGATTTACCCATCTTACTTTTTAGGTTTGTGTTTTTCTACCCTAAACCAGCTGCAATTCCAGCCCTTGTTATTGCCTCTAAACTACACAAGAAATACAAATTTTCTCCCTAAGTATCTTAACATATAAAGTATTTACACAAAAGGAATAATAATAGCTATAAATAACAACACTGCTTTTCTGTCTAGGTTTGTTTAACCAATACATTTCCAAATGTTTTTGCTAGAGGTGGTCACTATTATCCCAGAAAACCACAGTAGCAAAGAAAAGGACGTGTTGAAGGTTGGCAAATAGGACAAGCTACAAAGGGAGAACCAGGGAAGTAAATCCAGATCTAAGATAATGGTGTGAGTGAACAAAAATGGAACTGCTTATAGCAATGCCAAAAGCAAAGAAGGATGTAGAGATGGAGAAGTACTTTTCGTGCTTCTCCAAAATCCTCCACCAGCTCCCAGCCAAGCTGAGCTACTTGCTCCTTGTCTTACTGAAAAAAATTGTACACTCTACTCCCTTCTCATGACACTGTTTTGTCATCATGCCTCAGCACTTGTACGTTCCATAGTCATACAGGGGATTACATCTGCCTTCCTCCAGATCTCTTGATTCATGTTTCTATGATACATTTTAGTCACATTTTCAGTTAAAAAAAGAGAAGTGTTTTATTAACACTTTTCAAATGTGTTACAAGCCCTTTAAGGTAGCAGGTTGACATTGCATGTCTTTATAACAATTATTAAACTCACTCTGCATTTCTGTATCATAACTTGATTTGCTCACTCACCCATTCAGAGACCCTCAAACATATTAAAGGCTAAACATAAATAAATCATGAAATAGGAGAACGAGCTGGATGATTTTAAGACCAGTGATAACCACAAGTTTCAAAGTAGTTTACAACATACCCTGTTTGCTATGATGGGCAGGAGAGATTGTCCTCCTGTCCTACATTCCTTGGAAGCTACATATAGCTCTCACCACAACAAGTCTGAGTGCCTTGACTGTTGGTTTTTGCTTTACAGACTTAAAGTTCCACGTTGCACAGAAGTGTACAGTGTTTTAACCATCAGTTTTTAAATCCTCATAAAATTTTATGACATTTGTGTGTGTGGCACATTTACAAGTAAGTTTCAAGTTCTGTCTTGAAACAATCCAGTCGGGTCAAGACAAAGACATAGAGAAAAGCTTTTCTGAAAACATTTTCCCACTTTCTTCTTCTCCAAGAACTTTAAAAACACAGCATAGAGTGGGAAACTTTGATTTTTCTAGGGTTTTACTGAAAAGGCATTAAGAGGTGATTTCAATTAGTTTAATTTTCATGTTATCTATTTGAAAACCCTGACTACTCATCATATTATTTTACAATCTTCTGAACATCACAAATGAGGTGGCAACTCCACCTTTTCTCTGAAATACTTTCTCCCCTCTCTCCATTTCTCTTCTTACACTAAGCCCTTGAGTTACTTTAAGGCTACTCCAAATTTTGTTTACTTATCTGCAAAACAGCTCGAGAAAGGTCCATCTTAAGAACTTCTCTGTCTAAAAGTATCATAGTTTGCAGCATTTTTGTCACAGCATGGCCAGTTTAGCCCACAACTTTGGTAGCAGTGAAAAAACACTGCCTTTACAGATACCAGCTGATGAAGGGACAGAACTCTGCTTTATTTAAAGCAGCTGTTACTTTTCTTAAGTGAATGTTGAACTGGAATCTCTCCTTATTGCCCCCTTTCTTTTGATGTGCAGCTACAGCTCCCTGGTTGCACTGACACATAATTTCTTGACATATAAAGCTTTTATTTTCTGAGTAGTGGAGATAGGGTAAAATTTTTGGTAACTTAATTTTAAGTCCTGAGTTTGATTTTAAGCATATTTCAGGATTTATGATATTCAAAGTGTTTTCAGTAGAGCTATAAACCACCTCTGCTATAGTTACAGCTGTTCTACAAACTTGACAGGGCTATGCTGTCAGGTTTTTGAAAGGCTAGTTTAAAGAATCAGGCAATCTACTCAATATCAGCCCTAGTTTTCACTTGTAGCATTAAACTCTCAATTCTGAGACCTGTTTCATGTTCCCAACGTGCTTTTCTTTAAAAAGCAGAGAAATTGGAAGACATACTGGTAACAGTCTAAATAAGCAGTTACCACTGTTTCCTAGTGCATGTATTTAACTGAACAGCCACTGTTCTTCTGTTCAGAATTTTACCATGAGATCAATTTTAGTGAAATGCTTTTCCATTAAAGCAAATCTTTTGTTGATACATTTGAGTCTAAATTAAGTCACTGTTAAGACATTATTTCTCTGGAATACAGGGTGAAATTTTATGTCAGAGAGAGCAGGCAGTGCCAGCAATATCACTAGCTATTCAATTGGTATATCTGCCAATCATTCAAAGCCAGCATCCCAACCTGCATGTGACAACCTCTGAGGACAGAGCTAGCATCTGTCTCTTGGCACAATGAAAGAATAATAAGTTTCAAGAGGCTTGGGTAAAGAACTGCTCTATCTGCCAGGTTCTTGGCATTCATGAGCAGTACAAGACGTGGGTTTAAGTTGAAGCTAAAACACATGGGACTCACGCCCAGACCTTCTTTGTTCCAGGTGAACATCCTGGCACCAGCTATTGCTTGGCCTTTAGCAGATCCCTCTCTGCAGGGTTTGGCCTCACTCAATTTAGAATGAAATACAACTCCAGCACATCTGTTTTTTCCTCAAGACTAAATAAGACATCTTCCTCCCATCAATTTTGCATTTTGTACAATGGAAGTGACCAGCTCTACTTAGAGCATGAAAGTCAACCCCTTTCTGACTTCTCCATAAGAGGAAAAAAGACATATATTGCCGGTCATTCACCTTCAGAATTTGCTTTGTAGACCAAATTTTGCAAATGCAACCAATATTTGTGAAAATCTGGCTCGAAATAGGGACAAAAAATGAAAATAAAGTGGTTTACATCATTGGTCCCACTGGAGGAAAGCCCACAGTGAGAGCTTTGGCCTGCCAAAACTTCAAAACGCATTGCTTACAATCAGAGGGGGCACATGTAGGCTTTTGCTCATCTACTGATTGGGTGAGAGGAAGGCAGCCAAAGGTGGAGTGGGGCAAAGAGTTAAAGGTCACTTAGAGGAAGTTAAGCCATCACAGTGGAGGCTAAGAGACAGGAATGTGAAACACTGATTCTTAGAAATGTAAACCTTCTCTTTTTCACTGAAAAATAAACAGTTAAATCTCCTGCTTTCCTCTGCTCTATCCTTGCATCTAATTATGTGGCTCCTGTTTCTAACTAACCTGGTATTACATCCTCACAATCTTTTCTTGCTGTCCTCACCTCTCATTTTCACTCCTTTTCCCTATTTTCCTTTTTTTCCCCCCGTTTTCTCTAGTCTAATTTAGAAGACTTTATTCCTCTCCATGCACTGGCCACAGGTCACTGCTTTCAGCTCTAACATTTAAATCCACCCTTTCTTGCACCATCCAGTTAGGGGAATTATACAGAAAATATTGTTGAACTGGAGATTATCAGTTGCTGTACAACCAGTGGCACATCCACCAAACAATGGCCCTTGCAATCAGGGTCTTCTGTACCCATAGTCACACAGTTATGTTTTCACTAGCACTACACCCAGATCCTTCATTTTCTTCCAGATTCATTTATAATTTGGGAAACTAGGTATATAGATTATTCTTTTTAAACTTTGGGAACTGATGGTCTTTCCTTGCCAACATTTTATCACTACAAATTTAGGCAAACATCTAGCCCAGAAATTTTCTGATGAATTTTAATCATTATTTACAAAGCCATTGGCTGCTAAGAGCGGGATCTGACTGAAGTGTTTGAAACAAACTTCACTCTAAAGGCAGCAACCAACTTTAAAATGCACTTACAAGTTTGTGGAAACTCTTAGCACTCACTGCATAGTTTTGCATTTACTGTAATTGTATTGTACTACAGATTTCAACAGACAATTTGGATACATACACACACATACAACCTTTTTACCTCCTATTTTAGTCACCACTTTAAGTATTTTCTATAGTTACCAACATAAAAAGCTTAGTCATGGCTGCACAAAACAGCAGGGGAGGAAAAGTGCAAAGTTGTTTATCAGCAAGATAATTTTAATTAGAAATTAATAACTGTAAATAAGAACTTCACATCTCCACCTGTCCCATAAAATCTACCATGTCTTAATTATTGCTTAAATGTATATGTAATTTTCCAAGTTGTATTAAATCCTATTCTACAAGTTAATGAGACACAAGGTTTTAAACATGAACTATCCTCATCTTTTTGCCTCAGACATTAAGGGCAGTTCAGTGCTATCAGACTCTAACACAGCAAATTAATTACTTCAGAGCAGGCATCAGGCAAGCCCAACAAAACATCTTGAGAAAGAAAGTAACAATTCATGCACACAAAACATTTTACACACTTTGTTGTGTATAATTTGGTTGGTGCTGACTGTTCTCTATGCCTAAAAGACCCATATGCAGAGATCTTAAATCACTGAAACCCCAATGAGCATCCAGAGGTCACCACAAGCCTGTATCATGTGCTCATCTCTGTATATCTATTTCATTACAACTATGAGCAGACATTTTTGCTACTCTCTCCCAGACAAAAAATGAGCTATGTACATATGTAAAAAAGTTCAAACACTACTAGTTTTACTTCTTTCCATCAGAGGGAATCAAGAATTATGTTTGAAATCTATGCCTGCAGGTAAGAACTGTAAAATCACTTTCAGTTTATTACAAATGTATCAGTCTCAGAAGAAAGTATCAGAAATTGGGAATTTACTGTTAAGAATGAACAGCATCCATTTTAATATCCTTACTCCAGTTCTGCAAGACATCAACTGAACACCACCAACTTCAGAGAAATCATTAGTACAGTGGAACTAGCACCATCCAACAGAAAACCCAAAAAAGTCAGTTATGTCAATGCAGAAAGGGCTATTCTCTATGTGATGATACTGCTCTCAGCATCACCGTTCTGCAGGCTTAGGGAGAGCCAACATGAAAGTGTGGCAAGCAGGATATATTAAAATAACAACAGCTCTTATGCATTCCTTCAATTTTTGTAAACATCCATGTGCCAGGATTTAACAGATTGCTGCTGAAGGCTGCACATAAGCAAGCAGCACTCAGCAAGTACACACACTCCGTTCACCACAACAGGGAAAAGATCCCACAGCTCTCTGTCTCATGTTAGAAACCTCGTGACTCCCAGTGACCAGATCTCTACAAAAGGTTTCCATCTATTTTAAATATCTATTTAAACAGATGAATAATTTCCTTTTCTTTCTTTTTTTTTTTTTCAGGAGGGAGATAATCTATTTATGTAAAATATCCACATGAAACCAGATCTCAAGCTAGATGGAAGTATTTCTGCATAGGATTGAGAGCTTCCACTAACCCACTGTAATTACTGTGTAACACACCTAATGCTTAACTTATTGACAGTACCATTAACATCACAACTTTGGGACAAGGACTAGGTAAACAGGTGTGTTAAAAAGCAAACAAAAGCACTAACCACCATGTGGAACTTCAAGGGTAGAGAGATTCAGCCATGGCAAGGAGTGTTTCTGAGCTGTCTAGGATTAAAGCCTGTACTGCTCCATTCAACAGCGCAGATGACAACATCCACAGAGAAATACAGCTGAGAAGAATCTCTCATTCTTGTCAGGTGCTTGTATGTAAATTGGCTCTGAGTTGCTTTTGTGAGCTTCTGTGCTCATCAGACATGGAAGCAGCCACCTGACTCCAAGAGTTAGGGATAATGAATTAAGCTTTTAATTAAGCTTTCTTACACATACCTCCCAGACTACTCAATCCAATTTTCCTCTTTTTCTTCATCCAGAAAATAGAACTAAAACCAGAAGGCAAATCAATTTGGACCCATCATTAACTTTGTGTCAACAAGCCTTTGAAAAAGGTTATTTATTATTACTTGCTCTCCTGTGAGTTTCTTAATACTGCTGTAGCCATAGGATGGCAAGAAAAGGCACCAAGAAAACTTCTCCCTTTCAGTGACTAGTACCAGTTAAAGTGGTTAAGAAAAAAAGATGTGAAAGCCAACTGTGTTGTTAAGACAGGGAAGATACAGTAAAAGCTTCCAGTATTGGGTTCTGGAGTTTCTAAATCTATGGTGGCACTGAATCGTGTTTTTCCACCAAATCAAGTTTATGATTTTTACACAGTACTGAAATGGATGGTATTATTTCTGTTTCCAGAGCATGAAAACTAAGTTACCATTTCATAACCAGTCATATCACATTTAAAAAGGTGCTAACATTTTACACTTGCAATGAACAACTAATCAATTTCACATATTTTAACTTGATAAGTCAATATTGTCTTCGTTTCAGTTTTCCTGACTAAACAGTTCACAGTTCTACCTTAAGAGAATTAACTCATTCCCTCACAAACCTGACATTTCTGATCATTTACATTATTTTTGAGTTTTTTTTAAAAAGTAGTCGATTTTTTTGAGTTCCAACATCTATTCTATGCCTCAGCCAGAATTTCTGTTACTAAATTGGAATTGGACTTTGATGAAGTAACTGATTTAAGGCTTACCAGTAGAAAATATATAATACTTTGGAAGTCTATGCTTTGCTGGTCAGAACTGACTCAAATAAGCATTTTTCCTAACAAACTCAGTAAGATCCACCCCAGCTCTCACAAGCAATGTCCCATGGTTGTCTTGACCACTGCTGATCATAAATACAAGGAAGGCACAAAACTCTAGACACTTGTCAAAGCAGTCTCACCTTATCTCCTTGCAGCTTTGTTGGAATATGTGCTCTTTACAAGGGTAATGGTTTTAAACTACAAGTGGGTATATGCAGACTAGATACAAGGAAGAAATGTTTTACTATGAGGGTGGTGAAACACTGGAATAGGTTTCCCAGAAAGATGGTAGATGCCCCATCACTGGAAACATTCAAGGTCAGGTTGGATGGAGCTCTGAGAAAGCTGATCTGGTTGAAGATGTCTCTGCTCATTGCAGGGGCTTGGACTAGATGACCTCCAATTGTCCCTTCCAAACCATTCTATGATTCTATCCTTCCCTTTAACATTTGTCCATCTGCATTAGATTAAAGGTAAAGGATTGAAAGTAATTAGTTCTTGAAAGGTCTTAATAAAATAGTAAAGGAATCTATGTAAAAGAATGTCAGAAGTAGCAGCGTGTGACAGCTGCAAGAGACAACATCATTTCTGCATCTCAGAATTCATGTATCCCATCAGCATTTAAAGCAGATAATACAATAGACCTGATAGTTTCAAATATTATATTTGTATGATATTTGATGACTATTTGTACTGGCAAGCAAGTCTCACTGCCTTTCTACATATCAGTAAGTATACTCCCCATTTTCCTGAGGTATTAACGTATGGATAACTGATCTCTTATGCAAAGCTGAAATAGGATTTAATGAACCTCCATTACTCAAGCTGCACATTTTCCTAAAGATGAAAAATGCCATGTACAATGTATTTTCCTGCATGTGAATAAGCCCATTAATACAGATTTCTGAACAGAGTGTTTCTACTCAGCAATTTTTGCCCTTTGGGAGGGGAAAGGAAAAAGAGAAGGGAGCAGACACTTCCCCTCACTCCCCCACATCATCTCCAGAAAAGAACTGGATCAGCTTTGTTAATACTTTGCTTTCAAGGCTCTTTTTAGTACATGGGCACAATTGCCTTCTGACAAATGTTTGTTAAAACTTAGCTGCAAGCAGTTGAATCTCTTTACAATATTCTTCCTCTACTTTTACAGGAAATTACAGCAGAGAAAGCAATCAAAGCAGTACAAATTTGGAAATATTGAGAACTGCTAGTAATTTGACATCTTGTTTGCTGCTTTAACAATTCCCCTCCCTAAAGAAGCCCATGTTAGGAATTAAACCTGTACCTACTAACGAGACATGCTAATCTCCAGTCAGAATCTTAAATGCAAGCTCTTTTTCTTTAGCAGCAAGATGTAAGCACCAGTAAAATTACCATTTTCCTATGTCATGTTTGTAAAGGATGAAGAAAGAAGTTTACCTTTCAGCATCGTGGTGTATGTTCTCTGTAAATACATCATCACAGTAAGTTGTTATCTGTGCCTCAGGGTAACATGTATTTTTTTTCTTTACCAGCAACTACCTAGGTTTGTAAACTCAGATATCAAACCCATTTTTCTACTTTTCCTACTGTTATTTTACAAAAATGCTAAAATTACCATACTTTTCTCTACTTAAAAGTGTCAGGCAAGTCTGCCTTTCCACTGGATTTCTTGGAGCTTCCTGTTAATTCTACTGTCTCCTACTTTTCCCTCTCAATTGCCACCATAATTCCTCAAAATGTGCTTCAGATTGTCTGTGAAAAGGATATTTGTCTTGAAAACCTTGCTTTACTCAGAAGCTGACAGAAGGATTTTGTTGCCTTTCCTCTTACTGCACAAACAATTAATAGATATCGAAGGCAGAATCAGGAGCAACTGTAGACATACTTCATAGCTAATTTCTCAACATTAAAGGCTGTACAAAACCTATCATTTTATCTTATAAACTCTCCTGCTCAGCTGTAGCCCTGGATCAGATAATGTACGTTTTTGAGCTTTGCTGTTGCACTGCACAAGCTCAATACCTTAAGAGGGGGACAAAAAACTCCCAAACCAATCCAAAAATAAACCAATAACCTTCCTCCCTTTCCCTCAAATGTCTCACACGTTCCATGACTTCTCAGAAGCAAAGAGTATGTTCTGTTCGGCCCAACAGCTCACTAGTTAAAAGACATACTTGAGCACTGCTGAGATGAGGTTCAAGCCCTTGGTCTGAATTAGGCTTTTGGGCTCCTGCTTTCAAAACAACCTCTCTGAACAATAGAGCACTGCCTATTTCAGAAAGGCAGAATGGCATTGTTCTCTCCCCAAAATGGACATGAATCTTCTTGGGAAAAGGAGAGCAAAAAATCCAAATGTTTTGGAACTGATATTTTTCTAATGAAAAACATCTTTTGTTAGAAAGCAGCAGTAGGCTTCCAAGTGGGATTATTTGGTATCTCTGAGGCAACATACTGAGGTCACAGCTTCCAGCTTTACAGAAACAACCCTATCCATTAACACTGAAATAAAGAGACAAAGCTATGACTTTCATAGAATAATGATAACTCAAAGAATCTTGCAAAAAGTCAACTCTGCTCGCTGGAAATGGAACCAGTAACCAGTGAGAGTGCTCTGCAGACCAGGTTTGTGTTTCATAGCACAGACAAACAGTTTCTCTTGACACCTTCATCATTATTATCCTACCCCAGGCAATCACATCATTGTCCAACAGTGCAAAGCTCTTGTAACATGTCTGATTATGGCAAGATGTTGAAAATGGGTTTCTCTAGTCTTAAATCACTGCAGCAAGAGCTGATGCCCTTTAGTACACCACATATAGTAACATGAAGATCAGAGCCTCTGGGACAGGATGATTGTAGCCAACACACAAGTCTGTGCGTCCTCCCATGCCTTCACCAAGCCTTCCCTCTTCATCCAACATGGCAACACTCAGATCACAACTCAAGGGACTGTGGATTTCTATATTTTTCAACTATTTACAGGCTGTATGTAACAGACAACCAGCAGCCACCCTGCTTTTCAGAGCTCTGCATACCATCAGGAATACAGAAGGACATCTTGGGTATCAAAACCACTTCCAACAGCTAACTGAGGCTCTGTGCTTTAAAAACCATTTCTACCAGAAGTTGGTTCCATGTCCAATGTATATGCATGAGGGTGAAGAACCTGCACAAAAAACACGAATACTCAGCAGAAAGTGCAAAGAAATGATTTCATTCCTAAATTCCTCATTTCTAACAGCCTGATTTCTACTTAGTAGCAAAAGACACTGTTCAGAATAACAAATCATGACATTTTATCTTGGTTTTCTTGTCAGCATGGATGATTCTGTGAAGAGATATAAAAGGCCTGATCTTGTGAAGTAGCCAAGAACTTAAACTGTCCTTGACTGCAGAAGCAGCTGGAACATACTGCTTCTGTGAAACCCTGATCTCTTCACCACTCACGAAAACAAAAGAGTGACACCCTTTTTGTAGGCCCATTCCACATGAAAAGAAGTAAACTGTGATAAAAAAAGCAATTTAGATGTAGAATGATACCTTGAGAAGCTCTGGTTAGTAATCTGCTTCCCTCTTCCCCTCAAAAGTTGAAACCAAAAGTAACAATTAAAATAAAACCCAGGAAGGTTTTGTAAACAGATTGCAACCAAAAAGAGAAATTCTTACCTTGAAGCATCAAAGCTGTCATAGGATCCAACTGTATAGTGTCTAAACAGTTTCTTTGTTCTATCTGTTCGTGTTTCTGCACAAAGAAAAGAAAACTTTTAATAATATCCTGTGTTTCTTAAGCAAGTGCCGGGTTAATTTGCAGCTTCAAAGTGGATTTTCTGCTCTACACCAATAAAAGAAAACTAACAGTGACTTCATAGAATCACAGAATGGTTGAGGTTAGAAGAGACCTCTGGAAGTCCTCTTGTTCAAGTGAGGCCATCTACAGTCAGTTTCCCAGGACTGTGTCCAGACAGCTTTTCAATATCCCTATGCACAACCTCCCTGGGCAACCTACTCCACTGCTCAGTCACCCTGATGGTTAAAAAGGTATTTTCTTAAGTTCCCTTTAAGTGAATTAACACAGTTTGAAGCTGTTTTGGAAAAAAAAAATCTTTCTTTGGAGTTGAGACATTATTTTGTGTATGTGTACACATCAAGTGAAAAAGGAGAACTTGTAGATCATGCATCATATCTTTCACAAGTTTCCCAATTCCACCCACATTATCGGTGGCCAAACCTTTCAAGTCTAGGCTTTGGTTCTTTTACAGCTTGGAATAAAAGGCAAGATACAAGAATAAAGAAAGAAGAAAAACACCAGTAACACATTTCAGAAAGGTTGGAAAAATAGCCAAAACCAGTATTTGCTTGTTTAAACACACACACACACACACAAAACTAGAACTATTTCTGCAGTTTTATTAGGCATATGGAGAATGGGGTAGAGGGAAAAGTAGCTGCCCACGTTTATCACCATCAATCAAACCTCATAGGAAACAGGGCTATGAAACTTGTACTACCATTACATTGCAAAAGCAAATAATCCAAACTGGAGGATATGGGGTGATGCAAAACACAAAGAAGCCCCTTATCTGGGAAACACAAAGAGCAAAGGGATAAGCTACAATATATCTGCTAGAAAAAGGCACTTACAACAATAAACATATCAAAACTGTACATTTATTCTTTTACTTAATTAAAAAACACAATCCATCCCACTGCTGGAGTTCCCACATCTAGTGGATGCAGCATTAAATCAGTCTCCAGGGCTATAAGCATTATGTTCACAAGTATTTCTACAATTCACTAACAGTAACACAGGTTTAGCATGGGTATTAACAGTTACAGCATTTAGTTCAGAGCTATATCTGTGGAATGACAGACAACAGAGCTAAACATCTCTTTTCTAGCATTGGAAAGATGCTCTCTCATGTATTGTTTTCAATGGGTACCTACAGGAGCACCAATAAATCAAGGACGTGGGAAAGAAGCAGAAGCTCCTCCAGTTGCTTCAGTTTGCACAGCGAAGAGCATAATCTACAAGGCTTTCACTGAAAGAGTATCATTATATGTGTGTATATACACATATGGATTTCAAAAGTTACACTTCCAGAGAAGGACAAAAAGATTGCAGAGGAGGTGGGTAATTCATTGCCACATTCTTCTTCAAAATGATAGGAAAACACACAGAAGCTTGCTTCCAAAGCAGCATCCAAACAAAGTACAACTTGAACAAAAGCAGAGAGTAAAGAACCTTCTTTGGTAGCTTTATGTATTGAAATAATTGTTGTTCAAATGGATTTATTTTCTGAATCTTACTCAGCCATTACTGCAATAATATTTTAGTGTATTCATTTTTCCTCAGATGAGTATCTTTAGTGCAACCCATTTTTATATGATATACTCATGCAGAGACTAGTTTTTGAGAGAGGAAAAGGACTTGCCTAAATACAGCCTGGAATCACATTTAGTTAGGCTAACAGACATCAAAAATCAAATTGAAAAGTTTCTGGTTCAGCTTGTGACCATGAAATTCTCATCTGCATGGATGAGGAATCTTTCATTGAAGGACAGTTTGACTCCATCCAAACAGATTTATTAGTTCTCCAAGCTAGACATAGCCCTCAAGGTACACCATCTCTATGTCACAACTTTTAAGGGTGTTAAAAATTACCATGAGAGTTAGTGCTGTCAGATGACCAAGTCTTATTCTGCACAGAGGAAAAAATACATCAGTGCAGGCCGACAGGATTGAAACATGATGAAGGAGCACACTGCAGGAGAAAGCACTGAGAGGCAGACTTTGGGAAGAAGGACTGACAAAATGCACCTTTCCTTGCTTTAACCAGTACAGCTGACATGTCACCAGATTGTGCCCCCAGCTGGAGACTCAAATACAAGGACATACATAATACAGAGGAATTGTGGATGAAAATGTACATGCAGGTTATTGATGGCTAAAAGAGTAAGCAAGTTCTTTCTTCACAGTGGTGCACCAATTTGCAAGACACAAGAAAAGCAGTACTAAGAGAAACCAGAAATGTTTACATTTACATAGTTTTTGTGGAGACTCTTGAGATTCTTTTTGCCAACCTCTTTCCTACAGCACGACCAGAGGAAGAAAATCCCTATTACACACGAATCTTACTTGATAGTTTCGTATTGGGTTACTTCGTCCCTTTGTCACTCACCTGCAACCTAAATTTTCTGTCAAAAAGGCCTTACCTTTACCCCAGGTTCCAGTTCCTACACCCAAAATGGACACAACTTGAGGCAGGACTCACCTAGGACCTACTTAGACACAACCAAAGCTCAGCCAGCCAGCACATCAGCTGCAGGGCTGGGGGACAACACGCTGCCTTTCACAGAATAAGAGCTGTAAGCGTAGTGAGCAGCAATGGTACCCAAGGCTACATGACAGCTGCTCAAAGAGATCTGGCTTTGAAGCTGCTCACTGTATGACTGTACCTCTCAATGTGCTGTAAGAGGTTCAGGGAATTTTATGGGTCATGCCTTTGTTGCTGAGTTTACAAGTTTAGCTTCAAAATCCAGTGCCCTGCTGTGATGTGGAATAAAGTGATCTGAATGAATTGCAGCCTATTCCCCACCAAGCAGTCTTTTTCACACTATCCTCAAAAATCAGATTAATAGCAAGAGACATAATCAGCAGAAACACAGCCAAACATAAACCTGCTTTCCACTTAGAGTTTACCACTGACCTGTTTAAAGAATTCATCAATAATTAAAAGAACGCAGTCCAAGGAAGAATATTTTGCAAATCTTCAAGCGACTGCTTGAGCCTTAAGGAACCAGATGTTTCTTTTGCAGAAACTGTTTTCTATAGCATGATATTTCAGTGCTATTAACGAATACAAAGTGGGTGGGAGGAACGGAAAGGCGCAGTAAGACAGATAGCTTTGTTCAGCTACTTAGTATTGCAAAGCCAGCATTCTTCAGCTGCAGCTTGTATCTGCTCCCTATCTCTCCCACCCCTGCACTTTCCCCTACTTCTTTGTGTGCAATCATATTCACTGGGATTATTTGGGAAACCATTACCCTTACAAATCCCTGAACTGAAGGCTAAGTGGTATGTTTCCCAGGTTGCTGTGGAAATTCTTTAATCACCCTCTTTCCCTAACCTCTGACTCAGATTCCAATCTGTCCTCTTATGCAGCATTAAGTATAGACATCCAAAAAGGGGATCAGGAATCTGCCATCAGAATGAAGTGGATACTTAAATAAATAAAAAGAGAAATGGAAAAAAAAAAAGGTTCTGTTCTCTAAATTGACTAAAGAATACAAAGAACATATAGGCAATTGCTTAACAAATGCACTTCTGAATTCAAGCCATGTGTAGCACAATAGCACTATTATAGGTGTAATAGCACCAAGGGGTTAGTTCCAGGTTTCACTGCATTTTTACCCATTCTTATGTCCCCAGATTTTCTGAAGACCAGCACTTTTAACCAGAGTGCTTTCAGAGAGTCATTTCAGTTGGAAAAGACATTTAAGATCAACCACTCAGTAAAATGAATAGCCCTAACATCACATATTGAGTCTTTACCTGTGGAATCCCATGAAGATTTCTTTTTAAACTTGATTGCACACAGATTAGAAAGACTATTAAGAAAATATGGACAAAAAGGTCTAGAAAAAATTATTTAGCAGTGTATATATTACTGCATTATTACTGAGGAGAACATCTGTTACCAGAGATGAAAAGTCATTGCTTCAAATTGGATCAGTTCCAATTTCAGGAATGATTCTAGAGGCTATTCTAGGAGGTAGAACAAAACACCAGTGTTTGCAAAGACAGAATAGTTTCTTTACATTGACATTGGTATATCATTTAAAATTGCCACAGTTCTTGAGGAGCCCATCTTTTACCCAAATTTTTCTATTTTATTTTTTTCCTAGTATCTATAGTTGAAGACTTTGTCTCTACAGAGCTTCATTCATCTCTAGGTTACAGCAATAGAGCGTACCTGAGCATGAAGCATCAGGATAAAGGTCACAGCTAACAACTCATTCTCACAGTACTGCACTGCTGTTCACAGAGTAAAAACCATTATGAGAAAAGGAAAGTGCCCTCTACAGTTACTGGAACTATTTTCTATGAGAACACAACAGACAGATTAATAAGCTTCTCCACTTTCTGCTAAAGAAGAAAACCCTCACCTCAATACCATCAAAGAGGTTTTATTCACATCAGTTAACATGCCATCTAGAAGCAATGTGAGTCCTAGTATGATGAGAGTCACAGAAGGGTCTACAAGGAACAAAATAACATGGCAAATTTACTCCTGGTCCTTTCTCCAGTGAAGCCAATGGAGTTGCAGGAAAAATAAGTTACTTTCACTGTGTGACAGTGATAATACAAATAATAAAGCCCTGATTCTTAATTAGAGTCATGTATTGGTTTAGCCATTTCAGTAAGCAACAGACACAAGCCCTGCCATTACAGAATGTAGTTTATAGGGTTCAAAGAAAGGTGACCATTGAGAAGATGCAGGTGAAAAAATGTTCTCCTTTTCTTCTTCCACCTTCGGAGGAGTGCTGGCTTTCCTCAACCGAGAAACATGTATATGATTTCCCTGTAGCTTTGCTATGTTAGTCTCATATCTGACCACAGGACTCCAACAGAGCCTGCAGACATGATCAAAAGCTGAAAAATCAGTGTCATGAAAAGCAAGAAATAAAATGTGGACTCTAATCTACATAGACAGGTAATGCCATTCCTGCTCTGTTTCTTCAGTGATTAGCAGGCAACTGTTGTAGGTGTGGTCTAACAGACAACTTGATTACTGCACTGATACTATTATTTGTAGTAGATTGCTTACATATCTTATAATGTTTGGAAGAGTAAAGGACTAGGGGAAAAACAAAAATCGCAAAGCAACTGTCTTCATTCCTTTTATTCTCCCTGCTGCTCTTCACAGGGCATTTCGGCGGCCGTGTTTCCTAGGAAACTGCGAGGGGTTGCTCTGCCAGTGGGGATGTTGTCAGATGCTTGCCAGCATTCTGGGAAGGATCCACACACCCATAGGATGAACAAAGGAAATAAAAGTGTAACAGCCTCATTTATGTGTGACATTGAAGAGCCAACACAGAGCGGCAGATACCCTCCAAACAGCCCTGATTATTAAAGGTAAAGTCAGGTTATACTCATGCTCCAACCTAGATACTGCCCTCGTTATGCTGGCAGAATTTAAGGAATGGTTTCAGCCAGTTTCCAGCAGGAAGAACTACGTCTGCACACTCAAAATGCTTTTTCAACTCCAACGTAACAAAAAAACCCATGCAAAAATCATAAGTCACTCCTTCCTTTTGCTCTTCATCTGGGCACAAGTCAATTTAACACTTAAGCACCATCCCACAACACAAAGCTTTTCCTTCTTCCCCACTGACTGATGTTTCACTAATGCAATAGATAGTTAGAGACATTTGGTTTGCTAGAAGAGGCTCAGGCACAGCGCTTTGCACGTGTCTGATGGAAAGCAATACCCAACCGTTGTGCAAGGCTGAGGCTCTCACTGTGCATCTTCTCCTTCCTGGGGAAAAAAATGCTTTCACAACTACTTATGTTGAGGGTTAGATCAAAACTTGTTCAAACTTCTTCTCTGCTACTGCCAGGTACACAGATAATACAGAAACTTAACAGAAGTTCACAATTCAAGTGCACGTGTGGTAGTCATTATTTATTTACTTCTTTCACATCAAGGCAGTGCACTTCTCTTATGAGCCTTTCCCAAAATTGATCCAATAGCACCACAAAATAATTTAACCCTACCAGAAAAAAAAAAGAGGAAAAGTATATGGGATTGAAAACATCACTAAAAAGAGCCTTTAGTTTTCTACTCCAAGTACATGCACATTCAAAATATTTGTCACACTACATGATTTCAAATCATCTCTTCTGTAGAAGAAGCAACAAGCAAAAAGTGGAAGCAGGTTCATTAGCAAAACCATGTCTTATAAAAACTAAAGTGGATATTCTTATCCTAAAACCTATTTAGCATCTGTTTTTTTCCCATTTATTAAATAAACTAAGCACATTATTGCATCACAGGTCCATGTTGCTATGAGGCAACCAACAGTATATTATGTGCTTGACAAAAAATGTGCTAATTTATATCATGAGACTGATGAAAGGCAAACATAGCTTATGTACTCACTTGCCTCACACGAAGGCCATAGACTACAAATTGACTTCCCAGTGCTACTAGCAAATTGCAGCAGGTCTAAAGCTGTGTAAAGCTTTGGTTTAGACGAGAATGTAATATAACTTATGTGTGAAACAATGTCTTAAGGAAATTAACGCCACATTTAGGATGCCAGAAGGATTTTGTCTCTGTTCCTTCCATTCGTTCAGATTTTCACTGATTTAACTCATTACCAGTTCAGTGTGCATTTTGCTTTCCAGTAACAAGTGATTTTCTTGATAACAGACATGCAGTGACCTCTGCTTCAGAAAAGAATCGGATTAAAAGGAAAAAAATCTTCTTTGCCATGCACTGTGAAGTCTCAATAAGCTCTTTTATTTATTCCTTTTCCTCCTTAGAAAAGGGAGAGTCATCAAAACTCAGCTTTTCCCTAAAATATGGTACATCATTTTGATAAGTCAGAAAGTATTTCAGGCCTACAATATAGTTGTTTGACATAATTACTTCATATTTCTTTCTCTGAGCATTCATTTGAGCCACAAAAAAGGTTAAGTTCAGGGGTCCTGCTGCAAATCAAATGGAGCAGGGGCTAAGATTTTAAACAACTGTATACAATGTAAAACTATGATCAAGTGATGTAAACAGAATTTGTCTCTATCTCATCATAGGAGCCTTGTTTTTGAAGAATAAAAGTTATTTCATTGAAGGGCTCAAAGCCTTAGTTCCACCTATGTGCTGTGTTTCAAATCTGGACCAGGATTTCCCTCCCTCCTGAACATTTGTACGCATCATTTTGAAGCTGGAATGAATAAGGAATGTCTAAGAGTTGTAGGCAGTACATGTAAATACAGCCTGCTTCTCTTAAAGGGGTATTAAAACTCATAACACTGAAATCTGCAGAAACTACAATTACCTCTTTTCTTTTGCATCTTGAGAAATCTGAAGAAATATCATTGTCACTTCAGTTGAAGGGATAAACTATGAGGGTCTTGGAAAAAATAAATGTATGGCATAGGCATTATCAACTGGAAAGTCATGCAAACCTTTAGTTCTTAATTCACTATTCTCCTTTTTAAGCTGGTAGATGATCTTTTTAAAAACCCCAGTGTAGGGGTGGTTTAGTTCTCTCAGCCAATTTTTCTTTCAACTGAAGCTGAAAAATAGCAGATCTTACATGGTTTTGAAGTTTTCCAGTAACAAATCCTTGGATGTCCCCCTGCCTTTTTTTCTTTTTGCCCCTGCTAACTCCTATTTTAAATAAAGAAAGGAAGTCTGATGTTTATTCTCTCCTGTATCCTTAGAGAAAGAGTAGCTGGAATATAGTGAATTAGCTTACTCACAAAGGATGCTGAAATGGCTGATCAACGTAGCGAATCAGCAGGTTTCTTTGCAAGAGAAACCTTGATAACTGAAATATGCAAGTGAGATCTATTGGAGAGGAAGTTATGGAAGAACATTGATTTCCATGTCATTAGTTTTCCATTTACTTTATCAAAAAGCGCAGTCATACCTGAAAAAAATCAGCAAGTAGTTGCTGAAACATTGGCTTCTTACTCTCTAACACCGAATAAAGCTTAGAGAGCTAAGTAAGGGGAAATCAGTATTCTTGTAATAACTTTGCCAGTTATGTCTACAGTTCTGTTGCTGAAGTTTAAATCTGACTAGAAACAACCTCATCTGCTCATATTTGTGTCTTATGAAGAAGCAATGTTATATGTGCACTAAAATCGAGGCAAATCTCTGAGGTAGATTTTATTTCAGAACTAGGTCTTCCCTGCGACAGGCAAACTGCTGCTAATCTGTTTGCAGAGCAGGCACAGCAGACAGACTTTATTCTGCTCTTCCCTCATTTACAGAACATTTCAAAACATGGTAGTGATCACTTGCTCATTCCTTAAGAAGCTCTCCTGCTGGGCTTCTGCAGGACTTCCCTCTGCCCTTCATTTACAACCCATCTGCAGCAGCATAGTTAATCAATCTACCGCAGATGTTTCCAGGCAGCTTTGTGACCGTGGTCCCAGTTGAAATGGAGAATTAAATTACTCAGTATCTGGAACAGACACGGTCATAGGTCTGGATGATGTCATCAAAGGAAACTATTTGGGAGAGGAACTATGTTTTTCCCTCTTTGCTGCAAGATTTATGAGGCTTTACAGACTTTGGTTCTTGTAAAAAGATGGATGTTCACCTGGTCTGGTAACATACCTCTGAGATTCCAGCAACCAAGCATGGAATTGGTCCATTTACACATAGTTTGATCATTCATGAAGCATGCATTTTTTTTGGACAAAACCAGGTCCAAACTAAAGTGACTTCAATGCACAATATGAAGTGTATATTTAATAAAAAACAGCTCTAAAAATTGCTCCTGAACACTTAAATAAAGGCATCTTGTTTTTTTGATTTAGGCAGAACAAAGAAATCTTGCTGCCTGCTGGCAGCATCAGCTGTTGCAAATATTACTTATCTTGAAGGTCAGGATGGTTTGTTCAACTACAAAGCTCAGGTGGTGTGATGTTCCAGTTCTTTGGAATGGATTTGTAGTACAAATGTTTGTAATCATAACACCTTATTTAATATTTTCCAGCTTTCCTGCAAATATTCTAGTGTGTGGCTGCAGTATTCTCACTCGTAATGGCAGCATCATCCAAAATGATGGCCTGTAACAAAAGGCAGGAATCAGGTAAAACTTCACTTAAGAGTTTGTTTAATAGTGGGATTTGATTCTTCAGCCTCGGTAGATGCTAATTTTGTAGTCCCCAGTCTGCAAGGCTTCTTTCTGCACATCCTTAACTTTCTGCAGACACTAACTTCCAGTATTTCAGTGGTCATCACTCAAATCAAGGACCGTTTAAAGTCCCAAATCACTACACTGCAGAGGCAACACGAAAACATGCTTACATGTGAAAACAAAGCTGAGACTTTGCAGGATTCATTGATGGGGTGCTAACACAGTGTTGAGTTTATCTGTATTCCTACAAGGAAGAAACCTGCTTTAGCTCCACATTTAACCTAAAAATCCAGGGGAAAAGAATCTGAAAGAAAAAAATGGAAAAAAGGAAATCCAAGCAATTTTTAAAAGCTTGACAACTATTTCATTCATTAACTTCTATTTTTTCTTACAGCTGCCACTACTTTCTGAACTCCCAGCAGAATTTGTTTACTTCTGCTAAAAAGATGAAGTTTTGCAGCTGTAAGGCGACACAGAGCTACATGAAACTGGATCAGTACAGTAAACCACTGCAAAGGTGCCTGATGCATCTCCACAGAACGTTTCCAGCAAACATTCAAGAAGTGACATGAAAGTGCCACTTTCCCTGTTGCAGGTGTCCTCAGGTGTGTCACAGAACAAGAAGAACAAGAAAAAAACCCATTAGTATAGCTTCTAATTTTGGTCAGTTATTGGAGTGTCAGCTATGGCATTTATTTTCTGATGAGAAATGCCACAACAGAAACCATCTCAAACGATCATTTTCACATGGTTATAAACCTGCCACAGGAACATGAATAGCAATCTAATAGAAGCATTCATTTAACTAGTATTACAGAGCGGTGGGTAACAATTTTCACTGACTTTGCCTTAAATTCAGGGAAATTGCGTTAGAGGTTTGTGAAGGAACTCTGTGTTTGATTGCTTGGCAGAAGCCATGATCTAATCCACATAACACAGGTTATTACAACCTGAGACACATTTACAATCACACCAAGTTAATCAACCGCTTTGAAGAAGGTCACTCTGCACCCTAAGGTGGAAAGAACAGATGGAGAGCTATTTTGGGCTGGGTTAGGAAAAACAAGCCCTGATAAACTATTCTTCTATTCAGTTTCAAAAATCATTCATTTTCATCTACAGCAAGTTTCAACAAGAGTCATTATGGACTTTTATCATCAATGGTGACACAAATGTTTCCTCTCAATTTCCTCCCTTATAGAAGCCTCATTCAAGTCTAAATCTTCAGCAGCTGTATTCAGGGTCAATGATCTGTCAAATTCACTCACTTCAATAATAGATTAAAAATTTTGGATGCCTAAGAAGCCTGTGTGTCATCTGCTGTGTAGAAGAGATCCGGGACAAGCTCAAGGAACCTCTCATTCTTTTTCACAGTAATGCTCCCTGACATCCACAGTGGTTGCAAACATCTTTTTGCCATGTTTGCAGTTAGCTATCAAGTCAAACTACTTGTAGTTCTCTTCCCACCATCAAACAAGCCTCCAGCTGCCCTGAAGAGTCCAAGGGGGACACTACGAGAGCATTTTTAACACTTTCTGCTAGATCAGCCATATGGGGAACTCATTTGTCCTGTGTAAAACAAACTCATTTCCTTTTCCTGTACCAAGGGCCACTGAAGTCAATGATCTGGAGCACACAGTTCTCGTGGAATATTTCAGACATTTGTAAAAGTGTCTCCCAATAACTTCCTTGCTCTGTCCTACATTTATAGATAGAACTTTTTCTTCATCCTCTTGCTAAATCTTGTCAAAGTTAGTCACCCTAACATCATGGACTAGATGATCTCTAAAGGTCCCTTCCAACCTCTACCACTCTATGATTCTGTTCTATGATCACGTTAGGGTGGCCTGACAGCTATTTAAAAGAATATAAAATGATCATTTCTAAGAACAAGACAACACTAAATACAAAACAAGCAAAAGCTAAAAGTTTAAGTCTTCATCCAGTATCTTTTCCTTCCTTTGCTTTGATTGTGCATATGGTCTTTACACTGTGAATTTCACTCTAGATAAGATACACTGTTCCCAAAACCCAACAGACATACAGAATATTCTATGACTTCTACTGTAAGGGCCTCAGAATATCTTCTAGTTTAATATTACTTCAGTCAGAGAGAACAAATAGCTTGGATCAGCAGAGCAGAATGTTGCTAAGCAATGTCATACCAGAGTTTACACAGGACTGGGAAGAGGAAGATAAGGGTGGAACAAGGAGATGCAGATGTGTACCATTTCCTGCTCAAGAGGAAGAACTCCTTCCTTGCCACACTACTGAGTGGGTATGAAATGCAAAACTATCACAACAGCAAAACTACTTACATACACCACGTCACTCTTAAGGAGAATGGAGTACAACACTTCATCCATCAAGTGAACTTGTGAGGCTTTACCAGAATATACAGATGCAACTGTACGTGGATACAATAATAATACAAATAATCTAACATACATTGTATAATATATAAAATATCAAAATAACTTATAGATGTGTTTAGAGATACTTGGTATTGATGGCTTGTTAAGTGACACAAGTTTCAGAGTCAGGCCACAGCTAATTTTCAAGAAGTGAACAACTACTCCATCTGGAATTGTAATGTGACCATTGCTTCCAAAGCCTCCAGCTACAGAACCTGCACCAGTATTCCAAACAGAATGATCCCAGTTTGAAAGGAGCAAAACCTGAAAATATTTCTACCTTTTAAAAAGTATGGGAGGTGCTTCTCCCATATTTTGAAGACAGATTAGGGTAATTACTTCAAAAGAATACATTTGAAAATCTGGGATCTGTGGCAACCTTAAACACTCCTGGGAATTAGAATAAACTGCTGAGAAGGCCAAGAAAAAAAAGGTTTTCCTAAAAATAAGATTATTAAAGAGATATTCTATTTTAGGCAGAGCATATTGAGAAAAGCAATACAGGACTGTGCAAAGTTTGTTCAAGTACACATATTTTCCAAGCATTTTACTGAGGTCACCACTCTATATAAAACCTTTCTGTTTTTACCACCACCACCTATAAAAACCACTCATTCTTCTTTAAAGCTATATACAATACCACCAAGGTGAACTCTCTTCTTGGATCTTGACTTTTCAGCCATAGTTTCTAACTAGCTCCCTCGAGTTTTGGGTGCTTCTGCATCCTCAGGAAGAAAAGCATCCCAGGCATTTAAGTTCAAAATGTACTATTTTAACTATCAAAGAAAATGTTGAAGCTTCTGAGCAAACATAGGATTTGGCAAAGGTTCTACATTTTCCTACAAAATGCTGCTGGAAACAAGTTTTTAAGAGAACAGTGACAACAAAAATCCCCAATCAAGATGACCACAAACAAGTCATCTTATTTTACACAAGTCACAGGCTCAAAACCCACATCCTTTCAGTTCCACACTGTACCAAGGGATATTTTTTTTCCCTGCTGCAGGTTTCCATGGAAATGCATCAGTCACTAATCTAAATAAGTGCGGGTGAAGGATGCCTGAAAACCTAGAGCAATTACGCATGCCATTGGAGGAAAAGAATATGATTCAACTCAGCTATTAGAAATGTGGCACAGCTATCACTTCTATATATTGTTGGAGTGTTCTAAAAACAAAACTGCTTTATTTTTTTTAAACCCACTCTTTTGCTGCCTCTGAGAGGGAAAGAAATAAAGCATTAAAAATACCTCTCACGTAACAAGCACACAATGAAGTCAGACCGTATCAACTGCAAAACACAAGTGCAGTTGATAGCTCACATTTGTTTTGCTATGAAAATTCATCATACAAGAAAATTTCTCTCTCCACTACTGGTCAAAGATACCTCACTTGAGTCATTTTGATGAGAAATAGGAAAGTGACTGCTTTGATCTGCATTAAAGAGCTAATGATCCTTTAAAATAACGAGTATAATGTTTGATTAATGCATTACTAAATATCTATTTCTAAGCACAGCACACAGGTCTGGCATTGATGGGTCTCTGCTTACAAGGTAATTGCAATTCAGCACCCATACTAACCTTATGTATATATATAGATACATATATATATAGTCTATAGCAGTATAGGCACCTATTCTTCTCTACTTGCACACAAATGCTTCCAGCTCTATTACACAGCACGTACAGATCTCCAGATATCCCCTGCCAAAGTCTCACCTCTGTCACTCAATGTGTGTTTCTCACCTTGTCCTCCTGCTGCTTTGTACTCAACCTCTTCCTATCTCTTGTCACACAGGAAAACTTCGAATGATGTGGCACAGGGACTCTGCTGCTGCATATGAACAAATGTTTTGCCAGAAAGGCAGAGAGTTACTTCAGATTACTTGAGGTTAGTATTACTACCCAGTTATTCTTCCCTCACTCTTCAAAAATGAACTATGGCAGTACATCTGATAGGAGAGAACACTGGGCAGCCTTGAAAAGAGACAGTTTTAGGATCCTAATGACAATTTTGTCAAGCTCTGATTATCTGTATCAGATTTTACAGAAAACATCTCTCAAATGGTTGTAGTTATTAATGAGTGAGGTCACTGAATAAATAGCACTGTTCCAAAGTCTGGAACACAGATTTGAGCTATAGCATCTACACTAAATGTAGGTATTCAAGGAACACACTAGCTTTAGTCCCATTGACAAGCCTACCCTAAATCACTGCAATTTCAGCCAATAAGCATTGCAATTAGACCACAGCAATAGGATGTGGGAAGAAGGAAACATGCTTCTGGAGGAAAAGGCTTCTTAAATTTTCAATTCAAGTCAACTTTCTAATCTGTGAATGTGATTTCCAACCACAGCTAAGCACTCTGTGTTTACCCTAAAGTACTGGGTGCATCTAAGTCAAGAAAGCACTTAGGAGGCAGAGAACTTTTCTTATGTGCTTAGGGTTCTCCTTGCTGGAATCAAGACAGCACTAGAAGTAAAGTCTATCTAACATATTTGAATTCATAGGTTGCAAAAGTCAGAATGAGGGAAATGAAAGGTTAGAGTAAGGCTATCAGAGAAAGCAGTGTGAAACAAGACAGGAGCAGCAGCAGAAACTGCATAGGAGAAAGATGAGACTACAGGAAGGAGCAAAGGGTAATGAAGCAAACAAGACAGGAAAGAGTCTGTCTAGTTTTAACACCTGAATTTAAGTGCCCTTTCTTCAAAAAAGCAGTGGAAAGTAGGTGCTTCTTCTGAAATGTATTAATCTTTTATCTACACATCAGGCCGGGTCTTTTCGGTTTCCTGAGGCAGATCTAGATAAAGAATTTATATTGAAAGTGACAGTAAAAATGCTTTTTAAAGTTAAGATTGCAGACCACTACTGTGGCAGAAACCTTAAAAGTCTTCTTTATAAGACACTTTGAAACCCTTGACAAACACAAAGCTGTGAGGGGATCACTATGAAATCACATGGCTTTAAACTGTACTACTGGTTACATTGACCAGTTACTATCAAAATCCAGTCTCACTTCATTGAAGATTAAAGCAAAGAGTGCGTGATAATACATACATTTGGAATACTCTTTGAACGTGTAATTATAGGAATATGTAAGTATAACAAAAATGGAAAATCTTACGCCTGAAATAGTGTCATTTGGATTAAATTGTCTAAGTTTAAGCCAAAACCATCAATGAAATGATCACTGTGACCAGTAAAAGACAAGCTTATTACTGTAGATCAACACTCATAAAGTCACTACGAATCTCTAAATCTTCAGAGCATTTCTCCTCAGGATAGCACTGTAACACAGAGAATTATCCAACTGAGGCACAGGGAGTGTAAATGGCAAGAGACAAAGGAAAGGCAATAAACCCTTTTTTAAAAGCAATTCAGATGCAAAAATGTTTGAGTTTTAAGCTTTTAAGTGTAATGACAAAAACATACATTAACTATTTGTTACAGAAACATTGAAACACATATTCTAAGATACCCAAAGGCTAAAAAAGCAGGAATGTCAATAAAAATATCTTTTCCAGATGTTTTCTGTAAGTCTAAATGAGTACTTCTTGGAAGCAAGTAGCTATATGGAAATGAATTCTCTTAAGACTGATATATTCCTGAAACTCCATCATGTGCCATGCTTAATGCTTATAAACTAATAAGAAAAACCTAATTATGTTGCATCTTTGTACTTATGAGATTTGTAAAATGTTGTAACTGGAGAAATCAAATACTCTGGGTATATTACTCATGTGAAAGAAACATCCAGGAGGCTGACTGACAAGAAGGGGTAGACAGAAGGAAACAGGAATTCAGATGCACTAGACATAGTCAGCAGTGACTAACCACTCCTTATGAATCAATCATACTCAAGTATAGAGCACCATTAACTCTGTCCAGCAACACTATGTAGATACAATCCTGGCTTACCAAATTGATAATAATAATTGTTGCTAAATGAATCTCTGATTAACAGTAACCAGAGGAGGACTGACAATCTCAGCGAGGTTTCAGCTTTTATACATGTCCTTATCATTTCAGACACAGAGAAAACTTTTGTACAAGTCTGACTGACTCTAAGTTTCAGAAAACTCTGTTCAAAAGTGTTACAGCTTGGTGATCTGGTCCTAAGCCCCAGTGAATGAGAAGGGCTAGTCAACTTCACCCAAAGAGGGAAAAAATGTAACTGGAATTGGCCCTGGATCCCAGGGGAAGAATTTCCAGTCCCTTGGCAATTCTCTACTGAGGCCCAAAACCAAAGGGAGAAATCAATTGAGAAAACAATGTGCTGGGCTGGCAGTTGGGGGTGACAGAAAATTTGCTACTGTGTTTTGCAAAACATTGCAGACTAGAAGAGTTTCTCCTCATCAAAATGAGGAGGAAAAGAATGCATCTTAGTAACCTATTATGATTGAGGGGATTCTCCAGAATCAAAATGCATTTTTCTTCCCTCATCTTGAAGCAAAAGTAAGGTAAAAGGCTTAACATAAAACCCCTCCCACTTGACTGACTTAACTAAAATTTGCAACACTTAATGAACATGAAGCCTTGGTCTAACAGAAACTTTTATCGTATGGCATTAGTGACATCTCTAATTTGACTGGGGGAATAAAAAGAGAAGTGGACGAGATGTTGAATTAGTGACTTTTTGTTTTGTAGTGACATCTCAAACATGGGATGGACTTTATTGAGATATCTGATAAGTAGATGTATTCCTTTCTAAAAATGTAATTGAGTGTATTAAACCAACCTGGATTAGCCATCTCTCTGTACTTGATAATCACACTTCCTTCTTCTCACCACACACCCTCTCTTCTTATCTTTTCCTCACGTATACATTGCATCTCAGTGTACTCAAACTTAATCCTCAAAGACACCACACAAATCTAAACCTTCAGTTATATCACAGAATCATAGAATGGTAGGGGTTGGAAGGGACCTTTAGAGATCATCTAGTTCAACCCCTCTGCAGAAGCAGGGTCACCTAGATAAATCCTGTTTCATTCTATTTACCACAATCCTGCACACAAATAGCACAAGAAATAATCACCTAGCAATGACAATGATTTGCACAGCTTGAAGAGTTCTTTTGACACTCAAAATGATCTAACTGGTTAAACAATTATGCCTTAATATATCATTGTCTAATTCCTCTTTACAGGACTGCTAAGGCACCACGAGTTATTGGCATACATATAACATCACAATTATTTTAGGAAAGAAAGGACCTAGGACTGCTTTTAAATAATCTCCTTCTCCATCACATAATCTGAAGTTGACAACTTGTCATCTCAGTGAGATTGTGATGTCAAAATTTTAAGATAATACCGTGTGAAAGAAAACATCTCTTCTAGAAATGGGTAAAACAGGAAGAAAGTGGCTAAAAGTAGACTTGCTATTTCCACTACAGTATTTGTGGTTAAATGTAGTTCTGTCAGCTTTAAGCACATTTTGTTATCAGAAAATAGTCTGGTCAGTAATTCAGCTTATTAAGGAAGACCCCATGTACTTCCACCAAGTACTCAGACCTCTGTAAGATTCTTGGGGAAGCTACCACAGATTCACACAGTTTGGCTTTTTTTTTAAACCAGAATTCCTTATTCATCTTGACTTGCAATCACAGAAATCAATTGAGAGATGTTAAATGTTGACAGCACTAGCCTGGCTCCAGTGAGTTGTTTTCAGGACTGATCAGCAGGGTGTTCCTCCTGGAACTCAAGTAGCAATAACACTTATTTTTCAAAGCTTTTTTATCAATGAAATGTCATGAACTGAAACTCTAGGTATACATAACTATTTGTAATCCTGTCTGCAAACACAAAACACTCAAAATAGGTAGCAGCTAAACCAACCTGCCTTCAATCCAGGGATATTCCCAGTAAAGACAGTAATCTATCATTCCACATTAGCTCTGTTTACTAAATAAGCTTCAGAGATCTCATTTTTTTTCCCCCCAGATGTTGGGTGGAAGGCCATCTGTTCTTTTCCTGAAGTAACAGAAGCTATCATATGTTTTGCTCTGATAAAAAGTGAAGCAGAATGGTCATTTTCTTTTTACCCAAAAAAAGGGATGAGTACTTTCTGGAACACAGAATCAGAGATCTGATAAAATGGACTTTCTTGACTCAAAAAGTCAGAAAAGTAGAAAATATCAGGAGGGAATAAAGATGTCATCACCTTTGTCAAAAGTACAAATTACAGAGAGGGGAAAGATCCTCTAGATTTTATAAATCAAGTACAACTTAAATGTGGGTATTTAAATATGTATATCCTGGAATTTGGAGGTGACTTAGTAGGACAAAGTTTATCCTGCTTCACCTTAGTTCTATTTTAAATCCCATACTTACAAATTTACTTTCTCTCCCTCTGTCATCATGCCTAATAAGTAAATTCCCAAACTGAATTTTGCTTGAAATTTTGCTTACTGGAATGCTGTGTTATCCTTTCTAGTTTGTAAAAGCATGAAGCACCTCACTGAATACAACCAAAAGCTTAAGCTGTCCTCCTCTGGAAGATGCAGATGTTAAAAGTCATTTTAGAAAACTAATGAGAGTAGGTCTAACTTTTGACATTTCCATCATCCAGAAACAACAAGAATCACTTGGAAGAAATGACAGCAATTAGGAAGGGTGTCATTTCATCTCCGTATAAAACATACCCACATCTCAAGTACTGTGGGAAGTTCTGGTATCACATCAAAACTAGACTGCACTTCATTGACTAATTGAATAATAATTGATGTTAAAAAGATAAATAACTTAAAAATGAAGAGGGAGATTGCCAATTTACACATTAGCAGTTAAAATACATTGATATCAGAACAGATTCTAATTACTTGTAAAAAAAAGTCAGGAATGTATATTATTAAATCCCATTCTCTGGGGGGTGGAACTCTTCCCAAAGCCATGGTTCATATGGATTGTCTTCACAACTGGGTTGCTTTTTCAACTGCCAGTTAGGAAGGTCAGGATTCAGGACTCTCCCAGACCAACAGTCACCTGTTGTTTTCAAGGCTGGGTGAGGCTACGATGAATTCTCGCAGTATTTTCTCTCCATCACAAAAAGGGTGAAAAGGAAAGAGGTCCTAGGTAAGGAGTTGTCTTCTGACACACCATCCTGCAGAGTGCTCTGAGGCCATTACTCCTGCTCAGGATGCTTGTAAGTGCTAGCCCTGGGTATAAGACATAAAACCACCTTCTGAAACCTACTCCCTAGGCTTCATACACACATCAGTGCTTCAAGTATTGTAAAGGAGGAAGAAGGACCACTTCAGCAAGGCTTTTGACACTGTCTCCCATAACATCCTCATCAGAAAGCTCAGGCAGTGTGGCTGGGATGAGTGGACAGTGAGGTGGATGGAGAGCTGCTGAATGACAGAGCCCAGAGGGTGGTGATCTATGGCACAGAGTCGAGTTGGAGCCTATGGCCAGTGGAGTTCCACAGGGATGGGTTCTGGGGCCAGTCTTGTTCAACATCTTCATCAACCACCTGGGTGAGGGGACAGAGTGTACCCTCAGCAAGTTCCCTGGTGGCACCAAACTGGGAGGACTGGCTGATTCCCCAGAGGCTGTGCTGCCATTCAGCGGGATCTCAACCAGCTGGAGAGTTGGGCAGAGAGGAACCTCATGAGGTTCAACAAGGACAAGTGCAGAGTCCTGTATCTGGGAAGGAACAACCCCATGCACCAGGACAGGCTGGGGGTTGAACTACTGAGGAGCAGCTCTGCAGAGAGATACCTGGGAGTCCTGATTGATAATAAGCTAAACATGAGCCAGCAATGTTCCCTCGCGGCCAAGAAGCCAAAGGCAGCATGGGATGCATCAAGAAGAGTGTGGCCAGCAGGTCAAGGGAGGTTCTTCTCCCCTCTCCTCTGCCCTGGTGAGGCCTCATCTGGAGTCTTGTGTCCAGTTCTGGGCTCCTCAGCTCAAGAGGGACAGGGAAGTGCTGGAGAGAGTCCAGTGCAGGGCCACCAAGATGATCAGGGGAATGGAACATCTTTCATACGAGGAAAGGCTGCGGGACCTAGGGCTGTTTAGTCTGGAGAAGAGGAGACTGAGGGGAGATCTTATTAACCAGAGGAGTTGTGGAGTCTCCTTCCTTGGAGGTCTTCAAGACCCGCCTGGACATGTTCCTATGTGACCTGATCTAGGTGACCCTGCTTCTGCAGGGGGGTTGGACTAGATGATCTCTAAAGGCCCCTTCCAACCCCTACCATTCTATGATTCTATGATTCTAGATAAGATTTTTTTCCATTTTACTGTGTTTATTAGTTTTCAGAGTTTGGGGTGTATATACATATATATATATTTATATCTCTCCATAAATCAATCCAGAAACAAGAATAATTTCTGAGGAGCAATCCAGAATGCAACTGAAATCCCTCCTTATATTCCTAACACTTAATGACACAGAAGGAAAAAAGAAAAGTCTTTATTTCCTTCTGAGGATCTACCTTTGTATGAAAGAACAGAAGTTCTCTATTTATACTCTTCATAGCTTTGAAGTGTGACTATTATTAAGCTAATGAGCATAGGGGTTTTTTTTCTCATGGTCTGAATAAATGCTCCAGTCCTCATTTACTGACATACACATGCAACAATTTGGAATTAGAATTTGTCTAAAGATTTATTCAGTGATGCAATTTGTAGCTGCAGTTGGGGACAAAGAACTCCAGAATCTGACTTCTTCACTTATCAAGAGCAAGGCTATGGACACTGGGAAGCTCAAAATTACACCTTTGATCATCAAAGATTTCAAAGGCCTTCATCAAGATAATAGCAGGTATTATTTCTACTCAGTTGAGCACAGTAGCGATAAGATTATATCACACTTCGATCTATTTAATAGTTTCACACAGTAAAAACTTGTGTCACTTTCTTAGTGTTTTTTAAAAGTTTTCTGTACCAGTTATTCATTTACAGAGTTATTTTCCCACTACATAAGGACTTGCATGATCATTAAGTAGCTATTAGTATTGTGCACTTTACTTGGCCAGTTCTGGGGAGTATAAAAAGATTAAAGAACCATCAACCATTCTCTTTTCACTTCATTATTTCTAATTCACTAACTACATTTCCAGTGAATGATGCAAAGGGATGAACTATTATTACATTTCAAAACCATATTTACTATAAGTGCAAAGAAAAAATAATAGGTAGCTATTTATGTTAGACAACTACAATACAGAAAGTACCTTTGCCACACACAAACTAGCTCTGATCTTACACAATGGATTAAAAGGTACAAGAGATCCACCCTGAAGAAAATGGTTTTTTGTATGCCATTACTTTTTTTTTTTTGAAGAGAACTTTCTCAGGTAAAATTAATACACAGAGGCATCTATCAAAAGTTCAAGGGACACGACTAAATGTTCCCCTAATGTATACATTTTCCCTTCCCTAACTATTTCCTATATACATTAATCATGCAATTGTAACATCTCAATAGTTGCTGTATTTTTCAAGTGAGAAACCATGTACCTTTCTTAGGTGCCTGCTTGTAGCTGAAGAAAATAGGAAACAGTAGATTCTCCTCAAAGACTTAGAAAACTCTGGTTGACAGCAAACTAAACCGAGCCAGCAATGTGCCCCCGTGGCCAAGAAGGCCAACGGCATTCTGAGATGCATGAACAAGAGTGTGGGCAGCAGGTCGAGGGAGGTTCTTCTCCCTCTCTACTCTGTCCTGGTGAGACCTCATCTGGAATCTTGTGTCCAGTTCTGGGCTCCCCAGCTCAAGAGGGACAGGGAAGTGCTGGAGAGAAATCAGTGCAGAGCTACCATGGTGATCAGGGTACTGGAGCATGTGGACCAAGAACCCAAACTTTATGTGACTTCCCACTTTTATACCATCCACATGGTTTCCCTTTGACATCTATTCATCTCCCTTAGACCTCACTCAGTGACCCCTTGATCTTGTTTTCTGTGATGACCAATCAATATTTGGGTTTTTGACATATTCTTTTCCCACATGCTACATCTGCCCAACCAAGGACAAGACAGGTTCACTGCCAAACTTGCCCAAACATCAAAATCTCCCTTTGACCTGCTCATACCTGATCTTCCCATGTCTCTATCAACACCATTTTATAGAATTATAGAATTACCAGAGCTTTTTGCCTCTAACACCCACATCTTCTGTGTTACGTGAAAAATAAAGCCAAAGGAGTTGCTTATTTAAAGTTATTTATTTTATGAGAGCGCTCCTTTCATGTAGAGGAGGAGTGATTGTAGCCTACTTGAAAGGGACTGGGAGTGAAACAAGCACACAGTGGGATGAAGGCAATATGAATTATATTTAACATGTTTAGAACACATGCTGTGTTATACCAGTAAAGCTTAAATGACTGTATTTTTGTGTTATCAGTTTTCAAACAGTTTGCATCCTTCTGGGGACACAAATCTATCCTCTAGGTAAGATTAACAAAAAAAAATGCAGTATCTGCCTTAGAAACCAAGAGGACTGAATCAAAGTCTCTCACACTGTTGATGAGGACTAGCCTGAAGGAAATGCTTAGTTTGACAAACACTACAGCATCTATGCAAACTCATGACAGGCCATCTTTGCCACAGGCTGAAAGGGAAATGGGTAGAAGCACTCCTTCTGCTCTTGAGCTGAGACCATCGACAAAGGATTTAACCACTGGCGAGTGTGCAAGAGAAGAGGTTGTTTAGCAGCACAGGACACTTACTTGGGAGAGAAGAACATGCACTCCTGTTCCAAGGATTATCCTATTAAAAATGTAGATGGGTAAGGTGTGAATGGCAGAGCTGCTGCTTACTGTGTAAAGCAAGAAAAGAAAGAAACCCACAAGCTACAGCTACACAGCCAAGCTTTTTGAAGAGTAAGACTGTGAGAAGAGCAAGTCTGTGAGAAGAGCCTAAAGATCTGAACAGACTAGATGGGAGAGGAGAGCAAGTAGGAGGAAGAGATAGTAGGGAAAGGCAACTAGTAAAGTCTAAGTGCCTTTGGGTCAGATAAAGTGATAAACAACAGATATGGGAAGAGCTACAGGAAACAACATGCTTATTCAGAAGAATGCCAAGCACTGCTTTATTAGAAGTGTTACAATTATGTATAGGAAGAATTTGTGTTCAGAGAAGTGTTTGAAATAGTGCCCAGGAATGAAGCTCAAATGTTGACAAACTGGGAAGAAAAATATGGAAACTCACCTTTTTTTCACTTCCTATAGTATAGCTCCTTAAATACATTTAGGTTATCATTACGACTTTACAGAAGAGCTCAAGATAGAGAAAAGAAACTGTCAATAGCTAGGAGGATTCTAAATAAAAGGTGCAAGCTCTACTGGCTTTAACTGACATAAAAATATTTAATAAACAGCTTACTCCATTCAAATCCCAGTCCCTCATGCTCACACCATTTCTTTGGCTTAATTGGACTGCCACCTACTGAGTTACCCTCATCTTTATATGTTATTAGGAAAGAGATTAAAATTGCCTTCAAATAATGAGGATTTTGATAACAGCTTTTGCTTTTCCTTATTTGTACCTAAGACACAGAAAGGTGTGTAAAACTGTAAGGATGAGAGCGCTGGACATTAATTTTCTTTGCTGCAGAAGTTGTTTTGGTGTTAAACTGGAAATTCTTACTAGTAACTGGTTCAAAACAGTAAGGTCCCTCAGAGATTGGCACAGAGAAAGACAGTAAATTAATCATCTTATATCTGAAATAGGCTGGATACCCAAAATCTCACCAGTTATACTGCATAATGAAGGTAGCACAGGCAGCATGAAAAACAGGGTGTTCTACCCTTTTCTCTGAGCTGCTGAGGCAATAAAAACAAGTGGCAAGCAAGCCCAGAGAACACTGCCTGCAATAAACTGCTGTTACTCAACAGCACTAACAGAACGGTGTTTATAGCCACTTGAGATAGTTCATCTCTCATTTTGAATTAGAACAAAATAGATGAGTCAGACGTGAAACACAGATAAGAAATCAATGATGACTGCTTTTATTCATCCTAAAATATGGCACTGACTGAGGGAAGGCAACTGCCATGGAGCCAGCTCGCTCTTACAGCTTTTACTGGAACAACATATTTTTAATTACTCCATCCATTCTGCAGTCCTGTGATAGTTTTGCCAGAGATGTTATCAAGAACTGGTCCCTAGGTCTAAATGGGATTTGTGATTACCTTCTGAGAGGCAGGTTACCATCGTATTACACACACGTATTGTCCCAACCCTAAAAGAGACAATGTGAGTAAGTATCTGCACTCATCCTCTGATTACCAGAGCTTTCCTGCAGTTCGACTCCACAATGAGAGCTGGCATTGCTGATAAGTTGCTTTCAGTTTTAAGTGCTTTGAAGATGTGATCTTACCTGGAACATTTCGTAGTGATTGATTCTTGTCTCCAAGGCGTGTGAGTAAAACACGTTACACATTAGCAAAGTTCCAGATAAACTAAGCTGCTTAGACAGCTCAGCCTCTGAAATGACTAAATAGAGTGAAATGCTTCCTTACTCCTTTCTCCTCTACTGTCCCAACACATCCTTTCTTAAGTTTTTATATTAGGGCAGAAATAACCGTGGACTGAAATGTGGCTGAATACAAATTAAACATGATTCTTTTCCCCTTAAATTGTGTACCCAAAGAATGCCATCTAGTGACCATCTACTGAACACAAGAATTGAGAGCAGTAACGCATCTCACTCCCACTGGTAAGAGAACATATCACACATGAACTACAATGTGTGTGTTCATTTTGTTAATCTATTGTGTGTGTGTGGATGAGGAACAGGAGAGGTAAGTTATTAACCAAAGTATTTCTGTTCTGGCACACTTGTCAGATTATCGTCTCTGTGCTTCAACCACTCCATCCAGAAGGTGGCTTCTGTCTTACAGAACATTTTTAGGATTATCATCTCCTTATGCATCCACAGACAGCTAAACACTGAGGCATTTATGGTTTCCTAGCATTTCCTAGGCAGAAAAGATCCCATTTTCTCTCGTTACCCAGCTTCTCTTTCTTTCCTTAAGAAGAAATATTGAGATTACTTCCATATCAGTTAAATATTCATTTTTTTAACACTACAGCCATTTCTTTATCTCAACTCTTACACAGATATCTTACCTGCACTGGAACTTGCAATACAGCTAAACACAGATCATATTTTAAACAAACCCTAAAGGCAGGGCTTTTCAACAAGCCCTCACATCATGTAATAAATATCAGAACAAATATTTTGCTATCCCAAAACTCAAATACTAAGCTGAAAGACACATATTAGCAATCTATTCACTTACTGTCTGATAAGGGCATATTTTGTGACTTGTTACTGAATACTGAAATATTTCAGCAGTTTGCCATTTTCCCTTGCTAATCTTTACTTTCCTCCTTTCCTTTACTTTCCTCCTCCTGTGACCTGATCTAGGTGGACCTGCTTCTGCAGAGTGGGTTGGACTAGATGATCTCTAAAGGTCCCTTCCAACCCCTATCATTCTGTGATTCTATGAACACTGAGAGTATGTCCTGCTGTGTGGCTAATGCTCACTATAATATCATAAAATGTAGTATCCAAAACTATGCAGCATGTTGATAAACAAAACTGAAAGGTCAGAAAAAAACCAGAATAGCTTCACCTGAAGCATATTATTAGATTATTCCTATTTTTTAAAGTATTCCTATGTTTTGACATTGCTTTTCTACTGTTACTGGATTACACATTTGGCTTTTGATTAACAGGCTAATTCTTACACCACTCTTTTCCAGATTAATTTTGCCTTTACTTGAGAAAACAAAAAGTAACCTGTGGTTGGCAGCTAACAGGCACAGAGATGAGCAACACCTGTCATTACCTCCAGCAGCACTCAGAACACAGGCTGGGCTGGTATGATGCTAACCACAAACTAAGCAATAAATGTAGAATCAAGTCACATTCAGTTGATCACAGGAAAATTTAACCTCGCTAGGGAGCTCTCATTAGAAAACTTGAGTAAGGTCATGTTCTATATATAGCTTGACAGCAAAGAAAAACACTTTAAAAGCCCTCACACTCTTGAGGAAGTTGCATATTAGGAAATATAAGATAAGCCTTTTGCACAGTATCAGGTGAAAAACTGCAAGCTATGCCAATTTATAATTAATAATTACCATTAAGAGCTCTGCATTGAAGTTAGAGCCACTAGAACAAAAGTACAGGTAAAACTACAATACCAGACAGATTTAAGGAATAGTGCTGTTACTGTCCTTTTTCATTACCAGGTGGTGGATTAAGATAAACCCCTCACATAAAATATGACCATCCACACAGGGATTTACCTTCATCTGCCTAGACACATCATAAACCACCAGAAAAAAAACATGTACTGAATACTTCTGCATTCCTTCTTTTTTCTAGTATCTCTCCATTCATAGACATTTCCAATACTGTGGTTTTACTGCTATGTAAATTCATTAATATAGCAAACCAAACACAAACAAGAGCTGGAGTACTCTTGGGATGATAGTTGTGAGGGTCAATACAAGAGCTCTCAGAGAAAGAAGCACCTTCTCGTGCCCACCTTTTAGGAATAAGGCAGCACACTGGTGACCTTATCCAAAGCCCCAAGGGGATTTAAACAAGGGGCACAGAAGAGAGATACACACACAAGATGCAGAAGTTATATTGGAGGATTAAATTCAAGTTTTGATTGTATCTTTTTAAAATTCTGCTGCTGTAGGCAAGAGTAATTGATTTTCTGCAAGGAAAAGATGCAATCAGCAAGCTAAGAATGTACTAAGGCTTTTGAATATTGATATTCCAGATAAAGATACCAGAACAGTCAGATTCATTGAGAAATAAGTTCCTGATGCTCAAGGTTTCTGTGACACGAGATTTGAACTTCAAGCAGCCTTGACTTAAATGTTTATCAAATGTATATAATAATAATCAAAAGTAATTTAAAATAGATTCTTTTTTCTGAGTTGCTGAAAAACTCATGAAGAAGCACTAGGTCATACCTTAATGTATGTTTGTGGGATGGTCTGTGGAGTAGTTTTTTCTTTTTGTGCTCTAGAATCACCAAGAAAATTCGGGGATGAGCCTCCAAAAACTTTTCCACATTCAGACTTGATTAATAACAATGAAGAGAAAAATCAATACTAATCAGAGGTGCATTCATATGCACATAAAAATATGTTTGATCCTGCAGGCAAAGGAATTATTGCAAAGTCACTGGTAAAACTTGACTTAGGGCATCAAAAAGAAGCGATTAAAATATATAGCACAGGTTTCATAGGAAGGGAAATCACAATGTTATATTGTACCTTTTAAGCTAAAGCCTTTCCTTTAAAAAAAGGCCAAGAAAACTTTAGCAATAGTATACTTTCAAAATTAAAGCTTTAAAAAAATATCTGTTATAAGCAGTGATGTATTTTTTTGAGGTTCCTAATGCTTAGTGTCAGTTTTATTTCAAACAAAATGCTGTTTAGATCTGGAAAATGTGGTTTCCAGGAAATCACTGGTCTCTTACATTTATGAATAGCATCAATGTTAACTCCTAACTAAGCACACATGCTTGTGAAAGTATTAAAGCTATTCTTTCATGTTTCATGGCAGGGTGAACTGGGTTTCTTATTTTCATGCTCCTTTAAGTGCCATATTTCCAACCTTTACCTTAACACTTGGTGACAAGAGACTACTTTGGAAAAATTAATTTAATCTAAAGATACACATTTTGAATGGATTAAAACAACTTTAATTCAGAATGACAGGGATTTATGGCAATTCAAATTCACACCTGCAGCTCAGACTACTTTTCACGATATCCACAACCTTTTTGTGACTCAAATACTCTGTGCCCTCCAAGATGAGCCCAAATGTGGGCTGACTACAGGGCTGACATCCCACATGGTGAATGTGAACATGCCAGACTGAAAATTAGGTAATATTCAGACAATAATCATTTCAAGCTTATTAATTTGAATTAAAAACTACTAGTTGGTTAACAGGCTGTTGTGGTTAATATGCTTTCACCCTGCTTTGAAATGATAGCTGAAAGTCAAACCCTAAATGTGCCACTTCAGAACAGCTTGCCTTATCCAGAGCCCAAACCACAAAAGTTTTTGCATGGGTTAATCTGAACATTCTAGTTTAAAAAAAATAGCACAACTGCTATCCTCTCAAATATTTCCCAAAACAAGATTCCAGCAATCAGAGAAAAATGGTATTTTAAGCCTACTCATTTCAGTGTCCAAGTAATCTGTTTGAGCTATCTGAAACACGGAGATTAAGGGAAAATCCTTGTCAAAGGTGGATCTTATTAGAAAGCACAGGTCCTCCTCCCTGTGTACAGGAAACTACCTGCTAGCAACTATTTTCTTCCTATTCCACTGTCATCTTGGCCAAAGAATGGATGGTAATAGCCTACTGCACATAGGAGTCAGAGACACTAACTCATCAGGGAGTTTTAACCTGGAGTTCAAATAGCCTGCCTTACGTAAGGGAAACACATTTCACTGATTTAAAGCAAATAGTAATAGCAGCAAGAAAGGTTAAAAACAAATCTGTAAGCTGCTTTCCATAGAGATTACTTACTGGCAAAGTCACTGTGAAAAAACTTTAAGAGAGATTTCTAGTACAAAAACTGTTATTGCCTCGCCTCCTGTTTCCAAACTATTGCAACTGTCAAGGACTGAAGTCCCTTCACCTCCCTGTCCAAGCTTGCCTCAGGCTTTTAGTTCCCTACAAACAGCCTCAGCCATGGCCAAAACCAGGATGAGTTCTATACCAAATGCTCTTCCCTTACTTCTATGCTTCCTCCCCACATGGTCTTTGGAAGGTTCCTTTCTTTCAGGTGTGGGCTTTGGAGAGATTCCTCACTGTCTGTCATGCCCACGACCACCGACCCCACGTGACTGGCTGCACTTCTATTTCCACCATCACCCTCACTGCCTTCTTCCCAGGGCAGAAGCAATCCTCAGCCCACATGTTCCTGAAGACATTTTCATCCAACCATTCCTCCAGACACCCTGCCTGGGAAGAGGGAGGCCACAGCAGCAGCCCAGCTTCCCGCCGGGTAGCTACCAACAAGCCATCCCAAGCCTCAGGTGCCTTTCCCTGCTCCCCAGGATGCCAATTGGCACAGGCCCTCATGCCACACCAAAGGATCCATCAACCCTTTATTCACCCATCAGCTTTCTAGTTTTCATGTACTAGAATCCCTTCCCAAACAAGAAAATTTGATACAGTGCTTCCTCAAAAACAAACGTGTGCTTTCTCACTCTGGTACAACCTGTAAAAGTCAATTACCACTGAAATTACCAAGGCCTACAACCTCATCAGTTGAACGGTTTTCCTTTTAAAAAATCAGTTTTGAGTACAAAGATCACAATTAAAAAATAAAATACGTTTAAAAATCCACACATCACACATTTTTGAGATATTAATATCTCCTATATATATAAAAAAATGGGTAAAAATGAGTAGCAGATGAACAGAAAATATACTTTCCCCACATTTACCTTTTGTGTGCTCATAAAGCTTCAGCAAAACAACTAGAGATGCCAGGACACAAACGTGGCTTTTTAGAACACAAAGGTTCCACAAATCAAAGTGCAAAAATATAAGGAAATAGGTTGACATAAACCTTTACAATTGCATGGTGTTTGTCAGGAGACAAATTTCAATGTGGAAAAAAACAGATAGTGCAGCCATCAACCTGTTTACTCTTACCTGCAATGATATAAGAACACAGCCATGCAAGACTTCAAGACTATTGCCAATGCCTGTTTCCCAAAAACCTGGACCAGAAACTAAACTAATGTCATACTGCAAAGCAGCACTTAGTGATTATGTTAGATATATGCATGAGACATACCTACACTTCGTCTTCATTTTACAGAAAACAGTTAAATTCAGTGGGATTCCAAAAAAGGCCCATATATGATACATTTTTTACCTAATTGATCAAAACCACCTTTCCAATACCTTTTATTCATGTCTTGCTGATGCTTTAGAACCCGTTAACTCAAGTACTCCCAGTTAACTTTCAAATGAAAAGTGCAAGTTGCAATATCCTGCAAGGTAAATGTAGGACTTCAAGAAATTCTAAGGACTTACTCTTAAAGTGGAATAAGATGAGAAACTACAGTGCAGCTCACATAAGTCATTAAATTTCATTTTTAGGTTAAAGTATTTTATATTTTCAGAACTAAGTGTAAAACATATATCAAAATTAATACTGAAAAATATCTTGTTAGAGGTGAGGCTTCTAATTAACTGATCAGTATTACCTGCACTCATTAGAAAGCTATCTGCCAATAACTTCTGCTTAATGAGGATAAGAAATTCAGTAACATTAGATAGTTTGCTTCTCATTCAAAGCATGATAAAGATTATCATCAAACTCAAGATTCCTTAAGCTCTAGACACATCAGTCATTATTTCAAGAACAATTTACACAGAGTTTTGTACACAACCTAACATAAAACCAATATATTTCTATTTCACAGGTTAGTGGCACTACTAAACATACAGTTAAATAACACACACAAAACAGAAGGGAGGCTGGAGGTAGTGGTGCACCGAAATACACAGAACTAACAGCACTTGCAACCATGTCAGCTATTTCACTTCCCAGCTGGATGTTTTTCCCTACTTATCAGTCTTACAAACACTTCCCACCCCAAGCTACTTGGAGTCATTAAGACCTTGTGGCAAGGTCTGGGACTATGTCTACATGTACTACTGAGCATCTGTATTTTTTTAGCAATATTGCAACATGTTTTGGAGGAGTGGGGACCTGAAGACATCCATTCCTAAGAATAGCACCTTCTATACAGCAGCATAGAAGGCATCCTCAAGAGAAGAGATATGATGCAGAGAGAAGTGAGTTCCAGACTGCTCAGCAGGAACAGCATTTTTGCACTCTGTTAGACTACCTCATAGGCACAAATTAAAAAGACAAAAACTGGGAATTACCTACTTTTAACTGCAGAGCAAGAACACATGATCCTTCTGACAAATATTCCCACCTTCCTGTTTATCTATGGACTCTACTACTGTCTCTGTGAAATAAGACATTTGCAAGAAAATAGAAACCTTCTTCTCTCAACTGTCCATCTGCGGTCCAGAGAACAGATAATACCTCACCATGTCAGCAGCCTACATCATGAAAACTACATTAATGTACCAAGAAAGAAATAAAGCAAATGAGTATTTATTCTATAAAGACTTTGAATGTCCCTAGGAAAATGAACCACAATATGAGGAAAAAAAAATCAAAAGGATATGTGATTTTGTGTGCTCTTACCTGTAATAATGATATCTGGATGCTTGGTAATTAGTTAAAAATAGGTGAATAAGTATGAAGCTTAGGTATGTCGTGCCTGAGGTTAAGTGCAACTCGTGAGCTAGTTAAAAGGATGAGAGCAAAGGAGGGGTCTCAGTTCCCTGCTGTTTTCCAAAGGAAAGAGAAAAGCTCGGGAGAAGAAAGTGAAGAAAGCTGAGCTGTGTAGATACCCTACAAATGCAAGGCAGGCCCAGAACTGCCCCAGAGCTACAGAAGCTAATCTTCATTTCCCAGCCCTGTACTTCCCTATACTCCAAGTAAACAGAAAAAAATGGAGTATTACATTTCTATTCCAATTTTGCTTTGTAGCTCTCCTCTGACTTTATCTAAGCTTCCCTTCCTGCAGTAGTAATCAGGGCACTTACCTACAATTTACCCTCTTGTTTTCTCAGCCAAGCATTTAGCACAACTCATCATTCTTTCTACTACATTTTACACATCTTCTGGCTCTTAAAAATAAAGAAATCCTGGCATTGTTGCTCCTTGTAATCTTTTGTTCACTGCCTGTAACTGTATCCTGTCTGTGAAGGATAAAATCTTAGCAAGATCTGTGCTTTTTGTGAAAGTGTCTTGGACAATTTCTCTGGGTGTGTGTATATATATATATATATGTATTTATATGCATTTCCTCTCAAACAGTGGCTTACTAAGACTTCAAAGTCTTATATGAGAACAAACCAAATCATAGGTTTTATCCTGGCAAAAGAACAGAAAAGGATAATCTACAGGCATTCACAGTGAGGAATACAACTGTTGGAGGATTTTTTAAGTGTTGCCTAACAAGTGCTACCAAAAAAAGTCGTTTTCTATCTCAGAGACAAAATATTCAGACTGGAAAAAGCAGCTGTGATTCAAAATGGGGTTTTTCCCTTGATTTGTTTTAGAAGTCTTTTACCATGGAGTTTAATTCTGATGCCAAATAATGTCAAAAAGACTCTCATCCTTCCCTATTCTTCCCTCATTGCAAATTGTTACATCTGAATTGCAAAGGATTGGCCTGCATCTCTACATTTACAGGGTGAGCTAAATGTCTGAAGCACACAGACATGCTAAAAAGATGGAAAGGTGCCTGGAAGAGATTAATTTGAGTGCAAATGTTTATGCCACAGACATATAACTAGGGAGGAGTTATCAAACTTTCTCCATTACAGCTTTGCTGTCTACATTCAATCAGGTAAACTGCACTCATATTACAAGAGCATCATGGAAAGGATTAATTGTTTTGAAGTGCCTTATAATTGCCACCAGCTTATTACTGCAAAGCAGAGGGTGTTTGTTGGCTCCTGCTCTTCAGCAATTGCTGTGTCACCGGACAGCTGACTCAGGCTGTAGTTCTATGTTGTACAAAATGTGTAGCCAGGAAGGATGTGATTACACAGACAACATTGTACAAGATGGAGGTTTTACCATAAACTTTTCAGTTCCCTCATCAGCGGGTAAAGTGTTGTCTCTGTCTTTTCCACAGCCATGTAAAAGCATCTGTAAGCATGTCTGCACCAACCTTAACTTAACACCTCACAGAAATGTTGGGCTATTCTTGTGCTAAGGTACATTCCAACTGACAACTTCCAAAGCACAGATGCACTAAAAGCATGAAACTCCTTCCTTTCCCTTTCCTCCTGCAGATATTCTTTGGCAAAGACAGACTCATGGCACGGATCATAATTCAACACATCTTCCTCCCTTCCACTGCCAAGAATTTTTCAAGCCCTGTCTGTTATGGATGATGCTGGTATCTGACTGGATTGGTTTTGCCAATCCATTTTTGTTGTGACCATGCAGAGCTTTCATAGCACATACGAACATTCCCAGCATATACTGCAACACCAATACTCTCAATCTTTCATTACCATGTGATTGCAAAGGCCTCTACTCTTGTCACCTAACTGGATCTCCTGCAGTGTATTATTGCACACAAATGTGTCCAACAGAGCAGAAGTACTTTTCTTACACTCATATGATCCAACACTTTAACTGTTCAGCCAAAAGGCATTGTTACAGCTTTCAGAGTTTTCTTGTTAACCTTTATTCCACAAAATGTATTTTTTAAAATGCAAGGAATATTTAGATATATTACTTCTAATTTCCCTAAACTAGTAATACATTGTACAGGGAATTAAATATAATTCCTTCTATTTTTTCCAGGTGAGCAGCCAAAATATGTAGATATGTCTCTCTGGATAGCATTAAGCTAGTGCTTGACAGATGTATAATATATCTATAAGCATAAATTAAAGGCTTAGTGTGATTTTTGTATAATTACAGTTGAACTCTTGGCTACAAATAAGCCCCAAAACAACACATAGAAGTCCTTTCTGTTTGTAAATCATCCACAAAATTACCTTGACTTTTGCAGCCCTTTCTGTTAGTTGTGAATTGTATGTTGAATTGAGGGTTAAGAAAGTCACTGGGCATCTTTCACCTCAAATCAGAAACCAAATTTCCAAACTCAGCTCCAAATACCACCATGTTTTTCTAAATGATGTAGCCAAGCTCAGTTATCATTTAAAATTCAATACATTTTGAGAGTTCAGAATCAGAAATAGTTACTCAGGTTTGCCTATTTTATCTGAAGGCAAATAACCTATTCCTGACTTGAAAAATAAGACCATTGATACTGATGTACTGCTCTTTCACTTTACTGAGCAAATGCAGTCTGGGATCTTGAGAGTCTGAGTAAGCACAGCCCTGGCATAGCAAGTTTCAAAGCCCAGCTCCAGAGGCATAACCTTTAAAGCCACTGCCACAGAAAATCTGCTGCAACCCTTTCTGACTGACCCCTTCTGACTCTGACCTACAGGCACAAAATGGACAGTGACATATAACAAAGAAAAGGACAGAAAATAACAGAAGCAGGGGAAAAGGAGAAAGTACAAGGCTCTCTGCAAGCTCTGTAACCATACTGAAGGCCGTCTAAGACACTGGCAAGATCTGAGGCTTCCAACATAGAGCTGATGGAGCCCTAGATGAAATGTTGAAAAGTCAGAGAGAAAAATATCTTAATTTGGAGAAATTACACTTTATCTCACTAGTCTGGGGTAACAGTCACAAGGCAAGGCGAGACCCCAGAGTTTCCCTTAGATACCAACCAAACAATAAAATTGGCAGAGCTTTCTAGCACAGGAGGTATTCCACTTACATGGTTCACACTGCAGAATAAAATCAGCAGTGGAATGTAATTTAATAACTGATTAGATTTTTTTTAATGAATCAAAATAACAAGCCTGTTTTCATGCTGCTTCTACTACAATCATCTACTGTCATGAAATTGACACTTATAAAGCCATTTTCTCACCATCAAGCATTGGCAGATCTTTTAGCCAGCTGGAAAAAGGCCCTTTCCAGTCTCTTTTGCTGCAGACAGGCATGGGAGCAAAAAAGCAGTGACATAATTTAACAGAATACGGATTATCTGACGGTTGCTGCTATTTAGGTACCATTTTCCCAATCACCTCCAGCATTGCCATTACTCTAAGTAGATGCTCTATCATCTTCCTTAAATTAATATGAATTTGATCTCAAATAACTGGGGAGTGTTTCAAAGAGTTTTCAGCCTCTGTTGTCAAGCCTTTTATCTGAACCATCAAAAATAAAGAGGGGGGAAAAAACCCAAATGTGCCATTCAGTAGAGGAGAATATGAAAGAAAAAAGGTGATTTATCAAGACTTTAAGAATATGCACAGATGTAAGACTTGTCTTGCTTTATGTCAGTCATTTTATGGAGATGGGTTTTATGTGTGTTAGGTTATGATAAATGAAATGAGTTAAAGGAAATATGGCACTTTATTTAATCCTGATAGCTATGCAGAACGATTTCAACAGAAGCTGTATTCTGATATAAGTAATAGTTGCATAGGTGCATTAGAGAATCCTGACTAAACAGAATTTGGGTAAAAAATGGATGTAAAATAAAAGCTAAAACCTGTTGCTACTGTAATTATAGAAAAAGCAAAGGTCAAGTATATTTGATCATAGGAATGCAAGACATTAAGAAGTACTTGCAAGGAGAAAACCCTATTAGTACAGGGAAGACATGTTACTATTAGAATACATATGCTTTGTCAAATTTGAAATGCTCCAGAATGCCAGAAGGTGAAAGCTGAGGCTTTTTGCCTATTAGCAAACACTGAGATATGCCAAATTGGTTAAAGCTCAAATAACTTGACTGAAGACTTTGATGGGCTGGAAAGAAAAACGTGTTATATGTGTAGTTTCTACAAGAACAACTAAGAAACACAAAATTAAGTCTCACTTCTAGAGTGTCAGCACATTACATACCAGAGCTGTAACAAATTCTGCCATGAGCTGAAGTATTTTGTCTTAAACCAATAATTGGGCTTGAATTCCTCAGGAGGCTGTATCACTTTTATGGTAACTATAATGGTAACTCCATCCTTGAGACACTTCTTGGAGTGCAATGTTTTAGCCTGGAGGGTTTGATTGACAGTTTTTTGAGGAAAAAAAAAAGAAGAAGAAATAATCACAGAATCTTAAGGGTTGGATGGAACCTCAATAGACCATCTAGTCCAACCCCCTGCCAGAGCAGGACAACCTAGAGTAGGTCACATAGAAACTCGTCCAGGTGGGTTTTGAATGTCCCCAGAGAAGGAGACTCCACAACCTGCCAGTGGTCCATCAGAGAAGGAAAAACTCTACACTTGCACATCCCAGATATATTTGAAATGTTGAGCTTCCTAACATGTAACTTAAATTTTATGCTGCTGTGCAATTTATTTTTAGCCTGTTTCAGTGTTTTAGAAGATTGTGTTGCTCCTTGCAGCTGATTAGTGTTATTCCTAAGTGGCTCTTAGCAAGCATGGGAATCGGAGTGAAACGGATGAAGTGAATGTCAGCTGAGGAGCCGAGAGAGTAAAATATTATGAATTGAAAATTACTTATTCAGAGATAAAGATGCAGACAGGCTTACATTTTTTACAAGCTCTAGATCTAGGATTCTATTTTCTTGCTTTTGAAAAATTTTTTAATGGTTTTGCTGTATGCTATTCTCATAAAATGGGATCAATTATGAGCTGATCATGGAATGCTTCATTGTAGCCTTTCATGAAACCAAACCGATATCATTCACAAAGGAAAAGCACTGTAATTTGAGAGAGAGAAGCTGATCAGTTAAATGAATTGGTAGACTAGTGCTTTCTATTCCTTGCTGTTGTAGGAAGAAAATTCTAGTGCATCTTAGTCAGAGGACCAAGACTGAAAGAATGAGGGTCTTTCATGGTAACCTTGGCCATGCTTGTGTGGGAAGCACAGGACTCCGTCCTACAGCCAGCTTGCAGACATAAACAGCTATCAAGCTACCTCGCTTCCAAATTAGTGTTATTATTGAGTGATGATTCATTCAAAGTCTTCTCTCAAACTGCTGTTTATCATTACTGAGAACACAAATGCTTTGCTAAGCAAAGCTAAAGTGCAAAAACTTGCTGAGGTTCATTCTTTAAATTTCCATTTCTTGAGACAAAAAGTGGAGCTGATTTACATCCTCAGCTACAGAGAGTTGTCAGAATAAGCTGAATACTACTGCACCAACTTCCTCTGTCAGCTGGGTTTTATGGACTGGCTTGCCAGCACCTCAGGTCTAGTTCTTTGCATTGACTTTTTTCTTGCAGTATAAATATTTGCCCCACTATTTGATGGAAGGGAATGCAGTTTATGCAAAAATACGCTATGTCACATACACTTGATCTTCCTAAGCAATAAAGCAGAACATTATGTTTGTGGATAAATATTGTACTGAGATTTGTTATCATCTATTCACATCTCTCTTAATTACAAATCTGTACACGGGGAATATATTTTGTGGCAGCAAATCACTTACCAAAAGATGAAACTATTCAGAATCAAGCAAGCCACGTGGTTTGTTGTGCAGATACACGGGCACTTTTTAGTCTCAAGGTGAAATCATGTAGAAGGAGCATTTATCAAAAGTTATTATCAAGAACCTCGAGGTGCTCGTCTAGTCAGATAGCATCTCTTGTTTGCAGGCTCTTCTGTCTCACTGAAACCCTCTTCTTTCCAGTGGTTTTCAAAGTTACTTAGGTTATAGAATTTTTCAGAGGGCTAATCTCTGTAATGTTTCCATCTATTTTTTCTAGACAATTGTCTTTCTAGTTAAATAACTACCCAGAACAGTCCCTACAAAACAGGAAAAAGTTGCTTCAAAAAGATTTCATTAATTTGGATCATTTATAAAAGATGAGTAATTAAGGGAAGAGACTGGCTGAATTTTTTTGTTTTCTGCTTTTTTCTTCCTGTGCTGATCTTTGCATGCACAATTATATGTGATTAGAGAGTGCTTTTACACTCAATTATGTTCTGGCTATCTATTATGTCTAAACAGCAAATTTGACGAAATGAAACTCCTGTTCTTCTTCTAGAAGGACCAGAGCTACAACTCACAAGTTCAAGTTTTGCATGAGCTCAAGAACTAATACCTGTGTGCAAACTAAGCTAAGCCTCATCAGAAACTTTAAACAGAACTTGTACTATTAATCTGTTTCATTTACATGTGCCTCTAGAGTGCTAAAATCAGGTGACCTTAACCAACAGAAAGGACAGACAGGTCTATTCCACAGCAAGTTTCCTTGGATGCACACACAAGATGTGCTCTGTTTGCATGTCAGGTTGAGATCCACATCAGTGACCACGTGCTCCATCCCATGACCTCTGGGCTTGATGATTTGGCAATGAGCACTTTCAGGCTCAGCACATTACACTCTGTTTCACGTTGGGATGGAACGGGGTGCACACACAGAGCCCAGATTTCTGTGGTGTGCTTTAGTTTTCATCTATCTCATGGAGTACACTCTGTAATGACACTGCTTTGCAATATAACTACCACAGCACTACCCTCAGATGCTTTACATGTAGAAAAAGAAGAACGCAAAAACTTAACTTTCTAGCAGCCATCTCTCTCATGAAAGGTTAAACAGGAATGATTTGAAATTAACTATAAGCCACATAAGAGCATAAGCTGGGAAAATTCATTTCTTTATAACTTCAGGCTGCCTACACTTGTCCATACACAGTGAAGGCTGCAACTTGTGCTCTGGTGTGTAACCATTAAACCTTCTTCACTGTTAGTGGTACCCTAGAACAACTTCCACTTATGGCAAGTACTCTTCTTCCAAACAGTACCCAGATACATTTCAGTGAACAAAAAGGTTGATGAGACTTCCACAAGGCAGCATAAAGAAAGCAACCTTGACGTGGCTGGCAACAGGAAGAAAACTTTCAGGTGCAGTATGTGCCAAGCCACTTGTCTGCAGAGGACAGAGAAGATACTAGCTACTAGCAGAGATGTTAGCTCCTCAGTTCACAGTAAGGCAACTTCCTTTTTTACAAGAAGGCAAATCATTTTTCTAGCAGTCTGACTAGATTGTCTGAAAATGTGTTGTGCTAATTATAAAAAGGGATTGAGGGAACAAGGAACAAATCTGGTTTTAGTGAATGCACATGGTGTTAAAAACAATGAATAAAGAAGATCCTGTAACTTCAGAAATAGCAACCTGTTAATTCTATTAACACAGCTTTGACTTGTTTGGTAACTTCTGAAATCTAGAGGGGATGCTTGATAAGGATTGCTGCAATTTCTGCTGATAACATCCATGTATGATTACATAGCTGAAAAGAAATGGGTAAGGGAACTGTACTATTACTGGATAATCTGTCGTTACATTTCCAAGTTACTGGAAACTCAGTATTTATCTTCAATGTTTAAGTAGAGACGGTTTGAAAGAGAAATCCCAGCTTCAATGCTAGGTAGTGTCTGCTCAGAGCACCAGTGACACTAGAGGTCAGCATGGGTGCATATACATTAGCATTTTAGTCTGAGCCAGGACTGTGCTTTTTAAGTGCTGCCTATTCCGCTGCAGCCCACAGGACTGAGCAGACTTCAGAGTCTGGATTCTTTCATGAACAAACGAGCTCCTGAAAAATGCTTATTTAAGCCACGTGCCTGGATTAGAGCACATCTGCAATAAACTCCCAACTCACAAGGCAACTACAACTAGTACTACAGTGTACCCTAAGGCCACGGGGTCAAAAAATGCATGAAGGATGCTACTGAGTGAAAAATCACCCCAAAGATGATATTACAGATGGGCATGGAACTCAAGGAAAGGTGCACTGAGGAGGCAAAGAGGCAAAAGTGCAAGAAGTGCTAAAAGACATGCTTAGTCTGCCTTCAATTGAGTACCATTTGTAGTACCATTTGAGTTCTGCAGGCATACAGGGCAGAAAGGAATAGTAAATGGTCAAGGTAAAATATAGATAAAGATCACAAATCTAATAGAAAGCATTTTTGTAATCAATCTCTCAAGTTGGAGTAATAAAATATGATGGAAGAAAAGCAAACATATATCCCTTAAGCAGGAGAAAGGAACCTGCAGCTTCCATTGGTGGGGCAGCTGATGTTATGGATGTAATTCATTTCCCATTGGAAGGTAGCAGGTAGGAATTCTTACTGTTTTAAGAAGGATAATGAATTTTAACAGGTAAAAAAGCTTTGCTTTTTTTTTTAATAGGTAGAAAAATTAAACAAAGCTACATCATATAGTGTATTCTCAGTGGACTCAAAGTACTGCTGCCAGAGGCCCAAGACAACCTGTGATTCTCTGCAGTACCAAGAGCACTTAGCTAATAAACCCTGTTAATATGTCTGTAACCTAAGGTAGTGCTTCCCATTTGCATAAATTTCAGTTAACTGGGATTTTAGATGACTCAAGCTTCTCGTGCACAGAGCTTTCTTCAAAAAACAAACAAATGTATTTTTTCCCACATCTCTAGGAATACAAAGAAATTAAGGATGGAATTGCTTAATTACTGAATAACATCCAAAGACTGTCAACACAGAAAGAATAAATATGTCATGTGTATCCATCTCATTTGAAGGAATATGTTCTCTCTAAGGATAATTCTGGAGAATGTTAAAAACGGGCTACTAAGGCTCCACATTATAAAACGAGATGGTGCAAAGGTTTTCTGTCTAAAACTGTTTTAAAAGCAGGCAAAAAGAACCTAGCAGACCACTGATAATGATCTTGAAATGCCAAGGAGACTGCTTAAGACTGAAAGGCAGCAGGTCCTGTGCCAGTGCTATTAAAGGGCAAATGAGACAACCTGGATAATTAAAAGCCTACAACCCTGCCATCAATCCTGGCAAAATAATGGAATAACTCCTGTAAGTGGCAAGTAATGAAGGATTAAAGAGGGGATATAGAATTTATGTCACTCATGTTTCTTTAATTGGTAAACAGAACTTGTCAAGCTGTCATGATACCTCTGAAGAGATCATGGGAATCAGGTGCTGTCCTGTACAGCCCACTGCCAGACAACAGTATCACAGTGAAGTTCCCTGAAAACTGAACTTGTTTTAGAGGTGACATTATACATCAGCATGATGTGAAACACCTGCCCACCACTTTTACTGGGCATGTAGTGTTTAATTGTGGCTTGTTTCTTCCAAGAACTGTTCCTCTTTCTTTCATTCATGACATGCAAATGACAAGCTACCATTAAACACAATTATCCCAACTCCAAGGCAAAGGGAAGCTGTTTGAAGAAACGTTTCTCAATCTCATTTACAGGAAAGAACTGCTACTGTGGAGCTGATCTGAAAAAGGCTGAGTTTGAGATTCATTTCCTACACATTTAGATGATCTACTTTCTAAATCATTATCATAAGGAGTTCTGCTGCTTCACAAAGTCTGTGATGCAAATTCTTGCAACTCGCACAAGTTTGTGATGTTGCTCAGCTGATGTTCTTTCAGCCATCCCAGTAGACCTAATTTAATTTCTAATCATTTCCCCATGCTTAACACATTTTTCTAAATTACTTTTGCATTTGGACTCAGAGGGAGTACTGGCTGATTTCTGCTTATAAAGCTTTCCTCTTTCATTTCCATTGTTTCCTATGCAAAAGGAATGATGCCAACTGCATAGAGCAATTCAGCCATCAGCTGCTTTCGCTCCATACCATATTTCAACACTAATATGGCACATAATGTGGATTTCATATGCCTCATGCAGCTCCAGCTTCTATTGCATGACACAGAGAAGCACTGCAGCTCATTTCTGCCTTCTGGGTGCAGGATATTTTTCAAGAAAGCCCAGAAAAATATGTGAGTTCACAAGTTCAAAGGTAGAGAAAAGGTGCTCATTTTGTACTTAATTATATTTTAATTCTTTTAGAGTAGTGGAGTGGTATGTTTAAAGCCTTTAGCTATGTTAACATTATTATTCACACTATAATATAAGCCAATAGGAAAAATATCAGAGAGACAAGAGTATGCAATAGGTATCAACAACAGTTAAGGGCTCTGGTGTTTTGCCAAACATGTGGCATAAGTTTTCATAGTTTCATGTCAGAAAATTTGTAAGATGTTTGTGTTTATATTCTTTTACCACTTCCAGTTTTGGTAAACCTTCTGATACTCTTGTGACAATTTTTTTTCTTATTTTTCATTTTCCTTTGAATAATCAAAGACATTCTTGCTAGAAAACAATCTTGTCATATACTGAAGTAATCATGTCACGTGCTGAATTTACTTCCCATAGTATTTCTTGAAAATATCTTTAAGGATCTGTGACAAACAGGTTTGGTTACTTTCTCTTCAAAAAGCACTGAAGAAGATGCAAAACTCCTTCATATTTTAGAACTTCATTTAATGCCTCTCCCCTGAACTTTCTTCCAATTTGGAGAAAAAAATACCCAGCTCAAATTTACTGCAGAGCTGTCGTGACAGGCTCAAGAAAGCTGTTTGTGTGACTCACACAGACTACGTCTTAACTCTTTCAACCAAGTGGCCACAAGATTTTGTTGAAGGATCATCAGAACCGTTCACACAGGGCTCTTCATCAACTCATGTTGCACACTGACTGAATTTATTCACTTTCCATAACGTTTCCACGTTCATGCTAGAATTACAACTTGTTATCCACTTTTTACACGTAGTATTTGAGAAGTGGACAGCTCCTAGATTTGCTGTTTCCAACCTCAACCATCCTCATGTTTAATACTTCTCCATCTTTAAATTTTGATTTGTTCTTGAGTCCTTTGAAGAGCTACACAACTATTCTCTCTCTGTTCTCAGAGACTAAATGCATTCTCTCCAAATATTAGATCTGGTTTTGCTGCCTCTTTTTCTCTCTCTCAAAAGAGAAATTGAAAAGGAAGCATAACCTTTTCAGATAGTGTTTAGTTATCTGGAGCAGTGTCTCTGGTGCCCCATTCCCTCATCCTTTTAAAGTTTTCATATTAGAAAAGCTGACTTTTTGCCTCCTCTTCTGTTTATACCTTAAACTCAATTTCATCTTACTACAGCTTCCATTATAACCAATGAAATGAAAATAAATACTATTATAAATATTTCCAAATCCTTCCTATTCTGGATCTATTAGCTTGTCCAGTGCATTCTATTTCATTCTATTACATTTATGCAGTTTGTATGCATATTAAAGTATATTGGTACAGTTTATATGACATAAGTAAATGAATAATGTTTGTGACTGAATGATACGAAGCATAAATGTCAGTGCATTGTCTGTGCAATGCCAAAAGTTCATAATCGATACATCAGAGGTCCAAAACATACCAATAGTTAGTTTAAAACCTCATACAGTGCTTGAGAACATTAATGATATTCTTAGAGCTCATTTATAATGAGCTTTTAATTAGAGAGGACGTCCTCATATCTTAATTCTTAAAAGCAGAGAAATTATGAGATGGTAGGTAGTTCTTAAAATAACATGTTTCAGTGTACATTCATCTTCGTTTATCATACCTGAACTGTAAAGACATCTTACTCAAAGTCACTTGAGTTTTATTTACTTACAGCAATACAAATGTATGATAAAGAAAGATTCTGTTTCCTTTGACATCAGTAAGTATATGGGACAACTAACAACACTAATTGATACCTCCTCTAAAACTCAGTAAAAGGTCAACAGAGGGAATCCTATTGCTATGAACAAAGGCTTAATACACTGTAAGACTGCCTCAGATTGGGAAATGATTTTCTTCCATTATTTAATTGTCTAATTAGCCATTCTCCCATACCATAGGAAATGAAAATGCAGCATAATGCTTTACAAATCCTCTGCATATAGTTCTGTTTAAAAGCTTTTGCAGTACTTCACAGCATAATCCCTCAAAAGAAAGACCATTTGCTTGGACAGCACCCAGAAAAAAATCTGATCAATAAACCCATCTGTATTTTTTTAATTCAGCACCTCAGCCTTATTTAATTCTCCAGTTTCTACTGCTGCACAACCACATCGTTGTGTAACACATTACCGTGTAGGATGCCTTATCTGCTTGGACAGACACACGGCATTTGTCATTGTTAGGACTCAAGAGGAACTTGATTTGATTACCTGGCTTGCTTTCATTTGGTTTACACTGAACTTCTTCAACACATTCTGCAGGAAACCATCCGATATGTCCCCGGGTGCTGCCTTCCCAGAATCCACCTTCTCCAACGCTTAAAACTAAATAGAGACAGACATAGGAAGCGTTAAGACTTTTCTCTCTTCTCATGTAAATACCAAGATTAGTTACATAACACATTCAGTAATAACTGAACACCATGTTGATAAAAGCAAACGTCGTACAATAACTCAAATGCTGGTACCCCAAAAATGGGCTCAGAGTAACCTTTAAGACTGATCCTCACTGATCGGTCTTCAGAAGCTCTTCCCCAATTTGTTTTTGTCACAAGTTTTAATAATTACACATATTTTTGTATCTCATATATTTTCCACTTCCTAAAGAAACATGATCTTTTATCTGGTGGGTAGCTCCAGAGATTTGCAATGTAGGTCGAGTAATATGATTTAATGGTTTGAGTACAAAGTAAACAGTGGAACATCCCACAGGTGTGATACACAATGTAGATGTCTTTTGAAACATTTCAATGATTTTTCTCAGTAGAAGATAATGACAGGAGAAAGGATAATGATCCACTAATAGAAGAAAAAGCTTTATCCTTTATTTCTAATTATCTTCATGTTAATCTTCAGACTCAACAAGGACTGTGACAGAAGACTGCAGAACAACAATGGATGTTTTTACTGGGAAGCAACTGGAGATGACTTACAGTAATGAAAGGGTCCTAAATGTTTGCCAAGTATTATGTTTAAATTAATTTCATAGAAGTGTAGAAGTACACAAATCACCGGGTGTTTAGTATGTATTAAATGAACATCTATGTACTATTAAAAAGACACTATAAATTCATATTGGAATAAAGGTGGTATTATTAACAAAGTCACAGTTAGCTCTTCTAAATAGGTCAATTAGGAATGTAGCTCAGTCATGCAACACAGGTCTTCAGAGTATGTCTGTGCAAAACACAGTGTTCAGTGAAGAGGTCCCCGAGCTACCAAAAATAAGCCTATGGAAGTTGAAGCAGCACAGCTCCATTAGCTATGCACTAGCTAAGCCAGCCAAGATAACCGGCCCTGCTGAAAATCAAGGCTAATTAGCCCAAGCACATCCCTTTGCTAACATATGCATATGGTTCTCAAGACCTGGGATATTATCTCTGCAGGATATTTCAGCATGGTAGGGATATTAACTTGCTTAGAGCTACTTTGATGATCTTCAACACAAGCACTCTTTGTGCTGTTAAAAGATACCTTACCAGGCTTTAAAATCGTAGTCCCTGACCCTGAATGCAATTGAACTCTGTGTCAGTGGAACTGCTGTGACTCAATGGCATTGAATTTCAACTTGCTTTGAAGTACTATGGAGCAAGATGAAATCAATGATAAGCCAAAGAAAAAGTAAAATGCTTTGTAATACTAAAGAGGAGGTAAGAAGTCTGGTTTGACACACCAGGATCTGTAAAACTACATTTGAAATGAAATGTTTATCTGGTTCTTCATTAATGCAATTCTAGGCTGTTTGTAGTTATTACTCACAGAGCATGGATATCTCTTAAAAGAAAAATGGTTTTTAAATGTGTCAATTTGAAGTCATTTATGCACTAAATCAAGAGATATAGATTTAATTAACTGCATATTAATACATCACTGTCAATAAATACATATTAAGCCCCAGGATCAGATCCATTAAGGCAAAATTCTACACTTGGCTGGGTCCCAAATGCACAATTTTATCAAGTACATCTCTGACATATACAAGGAATTATACTCAGGTAGCTATGGGATAATGGGGAAGGGCACTGACCTTGGAAGACATCAATAACTCTTCAGTGACATTGAATCTGAACAAAAACATTTTAGCTTGCCTTTTGTTATGTTAAGCATGCCTTGAGCATGCTTGTGGTTGTCTTGTAGTTGCCTCACACATACTGATATTATTAACATGTGCAGAAAAAAATGTCATCTCCACATTTAAATGAAAGCAAAAATGAAGAAACCAGATCTGTGCTTTAATTGTAGTAACGAAACAAATAATACAGAAGTATTTTTTTCATAACCAAGGTTAAATATGTTGAAAAATTCCAATCCTTCTTGAAAATGTTTAAAACCTGTGCATGTTAACACACAAAGCCAATCTGATAATTCAATGCCATATAAACTAAAAGCCTATCCATTCATCCAATATAAACCAGATATTCATCAATGTATTTTTAATAGTGTAACCTCTGCTCATATGAAAATAGAGTGCATTTCTTATATATGACATAAGGAAGTGGAACAACTTGGTAAGATCTAGATATAGATATTATAATTATTGTAGGATCCTACTGTACATTGATTTAATGTTAAATCATAAGAGTGAGTGTGGGATTCAAAACTGAATGAAATTTCAAAATGTGAGACAGTGCAAGTAATTAGGGGGTTTTTTTAGGAGAGTTTTCATCACTGAATCTCAGTCCTGATTTCACTCCACAATCTGTCAAGATAGGGAGAACAAAAACTGATTGAGATTGAGAAAGATTTCCCTAATTTGATATTTCATTAATCTGTCAGATCTGCTGTTTTGATGCTCCAAATGACACAGATATTTCCATCTCCACAAAGCATTTGCACTGGAAGAAGGAAACTGGGTATTTCACACCCATACAGTATTCTCATGTGTTTATGGTAGTAGCAGCTGATAAGACACTCAAATTAAGATAGGAAAAGAGATTTGCTTAGTAAGACTATCTGTGAGCGTAAGGCAAAATGTGATTACCACAGAGCAAAACCAGTCCTACTTTAGATCATTATTATATGAATTATTAAATATTAGCAATTACTGACAGCAAGAGCAAAGCAAAAATACATGGAGACCTGCCTGAAGACATAATATTTATGGAAAGGAGGGAAAAGAAGAAATAAGGTGTTGCCAGGACACAGTCAGTCTTCACAATTCTGGGTCAAGCTTGTCTAGAGATTACATTTACATCTTTGGACCTACTATCAAGGGAAAACATCATTATGGTTGCCACAAAAGGAAGGGAAAACCTGATGAAATTGCAACACAGATGACACAAGAGGCAAATGAAGAGTCAGAGGTAAAGCTGATGTGCAGAGACAAATTGTTGAGGTGGAGGAGAAGAACACATGGCCCAATAGTCAAAAGGCAGAAGCTGAGATCTAGATGGTTCTACACTACCAAAAAAAACCTGAAATAATCTTTTTATTATATCTCAGGTGGTGCCATAAATAAGAAATTCTGCAGCAGGAGCCAAAGCCATAATAATCTACATATCTATGAAAATTTTCAACACTTCATGTATTCCTATATGAGTAACTGGGAACTTAAAGGATAAATCAGAAAATATCATTTATCTTTTGTACCCATGAATGCTTTTTCTGAATGAGGCCTTAATTTCTATCTTTTCTTTCTCACAATAGTCCCTGAGACATTGTAATAGATAATTTGGTACCAGCAAGAGATTTTCTAATCAACAGTTTCCCTTCTGAAGGACATAACAATGGTAAATCAAAGGATAACTTTCCCAAAATTAATAATTAAGCTTTATCATTTCAAGTATTTTTTTCCTTTTGCTATTAGTAAAAACAAAAGATGTGGTTGCTATGGCAGGAGTAGGCCAGAGTCTCTTTACACACAACATGAATTACAAAGAGAATCTGATGTTACAAGATTAAAACTAAGAACTTCGTAACATCATGAATCCTGCTGTCTTCTCACAACAAAAGTATAGCTTAAAACAACAATTATGTGGACAAACTTCAAATTAGAATTGAGTTGTAATGACAACATATTTCCTAAGTATATGTATCAGTGTAAACAAAAATGCAATGGCTGATCTATTTTGCATACAACCAGGTAAATGGAAAACATTGAAGAGACAAGTTCTGTGCAGAGAGACAATTCTCTCCATCTGAAGCGCAACTTGACTCAGACTTTACACCCAAAGCAAATGAAGGTCAGCACAAGTTCTAACTTAATCCTGCTTTCTCTTATATATCTCTTAAAACCCGGTTTTAGTTTAAATTTTGCTCTATTTCTTCATCTACCCTTCCTTGCTCCTGGTAGACACCGCTCCCTCCCTGTGACTAACGCTGAACAGGATCTGTCTGTTCTGCCTTATGGGCAGATCCTTTCTGGCTTTCAAATACTTAATCAAGAGAGACTGACTTAACTTGAGATCAGTGCAATAGGACTGAGGAAAGGAAGCAATTGTCTATCACCCTGATGACAATCACATTAAGGTCTCCAGCATGCAAACTGTGCCCCAGCTGCCACGTAGAAAATGTTCTCGTGGAGTCCACGTACAATCTGGAAGGAAAAACTTGTTTGAGTGCAGTTAATGATTTGATATAATTGACCTGAGCAGTCAGATCTCACTGCAGTCCCACAGACATTTCTTTCCACAGAGAAACCAACTGAGTTTAAACCACAACAATCCTTTTTGGCAACCAACGTGGAGCTTGAGGCTTGGGCATTGGAGATGAAATCAAGATAAGGATATTAATTGGGCTATGGGACCTCACAGAGAAAGCAAATTAGGGAAATACCATGGACAGAAAATATACCTCACTTTTTAAACTCGGATTTAACTTCCTGTTTTGCCTCCAGACTAAAAGTGGCATCTGACTGTGGCTTCAAGGAGTTTACCTTACTGTAATCCAAGTGATTCTGCTGTTTTAGCTGAAAACCTACTTTATCTACCTGTAATTAAGTATTTGTCTGACTTCCAACAGTCTAACGGCCATACACTGAGCTTACTGCACATCTACTGGTTGTGTCCTATCAGTTTCTATTGCCACTCACAATGCAAGCAGATGGTAAGACTAAGGAGCTTTAGCTTCAGGTTTTGGGTGCTTGTCACTTGCCCAAAGCATCATGGCCACAATCAATATCAGTATAGACTTAAAACAGCTTTTCAGCTTTCATCATCTCTACTTTCTTGAGGAAGAAATCGTGCAAACAAGCTCTGTTCAGGAAAAGGACCTTGGGATGAGAGATGATAGCGACTGTTAACAGAGAAACCACTTACTCTCTATCTACAAATACAATAATCTGTGCATCAGCCTTTAAATGTGAGGAAACATGGCTCAACTGAAATGGAACTGAATGAGCACTGTTGTTCAAGACTTAGTCTTATATATTGTTTTTGTTTCCTTTCTCATCTTTACCACCAACTTTCTATGAAGATCACCTTTCTGCTGTTATTTGGGTGTCTCTTAAATACTTTTGGGAAAGTGAAGGAGAGAGAAAAACAATATAAGAAACAGATCTCTGCACTGATTTGTATTGTGGACAGAAATTCAAATGAATCATTGGAAAAATCCATCCATTTGTAATGTTGGTCACCATCTCTGTTGAGGAAAGTGGAGACAGAGTCAAGTTTGCTGTTGTCCACAAGGGTGCCCAAGCTATGGCTCAAGGGAATGCAGAGTTGAGAGTGTTCATCTGAGAAGAGTTCCCAAACCTAGATCTGGAGCCTGTACTATTGTGTTAGACTATGCTAGTGTGCTCATACACTGTTCACAGCTCCTCTCAGTCTTGTGGTTCTCCCTGTCTCCTGGGTATTTCAAGTCAGTTGTTGACTGCTGAAGGAAGGCTGCCTTTGAGTAGCCAAGAGTGAAGACAACAGGCATTTGTGGATGCTCTTATGTCTTAATCACTTCCTTTCAGCCTTGACAGCAAAGTGAGCTTTGCTGGGGCAGGAGTAAGGCCATGTCTTTGCTACCTCACTTTGATATGCTAGTTGGAAGTACAACTCTCTCCTGCTCTTTGGATGCAAGGTTAGGTTATTACCTATGATGAATCATATTTTTTTTATGTTAGGTATTTAAATCAAATCAATCAAGTCAGGAGAACACAAGGAAGCAAATCAGACCAAGGAATCTGCTTAAGATTAATATTCCATTTCACATTAACTTCATCCTTCTGACAAAAGAGAAGTAAAACAATGCTTTTGCTAACCCCTTGGGTTAAATTTTGCTGCCGTTACTTAACTCACACAAGGTACAAAATGCTCAAAACAGTGTTTCTGAGTCTCTTTCCTTTTCAGTCTTTTATTTACTAATCTAACAAGTGCAAAAGCCCAGGAGATCAACTTTCCTTTTGCCCACAAGCGCTGTCTGTTGGCAATATCTTCAGGCACAGCAGGGGTTTGATAATCTTTCTTTTTCAAAATGACTTGGAAGTAGATTGCACAAGAAGTGAAAACGTTAAGTGATACATTTGGATTGACCTACTGGCTGGGATCACGCTGAAACCAAAGCAGTGTTGCAAGGGTCAATATTTCTAATGCTGAGAACTGCTGACTTTCTGCCCAGAACAGATGCTTGAGTCATTACTATCGTTTCTCTGACCCCAGAGAATGTAGCTGAGAACAGACTTTGGTTATGGTAAAGTCTTCCCAGACGTGCAGACTGTGCCTGCACAGGAGGCATCTCCTTAGGTTCATGAAAAAAATCTGTTGGATCATATTTGAGGTATTGAAATAACTCTCCATTTTTCTAGATATTAAGCACTAGAACAGTTGTTTAATCACAGCAAGAGCTAAGGAAACTAGTTCTGTATTCTGTTTGCCTTCCAGGTAAAGGAGAGAAGATAGTAACACCAGGGCAAGCAACAGAAATGTGAGAGGATGGTAAAAATTTCCAGTTGGAAGCCACCCATGGATAAACTATAATATGATCTAGGATCTGAAAATTGGAAAGACATCACATGGTAAATGGAAACACTGTAATAAAAACACATAGAAAAAGAGAACCATCAGTGGGTCGAGACTTCACAAGTTCTCAAAGTATTTGAACCAGGCAACCATGTGGGTTTTATCTTTCTAGGCTAGTGAGAGATAATTCACATGCATTTCAGGGATGTGTTAATGTAACACAGATGCTGAAAACAATATTGATTGTTTTATTTCAAAGTGACCAGAGATTGTCTGCACTGTGTTGATTGGTACCCAGAACCTATATCTGTTACCTTTCCAACAAGGTATGCCAGTGCAGACTGGAATCACAGATAACCTTCTCCAGGATGCACAGATATTCCTGTATCATTTCATCTTCATGACATGGAAACCCGCTAACTCTTCACTCACAAAGAACTTTAAAGCACTGCTTTCTCTTCATGCATCTGAGATTTGTTAGAAAAGAAGCCACCTGATTTCCAGTGTAAGAATTAAATTTAGCAACACAAAGACTGACTAAAATACATTTTACAGATATTTTCTATGTATGTCTATGTCTGGACTGTGGCAGATTTATTGACTTTTAGATATAAAGTGATGAAAGAAAAAGAAAATGAGAAGTGTTCCAGTGAAGCATGAAGCTAGCTTTAGGTGAAAACATAACATTAGGTATGTTCCTGTACAAATAAAGATATCAGATTTATTTTTACAACAGCCATGGCCCCTCTTTCATGAGTGGCAGACACACAAATGATGTCAATATGTATGACTAACAACTAAAAATAAAGTGGATATTTTTGTACAGGCTATGTAATATCCTATTAATACGAGCCCATTTTGTTTGGTTTACACTTTCTTTGGACATTGTCCATTCACGGCTTTCTCTGAGCAGCTTCCTTATATCATATACTATGAACTATGCACTTCTAGCAGTTTCAGAGAAAAACAAAATCCACTTCATCCAATGAAAGCACTTTTAATTCAGACTTTAGGAACTCATCCCTCTCCGTGACCCTTCTAATTCTACCAAGTTTAAAAAAGGAAATCCATAAAAACATTTCCCAACTAATCCCTTTCTCTAATATGTTGTTCTGGGATTTTAGCCCTGTAATAAATGCTGTGCTACATCTTTACTGTGATTAGTCTCATGGGATGTACATGTGATGAACAATTTCCCAGGGTCAGACTCAGCACAGGGCAAAATCCTACAGCAAATGCCAATCCACGTTTGAATTCTCCCAAAATCAACCAAGAAGCCTGTAGTTTAGCATCAGTTCTTTCACAGGACAGTGCAGCTACCAAGCTGGAAGAGGAAAGAGGCTAAGAGAAAGCTTTTCTATTTCTTAAATGTGAGGCTAAGGTGTTTTCAAAGTGAGGAAAAATGGATTTCCATCAAGTTTAATGTTGTTTCATTTCCTCCAAGCACTGCACATAGTCACTAAACCCCTAACTCACACGTGTACCCCTAGAAAATTAAGACTTCAGTGCTGACTGGATTTATGGTCTTGCTAAGTAAGTCAAAGATAGAAAATAGTCTGGTATCAAGTGGATTTTCTGCTCAGAAAGAGAACAAGAGCAGGACCTCCTTAGAGCCACTGGTTCTGGCACTCACACAGCACTCAAGTACTGAGGATTATGAGAGTTCTGGTGCCTGTGCTTCTGGGTGATGGACAGGTAGCCTATCAATCTCTCACATTGGAGTCATTTCTTAATTCTCTACAAATAATTACATTTTGACTGGAACAAGGACATGAATCCAATTGAACCTGGATTTTTGTCTCGTGCTAAGTTTGAATGGGTTCCTCAAAACTGTTACGCAACTGAGACCTTTTTAAAGCATCACTGTCTTTTTACTCAGACTCTTTGTTCTCTACACGACCTTGTTGTGTTCATTCTGACATATTTTTTGGTGACAACTGCGGAACCATTGACATGGTAACATGAAATAAGATTTGCTCTTGTTCTGGAAGTTCTTCCTTTGATTAGCAATGGGAATCTGTCACACGGTGTTCCAGCCTTGACGTACAAACAGCCTTAAATTACACTTCACAAGATTTCATCCTAACACTGAAAATCTCTGTGTAGGCTTTATCTTTTCCCAAACTTTTGCTAAAACCAGACAGATGTGTAGAGAAATCTCATTAGACTTATTGCATCAAAGTTCTTTAAAGTGCTCTACAAGAAGTGTGCCTGCAAATGCTAGAACTCTGCCAGATTTTAATTCAGTGTGCAAATCATATACTTGAAGCTGAAAAATTAATCCCTGCAGGGATGATTTGATGTTTAGATGGCCATGTCTCCCTATTTCTAACAGTAACCATTAATTTCGAGTCAGTTACAGTAAAAATACGTTTTCCCTGTAAAGATTCAAAACTCACAGATCAGGTACAATCTCAATTTCTGTTTCAGCATTTTCACACCCATTGGTTAGTGTTCCCCACAAAAATAAGTGGTCTCAAGTTTAGATCATACTATTGTGAGAAGGTTCGAAAAGTGGGTTAATTTCTTCTTGTAATTTCACAGTTATGTCATAATAACTTAGAATCAAGGGCTCCTGGACTGTTCTTTAAAAGAACGTTAACCTCTTCACTGATATTTAAATCACTTGTTCTTGGGATATTTTTGCATGCAATAGTCTCAAATTCTAATGTGAACAAGTAGACCAATAACAAATGCCTCCACAAGCATCCCAAGTAACCTGCTGCATCCTTTCCTCTTTTGCCAGGGAACTTTTCTGCTTTGTTTCTCTCCAGAACTGCTTAGAATCACTATTGTTTTATTCTGAGGACAAGAATCCCTGTTGATCTTACATCCTCGAAACATAAGCAAAAATACTGCTACATCTTTAAATCCCACAAGGCAATTGAACACAGCTGTGTACAACACTCTGTGAAAGAAGAGACGATGGTGCTCAACCATATTCATCCTTTACGTCTTGGCACCTCCTAGATCTCTGTAAACACACTCAGTGAAGACGGTTATTTATCACTACTCGTTACCCCCAAAATTACATCCCTTGGAATAACCAGCAATTCTTCCTGATGTTGTTACATTTCCTGACTTTAGGAATAATCAAAGAGTTCTGGGCTGTTCTTCAATCTCACCTTTAAAAACCTTTTTCTTTTCCACTATATGCAACTTTTTTTTCCTTTTCTTACAACTGGCCAACAAGCCTGTTTCTCAACTGATTTGCTCCTCCATCCTTCTGGTGAGAACTCTATACCGAAGACCCTAGGCCTTCCTATGTTAACCCAACAGTCAGTATCCTTTTGTAAAGGTATAAAGAGATCACTTTTCCTGTACTTTTTTTGCATGATGGTTACTCATAACATTGCTTTACCTCACTCTAGATTATGCCCATTTTTTTGGAGCTTGAAGGCTTTTAGGAAGTGCTATGATGTATTACCTCTCCTGCATTTACTCTCATTTACTGGATGCTTGCAAAGCTGGTTCCCAAATCATGCAAAGCTCCATCAATTTGGTTTGAATTTGAAGATAGATGACCTCTGGTTTTTATCATTTTAATTCTGATATTTGGAATCTCCAAGAAATTCTGTCACCTCAGGGTTTTGCTTAGCTTCTATTAATTTTACTCTAGCCAAGGTAACCTCCATTAATTGGGAACTTTCATCATGTTTTATGAAGTGTTCATACGGGCTCTTCCACAATTTCTTGTGCTCTATCTTCTTTAGATCATAATCACTGCTTCCTATCTGTTGAGGGCACAATCTCTCAGAACTGCAAAATCATTTTTTTTCAGCCCTACAGATATCATCAGCTCTCCTAAATTAAACCTTCGTCCTTCGTCCTTGCATTTCAAATGAATCTTGCATACGTTTTAAGTGCAGCATTCTTCAGATTTCTGTCCTACACCTTCTGCAAGACTGAGTTAACAGAAATTATTAAACCCCCAAATGCCTCAGAATGAGACACATCCTGAATTCAAAATACAAAAAAATACCTTCTAATGGCTCCCTAGTATTGTTTTTTCAACTACTGTTTGCAGGCTCAAGCGAGGAGATAGTTGAAGCTTTCCTTTGTTTGATTAGCAGTTTCAGCTGCAAGGAAATTTTCAGCTGCTTAACACTTTTATTAAGGACACTAAATTTGTTCCCTTTTACTTAATTTCCGTAACTGGGAATTGGTTTGTACAGACAGAGCAGAAAGTAATTTTATGACATTCTTTTTACCTGGATGTTCAAAACCACAGCTGAAACTGCAGTACAATGGACCCTTAAGAAGGCCAATCCTGTAACCCACATTGCCCACTTTCTCAGCCATACCTGCAAATACTTATTGCCTTCAAAACAATAACACAAAGTTTGGCCTTGTTTTTAACATATCCTTAGTTGGGAAGTGTACCAGCAGACACAAATGATACATGCACCACCACATTTCCTCTGCAAAGTATTTACAGTGGGCTCTATCTACTTACTTATCCCAATTCTCAGGAGGAGACTTTTTCTACTTAACCAATAAATTGTTCCTTAAAGAAAGGGCTTGAAACAGACTTGACCTTATCCCTGATTCCTTCCTGAGCTGCTTAGATAGCTGACATGTTTATAACCTTTCAAAGCCCTGGAGTTGTCTTTCTATAATAACTACAGAGGCAAATTATGTGCTCTGTGTAAAAGACAACGCTGCTATTAGAGCCTGTGTTTCTGAACTTCAGGAGAACTTTGAAGTCACTTGCAGTTAAAGTGGTAGCTAAGCATGCATCAGTTACAAATGCACAAAAGCACTTCTACTGGACAGATCTCTTTTTCCCCTAAAGGAGAATTTAAAAGGAAGATTTCTGTGTAGCAAAAGGAAATGTTTATTCCAAATTAATGAGGTACTCACCTTTGACTCTATCTCCTTTGTGCAGATGAATTTCCCCTTCTCCTTGAGGTTGATATGGCTTTACGACAATAAAAAGTCTTCCAGGTACAGCGCTGTAAAGTTTACGTTTTGGACCCTGATAATCCAAGGCAGACAGAGTATCCTTGTTGGCACTGGGACTGTAAACAGCACTGGAAATTGGAATGGAAAAACATTAACTGCTTATTTCAAATAGGCAAAGTTAATCATTTATCATCACATTCCCAGGGTTAAATTAAACAGTGAATAACATAATTGTCTTTCATTAATCCATCTAACCCTGCAGAGAAAATACACATTTCTCAGCCTAAATACATGCTTTTAATGGTTGAAATCTTTTGACATGAAATGTGATCAATATTCATCTGACCACAATAGTCTAGAAAACTAAACATGTAACACTAAAGTTTTCAGCTTTTCTGCAAATTAAACTTGCACATTCACAGACTCTGATCAGGCTTAAAATTCATATGCAAATCACACGCTACAAGTATCACAACTTGTCAGAAAGACCTTAGAATGTCGGTATTTACAATTATTGTCAGGAATGTATGTCTTTATAATATTATAATGGTAAATGAACAGCCAAGAGAACTGAATTATTAACTCAATTGACTGAATAATCAGGTTACTTCATGGCTTAGAGTACTCCTATCAAAATAGGAGTCGATAAGGCTCTCAAGATGGAGAAAGAAGAAGTTGTCTGGTAAAAAAGCCCAAACATAGTGGATCTTTCATATCAGGAACACTTCCTTCCATTTTCCTGCAGTAACTTCTTTACCATTTGGAATAGCATCCCGCTTTCACCTCATCATTCTGTGAGCAGGTGCTAATAAAGATAAGAGTTTAAAAGTGAGCTCTGGCTGTATGTCTGTGATGGAGTTTGCATTAGAAACCTCAGCCAACTCTCACAGTCGTTTAAAGGAAGACAGGAAAAGATGATGTTCGAGTTTCAGTTCCTTCTCTCCTTTCCTTTTTCCTTATAAGTGAAGAAACAATCATCATCATAAAAGAAATCCAGATTTAAGCTGTTGCTACACATCTGATTTCCATTTGTATCAAGCTGTATTTTCTGCCTAGTCTGGTAGCAGCCAGGTAGCAGCTCTTCACAATGTTACATCCCAGCATCATCTTTAACTCCTAGCAGAGAAGATTTTCTCTCTCATTTTCTCTCTTACTGAATGGCACATTCAACCCTCACAATGAAGGCATCAATTCTCATGGGGCAGGCTTACTAATGGAAATTGAGGCTGCAACATGAGATAGATGACTTAAAAAAAAGATCTTTCTTCCCTACTTGTCCCCAGCATGGGCTCCCAGCCCAGCAAGCTCCCTGCCATGAAAAAACAGGAGGAAGATGTGCACATTTCAGAAGATGTGTGGACATGTTTCCCTCTCACAGATGAAGGTGGCCATTCTTGATAGTTCAGTCCTGGCTGAGGCTGTGCTGGCACCTCGTTTCACTCATCACCATGGGACAAATTCCAACCAGTTATCCCTGTGAAAATAGTCTGATATGAGAAGCAGTAGTCTCACAAGAAGATAAACACCTAAGCTACACAGGCTGTAAAAATCATATGAACCACTTCCAGCCCTTTTCAACAGTGCAAACCTCACAAACCTCATTAATCCTTTCTCATACTCTAACCCTCTCCATTAACCTACACCTTCTGGCTGCTTCTATACCAGAACCCAATCTACTGCTATGTCAAAAAGGGCTTTTTCATCAAAGGAGAGCAACAGCTCCATGGTGAGTGTATTATTTGCAAATAATAAGCGGAGACCACAACAATTCCCACAGTTAGCAGACAGTAAGTAGGTGGTCATACAGTTAAACAAAAGCTGTGAGGAAACTGTCATGTAAAGTGCTATTCATCACTCCAAAACAAGCTTGTGGCAAGCAAAGGCATTGCTTGCAGGAAAAAAAACAACCCCAATAAACCTTTTTAATTGTCTTTAAATGTAAACAGGGTCCAGCTCTCTTCTCAGTACTTGCATGTACTCTGGACACCTCTGACACAAGTATATATGATGGTACATATGCAACTCTGCAGTTGAGATACTGATGCACTAAGAGAAAGACCAAAATTATATTTCCACAAAATTTCAGGCATTACATTGGTTTCTATCACTTGTGTAAGTTTTCTAAGTAACGTGCTTTCAGAAAGGGAAGAGGAAAATGGCTGAATAAAGGCAAAGCAAAAAAATGCTTGCTTATTCAGCAAAACATTCTAGTTGTTTCCCCATCTCATCTTCCCCATTTGATTCTATGATTCAAAGGATACTCCAGGAATTTAGAAGCCCATTATCTCGCGAATATTGATGAAAAGTCACTTTTTATCCCTTCCAGCTAAAATAGTCGTTGACTCTGACGGCATCAGGAGTATCCAGTGGAATGTGATGGTACTCATTCTCTGAAGAACATGTCACAGCCACCTCCCCACCAAAGAGAAGCCTCATTACAGACAACCTGACTTTAAGCTGATAGGGGTCTCTGTGGGGAAGCATCACCTACATCATAATCAAATGAGCTTTTGCCACTGTAACACACATAAGGTAAGGTAAGTTAGCTCTACTGCCTGAAACCACTGGCACAAGAAATTTGCATTCTATTCCTTCCAGTGAGTCTTAAAATTTCAGACAATTTCTTTTCACAATGCACCTTATTTCCACTCTCCAGCAGTATTGTTACTATCAAAAATAGTGCTTGTCAGTTTGGGTGCCTGCAGTCACAGAGAGAAGAAGAATGTGCAGGGTAAGAGGTGACAGCTTTGACTACATGACATTTTGTTTTACTGCCTTGAAAACTCAAGTATTAAGATCCATTACATCTACAAATGACAAAGAGAAACCAGCAGCTGCATTTCTTAACAATACTCATGTCCTTTGCTACGCTGAACAGCAGATGGGGATTTTTTTTTTGATGTTAGGAAACAGATTGATATTTTTAATGACCATTGAATTACATGTGTTTGGTCAAAACACTTGAGCTCTAATTCTATCCATCAGTACTCAGCTCTACCTCCCTTCAGTTTTGCAACCCCTTATCCTGGGGCAGCTCCTTCACTTGCATCTTTGATGCAGTTCCAGAGTCCTCCTCAAGTGAAGTTGTAGTTGCCTATTGACAAGACAGAGACTTCACAAAGCTAAAGCCCTCATTTGTGATCAAAACTTAGATCTAATCTGATGCTTTATTATATTACTTACAATACCTGCATCACTGTAATTAGTCAGGATTTGCTCTCCAGTGAGACACAGCTGCAGGATATTTGCAGAGAGCGCTACGTCACATTTGTAATTCACGAGGAAAGGAAGAGCAGCAAACTGAGAGAATGCAAAACCCTGCAGCAAGAATAACCATGGAAGAAGTCCATGACATCTGTCATCACCATCTCCATGACATCTATCATCACCATCTCAAGAAGCCCCCTTCACTCCAGGCCAGCCTTCTACATAGCCTCACTTATCCCCCCTATTTTACTCTCTGGTTCAGCACACATCTGCAGAGGGGAGAACTAAACAGTCTCTGCTTCATCACCCATAAGCAGCTCCAACACAGGTTTCAGGCTTGACCAAGAGTTTCATGAAGGAATCAAGTATCTCAGGAACATTTTACTGTGCTGTTAAATACAGACATTATTTCACCTATTAAAGGATCTTGAGAACTAACACCTTGATTTGGAGGTGCAAATTCAGTGATAAATCACTGCTGAGCTCTGATGAACTTTAAAACCTGCCTGGCTGCTGGAGCAATGTGAGGAAACAGCTGAGTTTGACTGGAGCTTCCCATTAAAACATTCACATTTGGACATGTTCCACTGGGCTGAGTTTTTATTACCTATATATTATATAAAGTGTAAAACAGGCCTATGAAGAACACAAAAAAGAAGGTAGTGGTCCAGCATGGTGACATTAGAGTTATGTCATGCTGAGAAAAAGAGTCAAAAAGTCACCTGATGTGCCTGTGCTGCTGCCGCTTGGCATCCTCTCCCAGCCTGTTCAGGGATGGCGACCGGCTCCGGGAGGACGGAGTGTAACTCCCCACAGTTTTTACAGTTCCATTAGGATTATTCTGCATCTGTTGAAGTAGATGAGGTGAAAGGCTGCGGTGTGAAGAAGCAGAGGAGGAGGCTGACCACTCAGGGAGGTTGTTGATGTTCAGATTGTTGTCGCTGTTGGAACGAAGCAAGATCCGAGGTGCTGCTAAGGTGCTTGGAGGTCTCCGCCTTCTGTTTGAATAGGTAGGAGCCTCTCTGAAGGGCACTGTGTAAAGAAAGGCATCCAGGGTAATCTCAGATGATTTCATCATTCACATGTGTTTACCACTCCATAAAAGATTTAACAACATATGGCATTGTTTCTTCTGCACAGACAGAAACTCTACCTTGCATGAATAGCTGATAGAATTCATTCTCTTTAAAACATCACTAAAACTGAAAACAACTGGGCAACATTAACCTCTTTCCTGGCTTTAAGAAAGTTAGGCAACACCAGCGACATGAGTGTGATGAACAGTCTGAGCTATGGTCCAAGAAATGGAAAACATCTCATTATTGCCAAGTTGCACTCTTTAAATTTCATCTAGGTGGACTTGCTTCGTCTGGGGGGTTGGACTGGATGATCTCTAAAAGTCCCTCCCAACCCCTATCATTCTGTGATTCTATGATCCTCTTGCTATGTTGTTGTATTCAATGGGGAAGCCATAGAACAGAGCTGATCAGCAGACTTTTGTTTGAGTTAACTTCTGACTTCCTTCTCCAAAACCAGGAGAATGTTGTTCAGTCACGAGTTCAGGCCTAACCTCAAATCTGCAGTGTTAACAGTCACCTTATCCTCATCTTCCAGGTTAAAAATCGAGGACACAGATTCTTCTCCTGGCAGAACTCTATTACATGCTGTAATCCCTAGGTATTCCCCTCTTTCTAATCTAGGCATTTCTACCATATCTATTACTATTGTATATAGAACATATTCCCCGAGAGTAATACACTCGCTCCATCACGTGCCACGTCCCAAAGAGAGCATCACTATATCCAAAGGCTGCAATATACTACTTAATGAAATAGTCATAACAGAAAACAAAAGCATGAGCAATACAAGCCTAATACAAACCAGAGGGCCCATCCTTTCATCAGCGTTACTGTTACAGTGCTGCTGTAGTCATACAAGGCAATGAATATGTTTTCCACATCTCCTTTCCTCACTGTGGTGGGTCAGTTAGTTCCAAGGGCAACTTAAAAGGTGAGTTGGCTGATAAAAGACAGCTGACTAGCACTAGATACGATGGCATTTCCTACCCATGTGATAAGGTAATAAAGGATTCGACCCTGAAAGCTTAAGCTTGGTCCCCATTCGTGCAACAGATTAATGAGAGGAGTCAGGGAGTTGCAAGATTTGGTCTAAAGTGCACATATTTACATCTGAAAAGTCACAGTAGTATAACTAACAAAAGGCAGACGGGTATTATTCTGAGGACTTTATCGAGCTGTTGGGAAAAAGCCCCACAAAATATCATCCTACGTGTCTAAAATGACAGGAAGTGCCATTTATCAAGTGCCAGAAATGTCTAGGTATTCAATACACTTCAAAAACACACCAAAAACCAGAATAAGAATGTCTGTCATACTCTGCAAGCAAATAAATTCACATAAATATGAATATACATAAGAACCAATCTGTCCTGCTGTGAAATACAGCCTTTAATTGAGAGAACACAGCAAAACTTAAGGTTTCAGAGCAAAACTGAAAGCTTATTTATAACAGAAAGATGGAACTGCAAGTAAAAGAATGGTTTATATAATTTTCACTAGAATTAGCTTATGATTATTTATGAATCTTTCTAGTGAGCTGAAACTCAGAACACGACTCTAGGAACTATTTAATTGAAGACAAGCATCTTTCCCAGGTACAATGAAGCAGAATAGCTCCTGTAATAACTTCAGTCAAGGAGGAATCACACAAACCTAAATACAGGGAATGTTTTGCACATAAAGGTTTACTGCCTGAAGGTCTAATTCTGTTCCCTTGGGGGTCACCAAAGTTTGACTTGGGCTTTAGATTTGAATGATTCATTAATTTGAACAGGTAACACTCTAAGCTGACTGCCAAGCCCTCCAGCCCCAAACTGATCAAACTAATCATTAGTAACATTTTGGGGATGTTTACTGTAACTTTGGAGAGGTTGGTGGGGTTTCTTGTGGCAGGAAGGGGAGGGAGAGCAAGGGGCACAGTGCTGAGACACAGTGACAGGACAGACAGGGAATTGCTGAGCCCGGTAAGACCAACAGACTTTAGGAAACACAAAACTGGCACATTCTTTCCTCCTGACAAACAGGGTATGTTTTGTACATACACACACTCTCCAGGTACCAGATGACACTAATTCTTTTTGCCTCACATGCCTTAAAAGGATTTTACATGACCACTGAGTAGTTAGCTTTTGCTTTGCTATCAATGTTCTATTTTTAAGGAGGGGGTTACAAGCAAAATTATCCTTTACTACAGAAAACAGACAGGAAAGGCAACAACTAATTACACCAATTGTCGTGTGTCTAACACAAATCTTTTATAGAAAGAGTTAAAAATAAGCATTTCCGTGCCTAAAGTGATTAATATTCCACCCAACTGTTTCTTTTCCCCAGAAATCTGCAAACTGTAAGTGGGTGGATATTTTTTTAGCTGCTTCTTATAGGCATTATTTATATTATTTTCACAATAAAAACATAACTACAACACAAACTGATGAAATGCAAAGTGCCATGCTTTAACCCCTGTAGGACACTGGTTTCCCCTATTATTTCACCATGTTCAGAACTGTAAGCATAACTGTTGCAAAACTTGTTTGGGAAAAACACTTCATATAAAATGACACGAAAATGTCTGAACTAATTTAATACCCCTGAAGTTTAAAATTATCATCCCTAAAAGCATTCCTGAAAGTATCGTTTAATCCTTCCTCCAGCTCTCACGGTTCTATTCCTGGCATTCCATCAATCTGAAGGGGTAATTCAGCACCATTCACTGACAAAATTCACCTAGGAAATGCCTTATGTGTCTTCAAATGCATTTCTTAGGGAACAACAACGTTTTTATAACTACGTGACTCTTCGGAGAAAAGACCTAAAATGAATAAAGTCACAGCCAGCCTTAATAATCACTTGCCTAAATGGATTGTCTAACACAACATAATTTTGAGCAAAGAAATTGCAGGAACTGATTAATTACAGAGTCACTAAGCCCATCATATTAAATGTACACAAGAAAACACCGGTCTGAAACATCAAAGTGTTCTGCTTTCATTGCTTACCTTCTTTCTTTGTGAAGGCATTTAACAAAGACTTCATTTTCCCTTTTTACTTTAGCAGCAATCCCCTCATTATATAACCTTTTGCTGGGAAGAAAGAGGCAAAAAAAAAAACCCAAACCCAAGAGAAAAGAAAATAATAATAAAAAAGGAAAAGAAAAAGAAAAGAAAGCTACCCAATTTCTATGTGTTCAGGCTGCCTGCACCCTGACATAAGCAGCAGGTTTCTGGGCACTGTGTAATTGCGAGCATAGCTGGGCATGCGGTACCCAGCGTTCTGGTGACAAAGCCCACCCCACATTCTGTCTGTCAGCTGGGAGCCAACTGTGCATAGACTGAAGCTGCTTGGAAGGAGAAAAAAAAAAAGAAAGAGAGAAAGGAGAAAAAAAAAACCACACACCCTTGCTATCTTTCACAGCATTAGTCATGTGAACACCAACAGCCACAGCCACACAGACCATTCCCCGCTCCCAGCAGCACCGTGCTGGCGCGGGAGCGGACGCGGGGCTGAGGGAGGTGCAGGAGGACACAGCTCGAGGGGGACAGAAATTCATGTTAAGGGCAAAAAGGAGGGAACCAGGAGGAAAAAAAGGGGCTTGGCAGAGGTGCTCTGCAGCCTGCAGCTGGGGAAAGAGGAACCCTGACAGATGAGAGCTGCTGGAGAAGTACGTTTAGCCTTTAAACTTGCACGGCTGACTCTCAGGGCACAGAGGATTTCTGCTATATCTTTGCCTTTTGCTATTTCTTTGCTTTTTTTTTTCTTTTTTGGCTTTTTTTTTCCCTTTTTTTTGCCATTTTTTTACTTTTTGCTATTTCTTTGATCTTTTACCATTTCTTTGCTTTTTGCCATTTCTTTGCTTTTTGCTATGTCTTTGGACCTTTGCTATTTCTTTACCTTTTTGCAATTTCTTTGCTTTTCACTGTTTCTTTACTTTTCCCTGTTTATTTGCTAGTTTCTTGCCTGCTGCAAAGCCCCAAAGAGCCAATTTGAGGGAAAGTACAAATCACACCAAGCTTCACACGATGACGACATTAAGAGCGGAGGCAAAACTGCTATTAAACGGAGTATCTTAACATGGCCTATATTCCAGTCTGAAGGAGATGAGATACAAGCACAATTTTCCACCCCTCTTCCACTGCACTGGAAGAAAACAGAATTTCTTTTTGCACAGGGTAAAAACAACAAAAAACTGACCAAGCTGTTTTGCTAAATTCAGTGCAGGTGAAAGAAAACAAGTGATGGAGCCTCTGCAGCTTTTAAAGTACTAATTCTGAAACAAAAACCTCATTCTATAGATAGTTATGCCAGCCAGTGCCAGCCTTCTCCCAGAGGAAGAGCAAATAACTGAAACAGGCAGACAGGAAGCATGGGGGAGGTGCTAACAGTTACCAAAAAATTAAGCATAACTACTTAAAAGTAAAGATTCCAAAGAACAGGGAACTCATTGGTCAGGAAAATCAAACAAGTGTAACCCACATTTAAAAACTGCCTTCAAACAGTATAAACTATATAAGAGTGAATAAAAACTTATTCCATTTCAGACACCAATGCAACTATTTTGCAAATTATATCTTTTAGTGACTGATAAAACCTCTTCAAGAGAGAGAGAAGACAAATTGCTTACATTGATTTAACCTCTGTATGCATAATGATCTCGTAATTAAAAGAACACTGAAAAGAATCAGTAATCAGAAATAAATGTAACAGTTCAAAGTTAATGTAACATCCCAGTGTTTACAGTTACTAATTTATAAAGGAAAGAATATTTCTCTAAATTAATATCATTTTATGCTTTAGTTCTTTTTAAAGCAACTATTCTCAGCGAGTGGAAATCTTTACCAGAGGAAATGTCAGACACAGCATATGTACATCATTAAACATCTTTATTTGACAGGAAAACTGTTCTTCTTTAACTTGGAAAAGAGGCAAAGCTTTCTATCAAGTAACTTCGAACTGTTATTCACTAACTTTTAAATATGTGCATTCATTAGCTCCCCAGAAGAATCAATATCCTTTCCAGAACTGCTACACCAAAACAACTGTGCCACCAATTTGGATGATAAGCTTCTGTGCCTTACTTTAATATCTTCATTCAATGCCCTGATTATTTTTGGAGCTACACATGACAAAGGAACTATTGTTATTAATAAGATTCTACCTTTCCATAGTGTTTTCTAACTAAGTTTTGCCAGTAGTATGTGAGGGGTCACCAATGAAAACCTCAGACCCTTGTAGCACTCCTGCTTCAATAGCCAAACAGAAGCCAGTTTTATGGTGGTGCTGCCTGAAATGCTCGGGAAGGAGATCCAAATCCTAATTTTCACTTACTGATGGAGCTGAGGTAGTTCTTTCTAAGAAAGTTAGGCAAGTGCTTGCTGGGGATCTTTACTTTCAGCAGCTTCATGCCAAGATTGAGGGCTGTGCCAGGCATTCTAGGCACTGCCACGATATTGCCTGAGGGTGCATCTTTTATACATGTTGTCAATATACTTTATTGACGATACAGAGCACAGAATGGTTCCCATATACTTCATTACCTGTCATGGCCACATGAAAACAGGAAAACCATTGTCTCCCTGTGCTTAGTTTTGTGCTTTAATAACCAGAACTCCAATCACAGAAAACTGAGTACAGGCTAAGCATTAGCTGTCTCCAAAGGAATGGGATTCTCTAAGCAGAACGTCCCAGGCATTTTACTGAGAAGGTGACACTGATGTAGAAACCTGGGAGCTGAATCCTCAAACTGACTCTGATGTGGGTGTCAGTGTTTCAAAGTAATGACAGCCTAAGTACCTAAGCATAGCAGCTAGGCTAGGAAGGGGTTAACCCAGTTGTGCTCAATCATGTCTGTTTTTATTTTACTGTATATGAACAGATAGGCAACTGCAGTCAATCAAAACCAATCCCAGGGGGTGTTTTTATTAGATTCTTGCTGGAGCTGGAGCATTTCATCATCTAGAGGTTTCTAATCAGTGTTATAAAAACATTAAAAAAATACCAAAGTCCCTTGAAATTATTGAGTTTCATGGAAATTGTGGGAACTTTTCCTGATCTGTGCCATCAGCTGTATCACCTGATGAGTGATTATTTCATTCCATTTAACTGTCTGTCTTTTCCCCAACGCAGGAAATAGAATTTCTTCCTATTGCAGAGCCTACTGCAATAAACACTGTTGCACAATGGGAAAATATGACAATCAAGGAAGACAGTGAGCTATTTGCAGCTGCAGGTTTGGATCTTTTTTCTAATTTTCACTAATATCTTATTAGAATTTGTTTACTTTAAGCTAAGTCCTAAAATCTGTGGTGTTGGGAAGCTAAAAGAGAAAATGTTCTAGCAGCTTCCACCTTTTCCTGAGAGACTTTCTGCTTCACAATGGTAATCTTGGAATTAGTAGCTGGGGACAAATACCTAGTAATTTGCCTATGCTGGCACACAATAATAATGAAAGCCACAAGCCATTAGCATCTATAATCTAAAAATCATGAAAAACCTTAAAAATAGAGGTAAGCCCAAATTTCCCTGCTTCTTCTGTATGTGCTCAGGAAAACGTGTGTGAGCTCTGTCTCTGAGAAGAAAAGCCCATCTTAAATGCAAATCAAAACATGAGCTCTTTGGTTAATTTTCATAAGCATTTTTTGGTACATTTGTAACATCAGGCTCCCAAATTTTATAGGGATTTCAGTTCACAGCTCCCATTAGAAATCTAAGGAAAAATCAGTGAGTTACATACTCCTGAGGATCTATTTTTAGGCACTTAAATGCCTTTAGAAAAAGCAAAAGTTATCTGACCAAGTCTACGCTCTTCCTCACTCATCCCACCAACACACCTGGAAGAGCAAGGGCTTCTCAGATAATGGTAGAACATGGTTATGTTTGCCTTGCTTTATTCTTCTTTGTTTATTATTTTGTCCACTTTGGAGTTCTTGCCAGAAAAGATTCCTTTAACTTGTACATACATCTAGGCTTTTGTTAAAAATACAGTTCTCAGAATGTATGAATGCATTTCTCTCCACTATAAAATAGGCTTCCCGTATGCTAAGCCACCAAATGGAGAGTTAGACAAGAAAAGACAGATTCAAATATAGACTGCAAAGTACAAAAAGATTCCTGGAAGAAGAAAAAGAAAAAAAATAGGTTGGTACAGTGCTTCTAGATTCCACATTTATTCCAGAAAGCTATAGAGGGTCAGCAACACAGGCAATGGTAGGAGATTTAGAGGGAATTCACCTCAGAGGAACAAATAAACCTGTTTTATGAAGCAAAGGGTTGGGGTTTTTTTCATCTTTTTCTGAAAAAATCTTGGGAGTTTGCTCAGGAACTTGCAGTTAAACCAGCACTGAGAGAGAAGCATCTGAGCCCACTCAAATGATGCTCGAAGAGCCCAGCCTTAGGTGACCTAACATTAGTATCTCTCTCACCACCATTAGCAGCTTCTCACCAAACAGCTACTACTGACATCCATGAGCTCTTGTTAATAGCCTTCAGGCAGGCAGTCCAAGTTTGAAGGGTAGAATGGGGGTAGGAGACTGTGTAGAGGAAAGGACAGCAGAGGGATGGCTCAGGAACAGATGGCAAGAGTTATCAATTAACAAGAAAAACAAAAAATAGCAGTGCAAGTTACACAGCCATGTGCCAGACATCCCTTCCGTCCCCTGGCATTGCTGGTACATTGCCAAAGCCTACTCTGCTCTATGTGACAAGGGCCAGTCTCACTCTGCTCTCACAAGGAACCTGCAGGTTCACAGAACTTGCTTAAAAACAAACCAGACACCCAGCAAAAGCCACAATTGTGTGGATGGCAACTTGGTGTGTTGGAGTGAACTGGCCACTGCTGGGCTCTTAATTCTGCTGAAAGCACTCTACTCAATTCCTGTTACTAGAAGTATTTTAATAACTAAGCACGTGAGGTGTATGTGGTGGTGGCACAATTCAAAGGAATTTAAAGTTGATGAATATGCAGTTGCCACTACAAAAATTAGCTTAAAATCATCCAAAATGAAAACCAATCCCTTTTTTCTTGCCAGATTCACATAATTATGAATAAGCCCTCGCTAAGATTAGAGCAGTAATGTTTTTCTTTAGCATGAGGGTTGGACTAGATCTCTAGAGGTCCCTCCCAAACCCTGCCATTCTGTGATCTGCTGATTCACTAATGCAAGAACACCATTCAAAGTACTGTGTGCCTCTGCAGAAGGGGGACATGTTCACCTTAAGGCTTTACTTCCAGATGCTTACACAACACCAAGAAGATGTAGAGAATCTGCTATTTAGGTCACATTTTCAAATTGCCAAGTATTGCTTAAAACTCGTTGTGTGTCAGAACAAGCATCTGAAATCTCTTTGATAGGTTACAAGATAAATAGGTTCAGCAATTATGATCCAAACCAGCTTGAGTATCATGGTGTTTCCCTGGTTTTAAATACAATTTACCAGGCTCAACGTGGCAACTCCTGCAAATATCTGAAGCTCTGACTGCAGTGATACAGATACACAGACTAGAACTTACCTGAGGACAGAAACAAAACCTCTGCCCCCAAGAACCAGAGGCTACTTTGCACCCTGAAATTGCACGAGGAATCTGGGTCTGGGGTGCAGGTAAAAGCAGAACAATGGAAGGTTAAAAGGTGTGAAAATGAAACCCTCCAATTCTGTGTGAAAGGCTGGAAGTGGGGAGGAAACAATGGGCAGTAATGAGAGGGATGTCTTGCAAGGAGCATCTTGGAGAGAGAGAGAAAAGTAAATGCAATGAGAGGCAGCTACAATAGCTGAAGGGGAATTTTAAAACACGATTGAAATCTATCAGCAGCTAGGAAGAAAGCAGCCTATTTGAATAAAATATGGATGGCTCCCTTTCATTCTAATAGCTTATCCAAATAAAAACCTGTATTTTATGTAGTTCTTTTACTGCACAGTGTTATCCCTCAGCCAGAGGTGGGAAATGGGAAGGCCAGCTCTGGCAAGGGTTTCTCAAGGTTTTATACTCCCAGAGCCCCTCATTTTGGTTGCCTGTGTTTGGCTTGAAAGTAACACTCAATCTTACTCTGAACAATTCAAATAACTACAATAAATACTTGTGTCTACCTTCTATGCATTTGTGCACTCAGATAACACATGGTTTCCTCTGCTGGTTGTGGAGACAAAGAAAAAGAAAACCTTTAGAAAAGCAAATAATTCTTGTGAAGCCTTCCCAAAAAGGCAAGGGGTGATTTGCAGGAGATAAATCGTGAAACTACTTGTTTCAACTGATTTCTTTAAATATAGACTGGGCTGATATCAAGGTCTGTTTTCATCTGCAAGAACTCATCCAGAATCGTTCATCTTTCCACAGCAGTAGACTATTAGTAACCAGATACTTAAAAGTGACGTTGAAGAAAGAGATTAACAATTTGTACAGTATCTGGACAAAAAGATCTATTTAGCTCAGATAATCAGCTTGAACTGAAAGCATTCAAGTGTGAACCCCTAAAGATGCTCTTTCTTTCACCTCCAACAATAAGGCAGAAAATACAAATCAAATATAATTATAACCCACTACAAATTCTTGTGCTCTTTAAATAAGCTGGTGAAAGGATGGTACCATTTTCTCCACTAATGCTACACTGGGAAATCTAATCCTGATACAGCATCATTCAGAACCATTGAACTACACAACAAATTAATTTTGTTCATTGCATTATATATACATTGAGTTGGGGAAAATATCATTTAACATCAGGGGGTTGTGCAGATCCCAACCCACATAGTTTATGCTGATAAAAATCCCCACTAAAAAAAGCAATATCATTCAGAGAGAGGAGAATTTCATGGCTGGCAGCTCCTGCAAAGAAAGATGCTTGATTTTTCCTTTTAAAGGCTGATACTGATGGGCCTTGGATGCAGTATAGAAATTTGTGGGTTGCAGTCTGATGTTGCAGAGGAGAACAAAGGCAAACGAAACCACACAAGATGCTTAGAAAAACAAATGTATCAATATTGGATTGCATGCTGTTTCTGTGTTCTGGTGTTGTACAGAAAACAATCTAATTTTGCCTCTATGTAACTTTCCTCCTACCAAAAGCTCTCAACGAATTCCTTAAATCATTATGTTGTTCCAGGCTTTATTCAGTGATTTGATTTCACTGCTTTAATCTAAGTGTGAACCTCTTTAGTAAATAGTGGGACAAAGCATCTGTGCTTCCAAAAGTGTTGGTGGATGGTGTCAGTTTTATTTAGAATAACACCATTTTCATAACTGAAAAGTGTACGTTGCTTTCAATGGGGGGGAAAGGATTGGACTCTTGTAGAAACTACAAAATATATAACTAGACAAAATGGTCAAAGGGTGTGCCAAAGGCACATGCACTATGCTACTACAATTTATACAGACAGTTGTAATTACTGAGAGGATAGGGGACCTTGGGCAAATTTATAGGTACTATTTTAGGGATCAGTCAGTTGCATCCAATTCTTCAGGCTTCTTATCTTTCAGCACTATTCCCCCAGTATATCAGTTATGAAATGTGTCCACTCTGATCTGACAACATTTTACAGTACCTGTGCAGAAGTCTCAATGATCACACAAGATGTGTAAGGACGGAGAAGTCCAGCCACGATGAATATCAGCTTTATAGCTCATTTCTGGCTCTAGTAGCTCTCAAACATAACAGTTACTCTTGATTTGCTTAAGGGCAAACTAACAGAAGAAACCATGTCTTGACATTAAAGTCCATACATGAGCGTGAGTTAGCTCAAGGCAATATGATAAGAAAACAGCAAAGAAACAAATTCACAGCATCTTTTAGCTCCAGCTCCTCCTTCAACTCAAATCTTCCTTCACTGCCATTTTTCAGTCTTTATTTTCTCCCTTCTTCTCATGGCTACAGTTGCCTTTCACTGCATCCATCACCAGATCTCTAAGGATAATCTTCCTGCCATGCAGAGACAACAGGAAATAAATGATATGAGTACATCAGAAGAGATGATTTCTAAAAGACATCATGTCATGGCAAAGTTACAGAAAACCAGTAACAAAGATAAATGGATAGAGGTAGAATGGGGGATACACACACACACACAAAGAAACAGTTTATGAGGTATATATTCATCCAGAAGAGGAAGATTTAGAAGAGGTCACAACATGTAAATGCTTAACACTAGTGGAATAAAACCACCCAACTTTCATATGCCAAAGTTTAATCATGAAGGAGGGGGAGGGGGAAATAATCAAGCAGTTAATATAATATTCCTCATCTTTTTAATGCCTTATTGCACTTTGAAGGTAATTTCATTGAGAAAATGATCAGTTTTACTGAGGAGAGGTAGCTGGGCTTGAACTGCCTGCAAAAGAACTACAGAACTGTGAAAGCTTTTCACTCTACTAGTTGGCTTCCCACAGGTGCATGCTACTTTGTGATGTATTTAAGGACAAGAGCTTGTTTTACCACTTTCATTACTATTTTAGAGCAGAGCAGCAAAAGGAGCCCATTTTTATTATGGCAGAGATATTCTCAGTAAAACCATAAACTAAGTGCTGTGAGAACTAAATTGTTGACTCTGCAGCCTCCCAGAAGCCCATAAATCTGCAAGTCAAGAGAAAGAATGTAAGGAGAGAACACCGTTGGGGTCATGAGTGTAAAGAAGCCAGCAAGATGTCCATATCCTATAGACTTGCCTAACAAACTAGAAAGCCAAAAGCATTTACGTGATTGCAGATGTAGCTTCTTAAATGTGGTGACAGTGAGAACCACCGTGTGTAACCCTCTGAGCACTTTTTCCCCTCCCCTCTCTGATCTAGTAAAAGCAATCTTCATGAATCCACCATTTGCTCTTATTCTCACAGTCTCAATTCCAAGGTGGACCTAAGCACTGTGAGCACCAAGTAAGCCAAACTTACACTTTTAAGACTACATGCATTTGGGTTTCCTGAGCACAGACTCCCTCACTGCAAATTTCCAATTGTCTTTTATACTACAGGTAGTAGATACCCAATGTAACCATTCATCTCTCAAAATACCGTCTAAATAGTGGAGAGTGAGCTCTATCTAAACTCATGTTATCAAGCAGGATCTCTAAAAGATAAAACCCAATAATTTAAGCTGCTAATTGTCTCACTACCCTTAGTTCCATTTAGACATTTGGTCTTAAAAAGGAATAACAGCATTTAAGATTATATTAGTAGCCTACATTTCTTCGTCTCAAAAATAACTGTTAATGAATCATGCTGGTATAAATAAGAAAGGATAAAAAAAGAATGTATCCGCTCTAACAGGGGGTTATCTTTGTACAAACATGTAGGTGTCTGCAGCATTTATAATGTTCTCAGTGGCTAATCCCATTGAGAAAGAAAGGCTTGCTCACTGAAGACTTTCCAAGGTGGATTCATATTTAAAGAATATTAGCAATACAATGCCTACTTCTGGTTTGAGACATTACCAACTGCATTTTATAATGTTGGATAACTTTGGGGGAAGATTTTCCTGACCTCTCCCCATTGTTGCCTGTTTCTTGGTGCTGCCCGTAGATTATTTTGAGATGGTGCACTGACAGTCGGGTTGAGATTTCATGCAACAAGTATACGAATGAGGACTCATTTGTTTAGGTTACAGAGCAGGTAAATAAGATCAATTAAAAGAAAAAAGAAAGGGCAAGCTTAAAAACCCATTACCAAAAGTAATCTTATGTACATAGTACTTCAGATGTGTTACCATCTTTTCTTAATGTTTCTGGCAGCAGTGGTAGATACAGCTACATGATATTCATTAATTCAGTGGAAAATTCATGGCTGACATCCAAGACATCACTATGAAAATAGAAGCGTTCTGGATATTATTTGGCAGTCACACCCCCGGCCATCATGAGTACTACAATATCATTTGACTTCCGTCTTCAAGTTTCAAAATAAGTCTGTTTTCTTCCAGGCAAGAAGTGATGCAAATAAAGCTAGTGGAAAATGGCAATGTACATCCCTAAAAGAGAATGGGATCAGAGCACGGAGAGTAAGTGCATAAAGAAGCAAAATGCATACGTTGGGGTTTGCTAAGTTGTGTCATTTCAGGTGCAGATTCTTGGTGTTTCAGAATAATTGCAGACTGTGTGTTTAGGAGAGAAACTATTTTCATGTTGGTGTTATCTGTACATGTGTGTAACCGATACAGGTCTCCAACTAGCACTTTCATTGGAGGAAGGGTCATTTGGCATTAACCACCTAGAACCATCTACAGAGCACGAGTGAAATAAGTTATGATGATTGTACTCATCTATTCAAGGGCACAACTGCAGGTATGAGAATTTTAAGTAACAAACAATATATTTTATAACTAAAAACAAAGGTATGAAGAATACTCTGTATGTGAAACAGATAAAACAGAGCAACATAAAATACGTATTTCGGAAACTACATTAGGGAGCTTCATTTAAGAAGCAAATTCCACTTACTTGCAATATTTTTTTTGTTTAATGTTTGTAATAGAGACCTAAAATGAAGGAAAGATCCATCCCTCAGCTCCACCTGTGGACACCAGACATGGTTTCACCAGGAACTTGTGGTGCAGCAATCCTGCAAGCAGCCCCCACAGCAGCTTTGGCTGCTGAGGAACCACTGCTTCTAGACCACATATACAGTCCCCAGATTATTCATGCCTTTCCCTGCTGTGTTCCCAGTGGAGGTCAGGAAACCCTAAAACCATTCCCTCAACTGGCCAATGACTGGTGAAAGGGTTGTGAAATGGAACAAGAACAAAGAGAAACTTAGGAAGGTGGAGAAAACTTTCCTGGAATTGCTACAAGAGTAAATTCTACATAAAGTCTTACTATGTTTCTCCCAGTTGAGATTTGGCAAGAAATTTAGAAGTGACTCACCCTAAGTCCCCCTGGCTAGGACCATGCTTTCCTTTGTGTTGGGAAGCTGCAAGGAACATCAAAGGAATTATCAGCAGAAAAGAAGGAGGATAAATGGGATCCACAGGGCACATCTAAGGTCAAGAAATTGAGTATAAATGGAAGAAAGAGGAGCGGAAGATGGGAAGAAAATAAACCAAAATTCCAGTGATTCTCAGTGAATCTGGGAGATACAATCTGAAAGAGACTTTCAGTTGGGAAAAAGAAAATGGATTAGTGCTTTCACATGCTTAGGAATTAAAATCATTTTTTAAAAAGCATAAAAGTGCTAAGTAATGGATGTAAGTAACATAATGCAGCAAGAGCAGAGCAAAATCTGGCAGGCACCACTGGGCATTTCTGCAGCGCATTCCCAGACCAAAGTGCAAAAGAGAATGTGGTTCACACATCATTTCTGAAGAGTCAGGAAGGTCTGGCAAGGTAGGCATGATGCTAGAGCTAACAAGCCATTATTTTCTCAAAGTACATACACCTAAGAAGTCTACACAGTTTCTGGCTATGCCAGGTTTTTGTTGCTGTGGATAGTGAGAAGTGAGTGCAAATGCTACTGAAGGATGGTGGATTTAACACTAAGCATGTTTTCTAGGTCCATTTAATTGATTTCTGAAACATTTACTTCAATGGGGCACAGGCATCCAACTGGTCCAAAAAACCATCCTCAAATGCACCTCTCTACACCATTAGGCATCAGCTACCTATAGAGATCTAGCATTTTTATGCCCCTAGTCACATGATGGAAATCTCACAGGAAAAGAGAAAAACCAGAACCAAAACAATTCCACAAGCAGGATGGGGTAAGATAATTAATTAGAAGGTTTGGAATGGATCATAACACATTTCACACAACAACCCCCAGACAGTCCAACTGCATTTGAGTCAGTGATACTGTTTAGTTACTCAAAGGATGAGACCAAGGAGGCTTTCAGAAGTGGCACAGTAGCATTTCAAACATCAGTATCTACATGTTTCCCTCATTTAAAAATATCACAGAAGAGGGTAATTATTAAGTTTATGGAATAACTTCCAGTTACTGCTTAGGTTTTTAATGATAATGTTATGCCAAAAGAACCCCACATCATTTATACCAGCTGATACCTTAAGAAGTCACCACTGATCAGTCAAAAGGACTGCACATTTCTTCATAGGTATTTCAAAGCTAGCTTGAATAAACTAATATACTTCATTTGTACAGTATTCTAAGAGGACTAGAAAGAAAGACAACAATTAAACAGTATCCCACAGAAAAATATCAGCTTCTTTCTTTCCCTTGAAAGCATCTACAACTACTAAGAAAAATCCTTCCAAAATATATCCTCAAAAAAATCAATCTTTTCCCTCACTGTGGTTTGAATATTCTAATTCTGCCCAGTAGCATGTATCTGTGCAAAGCCCTCATTAGATTATTTTCTGTCCCATAGCAACCACTTTGTTTTCTCAGGGAAATAAAATACTCTTTACAACCCCAGGCAGTACCTTTCTCTGCGTGGTTTCCCAAATGAAGTTGGTTGTAATCTAAAGCTAACATCACCATTTACAGTGAGCTTTGCAGAGATTTGTAGTTATAGATGTGAAAAATAAAATGCTAGCCATAGGCTTTTCTAACTGTATATATTTTTTTGCCTGTTCACTTATTGAAAGCAGCAGCTTCAAGTTATTAGATGCGTTGACATTATTAAGCAATTATCTAAAAGACAGCAATGGAAAGAAGAGAGAGGTGATGTTTTAACGATCTGAGCGTGCAATGATAATTTAGGTCTGAATTTGTGAAGCAGTAAGAAACTAACTAAGACACCAGAGACTATAAACTAACTGCTTGAGAGGATCTTCCTGTAACTGTCAGAGCTGACAATTTAATGCTAATTCAAAAACTTTAGGGCTGCTGGCCATAGCCACCGGTTCCCAAACAAGAGTTGTTCTCGGTTCTTCACCAAAGGTCTCTGTGGAGCTGGCTTTTTCTTAAAAGGGTGGGGTTTTTTTAATTATTAAATCACACTGAAGTGACTATATCTATTTTAAATAATTCACTGATGCTATTCTATGGTGCAAGTCACTGCTGACATTCCCTAAAGGTGTTACACAAAAGCAAACGTGAAGAGAGGATAGTAACATGCCACCAAAATAATGGCCAAAAAAAGCCACAGAAGCAGATCCTGTCCTCCTCTGTAACTTACTGTAATCGTGTCTTTTCAGGACATAGAATCATAGAATGGTAGGGGTTGGAAAGGACTTTCAGAGAACATCAAAATGCTGCTGATCAAAGTTTTGGAGAACGAGGGACACCGGATTGTGCAAAACTCTCCCAGTGGAAACTGGAAATGCTGGAGGTACTGAAGGCTAAACAGGATGCAAAAATCCACACAAAATGTTGTGGGAAGACAGTATGCAGGAAAAAGTAAGATTCAACTAGCTGTTGTACTACACCAGAGCTTTAGCAAATTCAATGTCTCCTGTTAAAGTTTGAAAAACAAAGCACCGAGCAGGTTACAAAGGGTGAAGCTTTGAATTTTCCTCCCTGTTCAATTAGGATTGCTGATTTCAGCAGAGATGAAACGTTTCTGTCTCTATTTACCCTAGCTTTTGAAACCAAATACAGAAAGAAAACTAGTAGGAAGCCATTTGTTCACGTTGTACAATTTCCATTTCTTGTCATTAAGCTTTAATGTAAGGGAAAGACAAGAACTGAACAGCGTTTATTTTCAATGATGATGCAATGTGATGGATGCACTGCATAATGTCATATGATATCAAAAGATGTGTCCCAGTGTAACCTCCCTTATACATAGTGAGAAGCCTCTGAAAATACAGAAGGCAGCTAACAGCTTTGAAGCTGTTACTGGAAAGTTGTCACTTGCTTTCAAGAACTGCACAGGATTTGTGACTATCCAGCCTTATTGGCCCATGTTGCTCAAATGCTTAGTTATGAAACTTTGCCTCCATTAGCTTCTGAGAGGCTTATCTTTCTTCATTCATTATTAAGACCTTTGCCACTTGAGCATGGAAAAGAACTGTACAAAATCAACTTAAGGCAAGTTTGGCACTCCTTTGTATGGAGGCTGACTCAAAGCTGCACTAATTGAAGCAGAGTTCCTCAACAGGGCTTCTCACTCCATCAGTCAGGAATGCCTGGGTGATGAGGACAGCTCAATCATGTTTTTGCAATCACTGTGCCTCCTGAAACAGGGAGGACTGATACAAGAGCTTATTGGGCTTAGGGAACTGCTAAACCACAAATTAGGCTGAGCCTGGATCAGCTCAAGGTTGCTAAAGAGATGTAAGTTGGTGGAAGCAGGACAAATAGTTTTGCTTACTGGTTTCACATCCCATTTTGGTTTTCAGTGCTTTGTATAAAAATGCAAAATAGTTTATATAAATTCCTCTTCAGTTGAACCTTCATTGTTTTAAGAATTAGATCAACTCTCCATGCCTTTTCTTTACAGATGTAATGTGATGCCCCAAACTGTGTGTTTATGACCATTTTACCAGGTAAAAGACAGAGCAGAATTAGGAACCCATGAGATTCTAGTTTCTTGTCAAGCACTTATCATGCCAGATTTTGACAAGAATGTAAAATGCCATCAAACTAGGCAGAACTAAGCAGTCCTCAATTTCCAACTTCTAATAAAAACAGCACACGGTACATCTATACATTCCATTACAAAGGCTGTAACCATGGTAGAAAATGCAGCACGATTTCATTCTGACAACCTGTAATCCTAGTTCCACCAGTTTGAATAATTTTTTTTTGCATCTTCAAAGCCACTACATTATAACTTTAAACCAAGAAAAATAAAACCTAATGAAACTGCATCGAAAACTTCCTATATTTTAGCTAGGGCTCAGGGGAAAGGCTTAAAACAATCATATTACAGCACAGCATACCACCACTTTGGCTGAGCTAATATAAAATGCACTTGAAATGATACTTGACTGGGGAAGAAAGTATTAAGTGGAAATGTGAGAGAATGATGGTTGGAGATTGGAGAGTCACTGACAAGTGACAGATCTTCTTAGGTTGGACAAAGAGCAGAGTAGACACTGCACAGTATTTCAGTGATTGCCATAGAATGGTTTGGGTAGGAAGGGACCTTAAAGATCATTTTGTTCCAAACCCTAGTCATGGGTAAACACCTTCTACTAGGCCAGGTTGCTTCAAGCCTCATTCAACCTGGCCTTATACACTGCCAGGGATGGGGCAGTCACAACCTCTCAAGAGCAATCTGTGCCAATATCTCACCACCCCCATAGGGACGAGCTTCTTCCTAAAATCTAATCTAAATCTTCACTCTTTCAGTTTAGAGCCTTGTCTTGTCACTACATGCCCTTGTAAAAAGTCTCCCTCCAGCTTTCTTGTAGGCTTCTTTTAGGGACTGGGAGGCAGCTTCCAAGTCCCCTGGACCCTTCTCTTCTCGAGGCTGAACAATCCCAACTCTCAATCTGTCTCCACAGCAGAAGTGCTCCAACCCTCTGATCATATTTGTGGCTTTCTCTGGGACTCACTCCAACAGCTCCATGTCTTGCTTACACTGGGATGCCCCAGAGCTAAACAGCTCACCAAACAGAAACATTTTCATTAAAATATTGAGTTCATTGATATCAAACTGTTCTCCAAAACCAAAAAAAGTGTCACTGGAAATTTCTCCAACGGCTCTAAGTGGGTCATCACATCATAGGCAAACTTAAAAGCTGTCAACACTATAAATACTGCAGTTACCAGGGCACTGTCACTCCTCATAAATGCCAACTAAGCAGAATCTACATCCTGACAACTTCTTGTAGTAACATGTAACTACACACTGAGTATTTCTTTTTCCCTTTGAGACACAATAGTGATAACTGATAGTAATGAAAATGATTCTAACTGAATATCTCTCACCAGGACTTGAATTGACTTATCTTCAAACTTTCTCCACACTAAAGAGGTAAATTCTACTCTAATAGAATAAATATACTGTAAGGTGCTCTCAGATGATTTGCTCTTCCAAAAACACAGGGTACAAGCATTTAAGAAAACAAGTGATTCCAATCATGATGGAGAAAGTATTGGTTAATGCATCCCTACTGATTTCAGAAGAAATTTATTGGGGTTTTAGCAAACTGGGAATGTGGCTTTTGTTGCTCTGACATGTATCTAGCAACAAACTACTAGTGACACTCATTCCTGAAACTCTGATCCACAAAGAGATAAAATGCAGTTAAAGTGACAGAAGAGTACAGGCAAATTCACCTAAAATAACAACAAAGTATGTTTAACATTTCCTTTACACTTCTGATAATACTAAGGACACTGAAAAATCTCAGATTTATTGTTCTCTTGTTAAAGTATTTGAAGCATTTTATTTCATGTTTTGGGAACTTACTCTGAAATGACTTCTATGCCTCACTGCACCATAAAAAGAAAGGATATGCATGTACCCAGAAGTATGTACAAGTGTCCACAGACAAGTGGGCTCACTGTAGACATATTACAACAACACTTTATGTAAGCTTCCCTTGTCTAAACTGTTCTTGATAAACATTTTACACGAATAAATACAGCGAAACGGAGTTGGGACATTCTGCAACCATTCTCCTACTTTGCAGAGTCTGCTTGCCTTGTGCAGACACCTTGCAAATCCCAAGGCAGCACTCAGGATGTTGTCTCAATTTCCAAAGTCAGGATGTTCAAAAGGACCTTTATGCTCAAATTCTACTGGCTTTACATTACAATTAAACAGCTATCTTTTTTTCAACTTGAAAAAATCCACTCTACATTGTTTGATGAATTTGGAGTCTTCCTATTAACAACTGAGCAGCAAACCACACTAAAATACTAACCCAAAGTAACCTATCAGTACACACTAAGCAATAACCACTCTCTTAAAAGAACCTCTAAAGAAAAAGCCCCTGTCTGTATTCACAGAAACATTTATAGAGAATTAGTATCCTATTTATTACACATGAAAAAGACGAAAGTCAAAGTGTTTTATGGTTTCCACAAAAACCACAGTGCATCAAAATGAAATGGATGACAGTACAGTGAAGAGCAGACAGTACACTGAGAACTAATCCTGGGGGATTACCCCATCCACTGCAATGCACACCTTAACCTGTCCTTATGCAGTTTAAGAATACAATTTTAATGTATATTACCCTCTCTTTGGATCTATTGTTCTGACAGCTTATGTTTTCTAACTGTTAATTTGGTCCATACCATAAAACATTCATTTTCTATGCAAAAGTTTTCTAACCAAAGTTGTCCTCTTTTTTTCTTTTGCTGCAGGTTTATTGGCTTTCCCAGAAAAACAAAGCAGCAAGAAGGATCATGTAGAGCAGGCTACATGTATACAGGATCCTTGCTGTAATATCATCTGCAAGAAAAACTGCGAGATGAGGTGCAAAACTGCCTTATTTTCCCTTGACAATATACATATCTATTACTCCTTACAGTAACACTACTCTTAAAATAAATTCATTATTCTACACACTTTTCCACATTTACAATTGTTTAAATTTGGTAAAGAAGTTTTCACTGGTCTTAATATAGAATGTTGGCCACAATGAAGTAGAGCCTTTTACACCAGTTCCAGAATGAGTTAGGCTTTGTCAGTCAAACACAATTCTCTGGTACAGATTTATAAGTGATGTAGAAATTACTGTCAATAGCACCTCCACGCAAAGGCTGTGCTTTGTCTGCCTTCTGCTAATCACTGTCTCTGTTCATTATGGTACTCTCTCTCCTGCAAACAAAAGCAGAAGAAATTCTGCTCTACAGGGCTTCTAGTGATGTTTGCATCAACCTGTTCTAGTGATGTTTGCATCAACCTGTTGCATCATTTTGTTGCTGTTTATCAGCCTCTTGAAAGGTCCAGCTACCTTTGTGGTGTCCTCTCCTTGATGCATCCTGCAGCCCTCCTCCCCACATGTCTGCAGGGATGCCTGGATGGGGGTGCATCTGAGCAGGCTACAGCTCCTCCTTGGCCCACGCAGCCAAGCTTCCCAACCATGGGCAACCCAGTAGAGGAGCAAAGGGGAGAAAGGGACTGGTCCACAATGGTGGCTCGCTGGGTCATGGAGTTGAGAAGTGCCAAGATAGTTCATCTGAATACAGTTTAAATGTAATCCCTTTCCATAGCAAGTCAAGTCTTCTGAAAAAATACAGCCCCCTCAACATTCTGTTTGACATACTGACTGGGATAATACAGCATTTAATCACTACTACAGAGATATGATTTCATATATAGAGACACAGCATAGAATATTAAGAAGAGATTATTCCATTAGTCACAATGAATAACATCTTACACTAAAAACACTTTCTCTATTCCATCCATCTTTTCAATGTTCTGAGGCCTAGATACTGAGGTGAGTCTCATTTGGAGCCCAAAGTCTTTAACAACGACCCCTCTTTGTCTACCACCAACTAAAAGAAGCTCAAGACAACAGATTATGGGTCTGTGAAGCCATTCCTTATGGGAAAGGCACTTAAAATACCTCTGTGTTTCGTTAATACTCAACAAAAGCACCAAAATCAGGCCTTTCTACTATTGTCCCCAAACAAAAACATTACTGTGTATTAACCCTTACCTGACAGCAACAGATTCCAGGGGCTTCTAGTTGGATATGGGAAGCAGGAACCTTTAAGAAGGGCAAGGAATGAAGGCAACATCAAAAAGAAGTTAGGTGTCAGAATTTGGTTTCAAGGGGAAAAACTGAAAGCAGAAATTTATGTAAGCAAAGCTCTTCTGATGGCATGATTTTAAAATGGAAAAGAGGACAAAATAAACATTTAGAGGAGATGAGGAAGCAAATTCTAGTTCCTCTTAGTTTCTCTCACTCTGTTGTCCCTGCCACTTTGCACATGAAATGAGGAAATGAAAATGAGGTAATGATAAAGGAAATGGAAGGTAATAAGAATGTTAAACATGATTGTGGATGGCAGAGGAAGGTGACACGGGGTTTGGAAGACTGGAATATCTTAGTCATCCAATGCAAGGACTGCTTTAAGTGCCAATGTTCTGGATGACACATGGCAAAGCCAAGGATCACCTTCTGTAGTGGTGGTCAACATCACCCTCTCTGCCTTGGTGACACTGGAATCAGTGAATGACCACCACAAAAAGGCCATTTATCTTTCTGGAAAATGGCTTTCAGAATATGTTTTGTAATTATTTCAAACTTAAAAGATATCTTCTCCAAATATGTTTTTCTCTTTTCTTCTCAATTATTCTTTGGTGATACTTTGAGGGTTCCTGTTGTACAATCTGATACTGGTAAAAACTAAGCATAAGAATTCTTTTAAGCATGCACATTTCTGCCAAATATTTTCTCTGCTATTTGCAGTGTCTTTACACCAAATACTTTAAAAGGTCCACAAAGGACTCATAGGACTGTTTAGGAATATTCATAGAATTCTAATATCCCAGTTATTAAACTACATCTGCTTTTTAACACTTGCACAACTCTATGCCTTGTTTACTATACAGCCTCTACAATTTCACACGCTTTCAATCTTTTATCTTATGAGATGTCAGGCTAAGTTTAGTCTGAAAACACTATTTTACAACACACTTATCTACAGTTCATGTCTGAATGTCTGTAACTTCAATTGATGATGTTACATTTGTGGACTTAGATGTGTTTTATAAGACTGTGTCCTTCAGTAGCCTGATTATTTTAGAGAGCTCTTTCTAACCACACTGTCATGGACTTTCATATCAAACACCATTTTCCAATGTATTTGAAGTCAGATACGTGCCTGGAAGTTTTCACACATCACATTTGACTACTCCAATTAAATACTTTGTTTAGTATGGCCTACAGCATAAGTTTGAGAGTTTTGATGCTTTAGGGATCAAATTATGATCTTGAAAAGATAATTGGAAGGTTAACCTCAAGCAAACAAGAACAATGGTTGTGCTTTAATTTTCTACCACTCTGGAATATAAAAGAATGTTTTCTAATAAGGTGAAAAGGGAGAAAAGATCTGCCTACCCCAGAGACTGAAGCAAGTGGACTTCAAAACACACAAATGCCCACCAGCAGAATAATAAGGGGGAAAATTGAAGAGGTTTTCCTACTAAGTGGACCATGGGTGGGTTTAAGTGTTGTTTCAATCACTACAGCATTCAATGTGTTTAGTTCTACCTATAGAAAACATTGCACATATTATACAAGAGAATTTTACATATCTCTGCCCCCAAGCTGCTTGTGCAGCAAAAGGACATCCCAATTATCCCTTAGGGACATGCTGAAGACTAGGGAGGAGGTGCAGGAAGGAATTGGTGTTTGAGACAGTAAAACAAATTAACTTTAGTGGCAGAGAAACAACCAAAAAATCCCAGACTGATACTCTTCAGGAAGCTTAAGCAGCAGGTACAACAATGTGACATTGAAATCTTGAGGGGGAGCCCCAAGGAAAATAAGCTTGAGGGAAAACTGGCAACTGACTTTTTCATTGTAATAACAAGTATTCAAATGGAAAAGAAGGCAAAAAGCAAGCATTGCCAATATTTTGGCATTTGTAGGAGTTACCTAAAAAAAGCATATCTAGGTTCTCTACAGCTTTAACCTGAGAAAAAAAATGCACATTAATGCTGCAAAGGAGCTGACACTTTTCATCTGCAGCCCACTCAGCCAAGGAACATCCACTTATATACCCTCATGCATTATTCACCAGGAAAACTGAAATAATCTACCAGTGGTTAAGCAGCTCAGAATCAAATGCAAATCAAGGGGAAGCAGTTAAGAATGAGGATCATTCACAACTCCTGACACTCCTCCACAATGCAAGCCTGCAGACTCCTGCGGGAGCCACACAAGTCATTACAACCCCCGTTTTGGTGCAACTTCGCCTGCAAATTAGGCTGTTCCTGTAGTGATGCCAAAAGGACTCGTTTCCATGCTCTGAAACAGAACTTGCCTTATTCATATTCAAGTAGATTCTCACTCCCTGACAATAAGAGTGGGTTCCTTAGTACACACCTGAGAAAGTCTTTTTTTTTTTCCTGAACTATTAAAAGCCTGTGTTATCTGCAGCACTGACTACACTGATATTCATCCTGTATCTGACTATGCAGCCATACAAAAGTCAAGCATAAAAACAACTTTAAAGTTATGTAAAGCAATAGGGGAAGAAGTTATTGCTGTCACCATCTTTGTTTTCAAGAGTAAGACTCAATGGGAGTTGCCTTAGACCACAATTTATGACTATTACCTTTTGAAGTGTACAACGGTAAACATCAAGATCACAAAGAATAAACTAAGTTTTAAATTACAGTGAGAAACTAAAGGCACAGTTAGCTGTTAAGAAGTTGTAAACCACTACTTACAAGCTAATGTGAACAGTAGAGGCATGCTTAACTTCTGCAAGTTTATCCAAATTACCCTAGACAATTTTTCCATGAAACCTACATAAATCTTGTCTTACAAAGCATTTCAATGCACCTGAATTTACTGTCATCAATGCATCCTCTGGTGACTGTAAACTTGATGCATTAATGTTCCTTTTCAGGACTGAATAGCTTTAACTCTTCTGGTTTTAAGGACAGTCTTAATGTCTTCAAGCTGTGCAATTTCTCTCCACATATCATAGGCAGCAAAAGTGGTTTCAATTCAATGGAAGCTGATGTTGATTTTTTCAGACAAGACATTTGTTAGAAAAACAAAAAAGAAAGCTAGATTTAATCAACCAGTTATTTAACGATTGGTTGACCCCAAAAATTCCCTTGGCAACCCTGGACACGATCTCATGAAATTACAGAATGACAAATTCCAACAGAAAACCTTCCTGTCACAACTGTAAAACCAGAAAGTGAAAAATAATGAAGAAAAAAGTCAAATACACTTCATTCTAAGTGGCAAGGAAAAAATCAATTAAGGTAATATATAGTTTCACAGTTCTTTCAGATTCATAAGTGATAGAAAACATATGAGAAATCCTAGAAGTCAGATATTTCAGGAACAATGAGAAAAAGATGCTGTTGACAAAGAAGAAAAGTCAGACCAATAACCTCATCCATCTAGAATCCATGATGAAATATTGTTTCAGTACGACTTTGGCTAGTACCTTAGGATATTTGAATACTTTTAAATGGTTGGAAACACTACTGACATAAAACACTACACAAACAGTTCATTTGCCTCTAGTTTAATTGGACTTCCCTTCATGGATTTTCAGTTAAATTTGCTCTTTTAAATCTGCTGGAGTAACACCTGTAGCGTGACAACTACTGTATTGTAGTGATTGTGTAGTGACAACACACTACTCAGTCAAGGGAAATAATACCCCAAGTCAGAGAAAAGAGGGTTAAGCTCTCACTTTATGGAAATTAACTCTGTTTTCATGATGACTTCTTGAAGATTTCCACAAGGCCAAGAACAAGAACATCCTCAAAGAATGTTAACCTCCAATTCTCGGGATCCCAGGCACTTCAGACACGATCCTTTCACTATAAAAACCACGTGAAACTTTGCACAGATTGCTTGGAGGCATTTCTTTGCCAAAAACAACCCCTAAATTTAAGATTAGCTGAATTTGTTCAAAATCCTTTGCAATGTTATTTTGTGTGACTAGCACATTGTACACACATATTCAAGATCCTTAATTAAACCAATTATTCATTTAGGTTGTATAATTGAGAGCTCTATCACTGATCCAAGACACAAAGCAGCAGCATTCCAGACAAAAAAAAAAGGAGATGAAATATGTATCCAAATATTTTGCCAAATACTTGAGAACTGGCATCTCTCTTTACATATAAACTGTATCGACCTCATCTCAAATCCATATGTCTTAAAAGAGAATGTCTTGAATATCATTAAACACAAAGATCTGGTTTTGATTTCAAGCTTCTTTTGGGTCAGTGCTAATTGCACTGATTTTTCTACATGTCTGGTGGGGAAAAACAAAAGGTAGGTCCTAATGGCTTTGTTTTCTAGACTCTGGGTGTGTGTGCATGTGTCTGTGTTCACTTTCATGCAATTAAAAGGTGTTCAACTTGGCAGAAAAATATTCTTTATCTAATTACGAAGGAATTTTAACTACTGATCTGGATTTTGTCACTGTAAACACATCTATTCACATCTTGACACGTCAGAAGTAAGCAATTTATAAAATGCTCTTTAATGTGGAAATGTGAAAGCTCTTTCAAGAGGACATCCTGTAGCTGCAGCTTTTATCAGATGAATATCAATGTGATGGCTCCATCAAGAAACAAAAATGGCCAGAATATATATGTTTTACATTGTAATCAATCGCCTACGGATCTGGCCTGTGGCCAGTGGAGTTCCACAGGGATGGGTTCTGGGGCCAGTCTCGTTCAACATTTTCATCAACGACCTGGATGAGGGGACAGAGTGACCCTCAGCAAGTTCCCTGATGACACCAAACTGGGAGCACTGGCTGACTCCCCAGAGGCTGTGCTGCCATTCAGCAGGATCTCGACTGGCTGGAGAGTTGGGCAGAGAGGAACCTCGTGAGGTTCAACAAGGACAAGGGCAGAGTCCTGCAGCTGGGGAGGAACAACCCCATGCACCAGTACAGGCTGGGGGTCGAACTGCTGAAGAGCAGCTCTGCAGAGAGAGACCTGGGAGTCCTGATTGATAATAAGCTAAATATGAGCCAGCAATGTGCCCTCGTGGCCAAGAAGGCCAATGGCAGCCTGGGATGCATCAAGAGTGTGGCCAGCAGGTCAAGGGAGGTTCTTCTCCCTCTCTCCTCTGCCCTGGTGAGGCCTCATCTGGAGTCCTGTGTCCAGTTCTGGGCTCCCCAGCTCAAGAGGGACAAGGAAGTGCTGGAGAGAGGCCAGTGCAGGGCCACCAAGATGATCAGGGGAATGGAGCATCTTTCATAAGAGGAAAGGCTGCCGGAACTGGGGCTGTTTAGTCTGGAGGAGTTTGAGGGGAGATCTTATTAACACATATAAATATCTAAAGGGTGGGTGTCAGGAGGTTGGGACATCCCTTTTTTCTATAGTAGCCAGCAACAGGACAAGGGGTGATGGGATGAAGCTGGAACACAAAAAGTTCCACTTAAATATAAGAAACAACTATTTCCCTGTTCAGGTGAGGGAGCCCTGGCACAGGCTGCCCAGAGGGGTTGTGGAGGCTCCTTCCCTGGAGGTCTTCAAGACCCGTCTGGACATGTTCCTATGTGACCTGATCTAGGTGACCCTGCTTCTGCAGGGGGGTTGGACTAGATGATCTCTAAAGGTCCCTTCCAACCCCTACCATTCTATGATTCTATGAATAAGGAAGTTAAGTCATAGACTGCTATTTATTTGATAATGATCTCTAATGAGTCTATTGGTGTGCAAGCCCGACACCTCAGGAAACAAATTCTGGACTTGAATATTTCACCTCTTTCTGCTTACTGTAACAACTTAGTGAAATGCTGATCTTGGGCAACAATGACTCATATATGAGTTAAGAAACATAATTGACCACTGATGCTCACTGATGGTCAAATGGCTCGATGCTACACCACTGCCAATCCCTTACAGGCAACTCTCATGTAGCAGAGATGCCTTTAGTATTCCCAAAGTCAAATTTTAGGAGCATTTACCAAGAAAAAAAGAAGTAATAAACACAAAGCAGAAAAAAATTTGCCAAAATTCTGAGACTTCTTTAACATATGATACTTGGCTGACTTCTTATTATCTGGAAGCAATTTAACCAGAATAGAGAATTTAATCCTCCACAACATGTATTTTAATGACTCATCGTATTCCTACTTCCTTCCAGTTTCCACAAAGCTGAATGGACTTGAGCATGATTATTAAACCACTGCAAACAAAAAGAAGAAAACCTTTACTTTTCTCATGAAAAGAAGTATATGATAAAAACAATTTAGCTGTAACCAGTAAAGGGCATTCTAAAATCAGAGCCTGTTGTGCTAGGGATGGTAACAAAGTATCTAAGCCATATGCTGGTGTAATCTATAGAGGCTAGATACAAAGCTTATGTCACTGTATCTTACTGCTTCAGAAAGCAGCATAACTGCTGTTGTACATGAACCCAGTATTAACCACATGGCTTTAGATTTTAATTTGCACATAGCACTGTATCAGTGCAAACATTTGGATATCAGAAGTTCAGTACAGTTTTATCTTCACATGTCAAGAACACGCCGTTATCAAACACTAAATAGAACTAAATGGGGAATCTTTGGTTTCAAGCAGTTCTTTGCTCCCAACTTACACCAATTTTTCACTTAGAACAGAAGATGCAAACCAAGAGAGGAACAGATTTTTTTAAGCTACATAGATATTGTTCAGACTGCACAGGACACAGCTGCCAGGAAAAGTCTGAATAGATGTTATCTTTTTTCTTCTCCAAAAGGAAAACCAAACACACCCTGAGATAAGGCACTAGCCTAAATCCTTAATAATTTATGTGGCTTTTATCCAGATTTACACTTCTTTAACGCAGAACACGATTTGTCACTTGCATAACAGAGTTTAGACACCAGAAAAAACTTCCCCCATCCACTGAACTATTTCCCTCATCAGCTGGCACAGAATAAACAGCAGCTGATTATTTAGACATAGCCATGGGTGGAAAACAGAAACGCTGACCGTTTTGCAAAGAGGGAAGCACGCAGGGCACGGTAACTGGTGGCTACCTACAGTAGGCACAGTGGTCATTTCCAGCCCATGGGATGCTATAGCACAGTGTTCAAAACAATCTGCCATCACCATAGTGACCAGAGCATCACCCCTGCACAAGAACCTTAGTCTCTGGACCACTGGCAACACCCCAGACTTAATAATAGGCGCTTCAATCTTTCAACTTCCAATTATTTGCAGCAAAGAGGCAGATCCTTCAAAAGGAATAACAATAGATAAGTCCATAATTGCTTTTATAGAGACAAGAAAATGAAAGTAAATCAACAAACAAGTCCCAAACCATGCCAGTACTTGCAACACCACAGTATATAAGACACCAGGGTACTCACTGTACTTGAAGCTCAAGTATCTCACATATCACTTACAGAAATCACAGCCATTCAGTGCAACTGCTGCACATGCAATGGCACGATAAACAAAAAGAGTTTTAGCTTTGCATCAGTCAGACTCTGAAAAGCTGCAGAAGATAATCCTGCAACAGGGTTGAAATTAAGCTTTGCACTCTTTTAGGATAAGGGGCAAAGGAAGTATTTCTCTTATCCCAGTTATCTTACAATTACAAAACCAAAATTGCTGAGGGAAAGGAAAATCAACACGCAGAAATCTTAGCAAGTTCCTCAGACACAGGAAAGGGTTGTATCTTACAGAGGAATAGAAGCTGAATAATCAAGGCAAAGAACTGGGAGAGCATGGAGGTATAATACAGAACAAAAAAAGCTGGCACTACCAAAAGCAAAAGTAAAATGAGGAAAGGTGACAACAAAGGAAAGAAACAGGAAATCAATCGTGATTTAATGGAAAAGTGATCTGAAACCGGTAAGATGCAATCAACTGATAGAAAAATTTAGGGTGGAATGAATCGTTAAGATAAATCCAATACAGGATGAGTACTTGGTAGCAGTTCTGAAGAAAAGGCTAAGGCTATGGATGTTACAGTAGATCTCAAGCAGACTGTGTGTGGCTGAGGCAGACAATGACCATTCCTGAAACCAGATTGATGCTGTATCACAGTGAGTTAGTCCAGCACTCAGCTCCACTAACAACCCCCTTGCTTGGAGGCCTCCTGATGTTAAACAGAGTTCAACACAGTGCTTAGCTCAGTGGCTTTCAGTTTGTGGTCTCCCAGTTGCTGCCTCTGAGCAACTGTAGAAAACTTCTGGGATTGCCTTCAGAAGACAGAGATGTACCTGGAGGCACAGTGCTGTAGAAAAAGCAAACACAACGTTAAAATGCACCGAGAGCACTGTTTTAGTGGAACTCAGTTCCTGGTACTCAGCCACAGTATTACATATGGATTAACCAGAGGGACTTTAAGGGACAACTGTCTAGAAATCCAAAGGATCTATTGGGAGGACTGAAATGGTTTGGTTAGCTTAGTCTGAGGAACATTTTCTTGCCTTATTACTACACTGTAAATCATCATAATTGTGTCTGATGTTTTTCTGGGTCTCTATCCCATGAGTATCAGCTACAGCAGAGTGAGATTTTAGTCCTTGCCCCTTGCATTCAGGTCAGCATCAGAGTCCCTATGTTGGCTGGTGGCTGCTGCACAAAGGATCAGAGCATCTCTTTTCCACCCTCCAAGTTCCCTACAGCCTAGTCAGTTGTCTGCTCCTAAGACCACTGGGCTTAAGCATAACCTCACAGTAGATTGTCCGGCTCCTCCTCTGAGGAGACAGCACCATCAGGTTCCTCCCCTTCTGCAGATAACTGCTTGATACTGAATGCTAAATAAGAATGCCATGGAATACCTGTACATAAGGGAGGGAAATTCTGAGCCACTGGTACTTCAGAATCCTTTATTCAAAGACTTAGAAGCATTTTTCATAGAATTGTCAGGAAATAGCCAAGTGACTGATGAAATATAGCCAACACAATGTACTATTTCACTTCTTATTTTATTTGGGGTTTTTATGTGCATCATTTCCTGTCTTTAATTTTAATTCCACACCCTCTCACAAATGGAATCTCACAGATTTGTCCTCCCCTTTATTTTCCTGTAATAACATCATAGCAGTTTTCTCTGGCTATTCGCAATCTCTTTGTTCCCTTCACAGCTTTTCCCAGTCATAGAATGAAGAAATATATAAAAATAGGCCACAAGAAACTAGACACACTTGATCTGCACAGCAAAAAATAGAGCTCTTTAGCACCTGGCATTCTCAAGAGTGTTAATGAAGCTGGCAAGATAAGCCATGCTTTAACCCAAAATAAAACTCTTAGCCCTCAAAAGGAGGGTAAAGATGAATTTGAACCATCACAAAAATTTATGTGGACTCACAGCCTCTGTTGATTTCTTGCAAGGTGCAACTCCAGATATCTGGACAAGTAGGAGGGATTGTGTTTGACTTTGAAGGCAAAGACAGTGAGCTGGGATCAGGTTGTACAGCAGGAGATACACACAGCATGTCTCTGGGGAATGGGGGCTGTGGGGACTCTCATCTCTGCACAAACACTCACACAGGTGGGGCATTCAAGACTGAAAACAAGTAACACATCAGAAAAAAATTGGATCTACTCAAATCCCTGAGGGCAAAACACACATATACCTTGGTGCATGCAATTCCAAACATGCCAGAAGTACTAGTGGCTAGGTGTTAGATCCAACAAAAAAGGAGAGACTGAAAGGACAAACCAGCAAGAGGACAGCCTGACCTTGGAAGGCTTTTTTTCAGGAGCAAAAAACAATTTCACTGAGATAAATAGTTTGTGATAAATGAGAGCCTTGATAAGGCCCATTTAAAACTGCAAACACAGACTTTATGTTAAACTTTGCTATCTCAGATGTTCCAAAGAGACATAAGAGGCAAATTCCCAAGTAGGAAATGCTACAAAACAGAAGATTTATAAAGAGAGAATGGAAACCTATCAAGGGACTGTGTGGGGTTTTTCATAAGAGAATACTTCAGGAGAAGGAATAAAATCTGGGCATTTTATTTTCATAATTTCCTTATTTCTGAAAGCCAAACAGCTAGGAAGATAATGTTAAGATTGTATCTTTATTAGTGTACTGAAGTCCCAGGCTGCTGGAGTTAGTAGAAATATATAATTAACAGAAAACTAGAGATCCTCCTCCACACACACACAAACAATACAGTCTTAATGCTGCAAATCTTCCTGCCTCTTCAATTCAATACATCTTTTGTTGTTTCATTCAGTATGGGTTTCACTCAATCATTGCCACTCTCCTGGATGATATTTACCCTGCAACCTCTTCTGAATCAAGATGGTATCACAATTCTGTCTTTTAGGAAGAATTCTGAACAATTATTTCAGCAACATTAGATGGAAAATGGAGCAGGAAATAGTCTCTTGACTTTGAAAGCTGCATATGAAATTATCAAGACACACATAGAAAGGATAAGGAAACAAAAAAAAATCAAAAGAGAATAGAGGTTCACTGAGCAAACAGTCTTGTTGCACCCCAGTAGGATCCCCAGGCTATGCAGGGCATGGAAACCACACTGCCCTGGGCAGACTGTGGGAGACAGCCCAGTCTGGTACAGGTACTGTTCAGATGGAATATGTCCCTCCTTGTGTCAGGATATGAGAAGAGAGAGATGCTGCAGAGAAAGAGGTGAAAAGAGTAAGCTCATTACAGAGCTTGCTTATTTATTTGTATTTATAGCTATAGTTACACACAAATACACCACTCCCCAAAAAAAGAAGTTTAGACAGGCTAGTAGATAAAACTTTGTCTGATTGGTTAGCTTTGAAATGGAAGAACTTTAAATTGTCATCCCTTAACAACATGCACCACCCATAAATTCTGTCTTATGTTACTATGTTTGGAAATAATCCACATTTTCAGCTATTTCTGAAAATACACAAAGCCAGAGGAGTCCAAAGTAATTATTTATCTGATACCCTTAATGACTAGTTGTTGTACAAACAGTATATAGATCCTTTGGAACTGCCATTTGCAACTGGAGAGTACCACAGAAACCAGTAAACAAGACAACTTTCTGATTCAGCTGCCCTTGGAAATGCAGAACATAGAAACATTTTCTAAAACATCTTCAATGAAGTGGACATCTGACAATGAAAGAGCAGAGAAAATAAACCATCCAAGCACCAGCTTGTTAAAATAGAGGAAATGACAGAACTAAGATTCAGTAGTTTCAAAGGCTTTGGACACCCTGAGAACTCAGTCCAACATCCTAAGGGGATCTGATTTAAATACTCAGAAAGCGTTTACTTTGAAGATATCTTCCACAGTGTGACAAAACCTTGACTGCAGAAAAAATACAGCTTACCCTGAACTCCAAGGGAAAGACTATCAACTCAGGCATAGCCCAGGAGATTGAGATATAAATGGAGCAACAGCGTGAAACATTGTGAACGGTGTGAAATACAGTGTGAAATATTACACTCATTAAAAAGCAGTATGCTTCAAAGCCTATCCCTTTATCAACCCTCATCTATAATTTGACAACAAACAGGCTTCTGTAAGGATACTATTTCCTTTTAAAGTGACTGCAGATTACAAGGTTAATTTTGACTACAATTCTGACATTAATGCCTTGTTGGGAAAACCAGATTATTCAAAACAAATTTCTCCAGTGAGGTCTCAGTTAATGTAAATTGACAAACCACTGTATATTGAAAACATAACATTAACTTACTGTTGATAAATAATCTAGTTTGGAAGAGAAGCAGTATTCTTAGCTGTTAAAAAAAAATGTCATAAATATGTATTTAGCACAATAGAAAGAAGAGTTCCAAGTAAGGGACTCAATGAAGTGTAATAAATCTGTTCAAAATGGAGAGTATAAGCACTTACTGAAGAGCCCCACTTAAAAAAAGTCCTTTGAACTGATCTAAAATAAAAGATATTATCCTTGCAAGCACTAAGTTCATACAAAGACTTAGTTTTATATTCATACAAAGCTTTTATTGCCACAAATACTCAGTTTATCTGATTGGCAATGTAACCAAGTTGCTCCTGTATTTGGAAGGCTGTCCTCATCCAAATCCAATTAGGCCATGGAAAACAATCTTTCCCCCAAATGGGAGTTATATTGAACCTAATTATTTTCAAATCCCCAGCAATTAAGATACACACTGGTACATAAAAGTCCACACATTCAGAAGTTACAAAGCCACCCGTCCCTGTGCCTTAGTCTTAACTTTGTAGTCTCCTGGTAGCCTCATTATATAATGGGAATTACAGGATGCATAGAAAGGCTTGTGATGAAGTGCTCAGCATAAGGACCTACATTACACTGAGAGTTCCTTTGTATGTTTGGGGTTTTTTTAGTCCATCTCTGTACTTACTTCAGGCAACATAGGAATTGTATTCAGGAAGCATTCCCAACTGTTCTCAACCTCTATTTTGTCTTTTCTCTTCATTTTATTTTTAACTTCAGCTTTTATTTCACGCTCTTTCCTCTCTTTCTTTCCTGTGTTCTCGCTATTGTAAATGAGACAAATAGAAAGCCATGGGATTCTACCCACATCTATTTCTCCATTTGTCCTGCTGCTATTTTTGACCCGTCTCACTGTTTGAAATCCTGCACACAGCATTCAACACAATCTTAGAGAGCTCTCGAGGTTCACGTTGAAAAACCATTTAAAGAAAATGCATTAACTTTTCAGGAATACTAGAATTCTCTGTGAGACACTTCAAACCTTTTTACTTCTGTAGTACCCCTTGTTGGGCTGCCTCATGTCTTACAGCTGCATTGAAGGCTCCTCCTGCCTCATCTCACTCGGTGTGGGCTCTCTAATATTGGTATTACCATCCAAACCCTCCTGTTTTGTTGCACAGTGACCTATATATATATAGAAATGCACTGATCACATACTTACAAAGGGCATAACCTCTTAAAGCACAGCTATAGGAAGTCTCAGGGTACAGATTTTAGTGCACTCTGAGCAATGTCAGCAGAAAGATAAGATAATACGGATCAAAAGTCAACAGAAATAAACCCCACAATATTCATGGTAGCTTCTTATATCCAATTTAGACCTGTCTTCAAGTTTTACATCTCCTCCTCAGAGCTTTTCCTCTCTAATAGTTAAGATCAGCTCCTTGTCCCTAAGCAAGGAGTAGCTTTAGAAGAGACAGGTGGGCACAGAGGCAGTACAGTTGAGAAGATTCAGGTATACTCAGGGTCCAGTTGCTACAGCCAGACAAACTGGTACTAAAAACAAGATACATTATTTAATGAAGGGGTAATCAACTCTGAAACAAATGGATCAAAAAACATCAGATCACAAGACTGGGACAACATTTTCCAAAATCCATTTGCATTACTGTAGGTTTTTAACAACAAGACTAAAGATTTTTTTCCACTTCTGATGCAGTTCAAGTAGGAATTAGTTAATCTAAACTCTGCAATTTAGGAGCACGTAAACCTCTTCCAGCTTTACTATCTATGACCTATAAAATTGGAGATGACTGAACAGATTTCAGGTCCCATATTAACACAAAAGTATTACTTTCTTTAAATATTCCCTCAGCTTAATGCAAGTCCTTAACTTGTCCCAGTATCTGCCCTTGCCCCCCAAAGACACCCTGGTACAGCATCAGGTACCTTGCCTGGAAGACTGAATTGAAAAGGGGACTCACAAGGGATGGGTCACCTGGTAAACATTTCCAGCTCTTCTGAAGGGAGCTACAGGGGTTAGAAGGATCCAGCCAACAGGCTGAACAGCACTGGGAATTTTGCTCACAGAGGGCAACTGGAAATCAGTACCCTAAGTTTCAGTTTGGCTGAAATACTAGTTCAAAATGTCAGCACTTAAGACTTTGGGGTACTTGCATTGCTGTCTGCTCATTACACCATCCTTGATCTGCCTCTTTATAGCTCAATGGCATCACCCTTTGATGTATTTACCAGAAGTTTTGAGGACAGTACAACCGACTCAATTACCTTTTGTAAAGCAAGAAACCCAGTTTATTCATTTGATAACCTGTTTGATATCCAAAACACACTGTATTTTTGTCCTCTCTTAGGGCAACTATCTCTGGTAAACTTGAGCCATTTCTTTTCTACTGACTATGCTTTATAGCTTCTTTTAATCCAACAGCTTGTAGTAGTTCTGTGGGTTCTGATGGTAGGTCCCTGTATACCATCTCAGTGGTGGCAAGCTAGTGAAAGCTATTGAAAAGAAACAAAAGCAAAGTAAAAAGCCACCAGTAAAAGGACCATGCCCTTTAAAGACTTTGGGAAAGGCAACTGGGCCCTGCTCCTTGATGAAACAGCACACTGATGACAGGAACATCACCATAAAAAAAAACACAGTTCCCAACTGTGGAATACAATGGTCCCAGGCTAGAAGGAGCAGGGAAGGTGAGAAGCATTTCTCCTGATGAGATGCTAACAGACTAGGAGCTAGCTAGAATCCAGAAGGAAGCAGAAGGTGAGGGCTATAGAAACACTTCCAGCTATTTAGGTCACAGCATGAAGATCTGGGCATGACCTAAACACATTCCAACTTTCTTCTCTTCCTCTCCACCTTTTCTTTGCCACCTTCCCAAACATCTCAAACAGAAGATGGGGACTAGCCAGCAAGCCCTCTGTTATCTGCACCCACTGCTCAGACTACAGAGTTCTTGTCTGAGACCAAAACAAGCTCAAGGACACTAAAGATGGCCTGAGATATCTCTAGCAGTTTATTTTAGGCTCAATTAAAAAGTTCTTCTTGTTCAGTTTGTAAAATAAAGTTAGAGGCAAGGACACACTACAAATTGGTTTACAAAACCAGGTGAAATCATTCTGAAATCTACTGTACTTATATCAGCAGTTACATGTCATCTGTTCTTACCTTCCTGCCCAACATTTAGTTACAGTAAGCCTAAGGAATCACAAGCAATGACCATGCACTGTGTAATTTGTTCTACTCTGCATGCAGTTCCACACCACATGCACAGAACATATCAAACTTCAAAGGCCAACAAGAACAATCAACTTCTGAAAATACAGTTTAAACTCTGAAACAGAACTAGTTACTGCACAATTCTTCACTGAAACACACACACACAGGGAAACACTACTTGTGATCAAAGGCAAAAAGAAAACTATCAGAAGTTTTTCAAGCTCTGCCCTACATTTCAGTATGTAATTACATTAACAGATCACAACTCCCAGTTTTCCAATTTGTTTCTTACCACATAGCAGGCCTGAGCATATGACTCTCTATACCTTGCAATCCAGAGCATATGACTCTCTATACCTTGCAATCCAGAGCATATGACTCTCTATACCTTGCAACCCAGAGCATATGACTCTCTATACCTTGCAACCCAGAGCATATGACTCTCTATACCTTGCAACCCTTTGGTGAAAAATACGTAATAGTAACACATTTGTTTTGTATGGATCAATACTCATTTGGTTGTAATCCAGATTAAGAGCTGTTAATGTAAATAATGGGGTTTTTTTTCCCTATGGATATGATAATTAATTATTAATTTAGCAGAGCTATTTGAAAGAAACTGCAAAAGAGAACCAGGATTACTGCAATCTACCAAACAATAGGCATTTAAAATGTGGGCAATGAAGATCTGTCTTTGCCATCCTTATTACACTAATGTCTTCCTTTTTCCATGTTAAATACACCTGCTAGTGTATCAAACAGGTTCGTGTTATCCACGTTCAGATGACAAATATACAGGGCTATAATACATACTTGTGTCCCTTTTGCTTCTATTAAGTAACATATGATAAAAATAGAACAAATCATCGCATGCTGCTGACAGGTTTGTAGCTTTATAAGCCTTTTGATTTACTGCCTCTTCTTATTCCTGCTTTTATCTTCCTAAATATGATTTTTCCCTACCTTGAGAAGGATTCTGCAGGCATTTGAATGACAAAAATCAAAATTACTAAATGGTTCCCCAAACCAAAATAAATAAGTAAACAAATAGAATATTCATTGGGCCAGCTAACATTTAAAAAGAAACATTTGCAGCTGAAAAAACAAGGTTGCTGACCTCAATCACTCCGATCTAATTAAAGAAAATGGGGTAGAAAAGCAATTTTACCACAAACCAACTAATATCCTTGTGTTTGGAAAGACCTCTTCTGCTTTACTCTACAGTTAAATGCACGTTTCTTAAGATGTTTACAGTCACAATTCCAATAAAAACAAATACTTTTACTCGCACTCGAAAAGTGGTTTATTTAAAAGCAATTGCTCAGTGTGGCTTGAGTATATTTTAAAGGATAAGCCTACTATATTAGCAGATTTTCAATATTAGAAAACCAAAAAAGAAGCAAAATCCGTGTGAAAGCACAGACAAACCATCACACATACATATCTCTGTGTAATTATAGAGGAATACAGGAACTCTGACTTGAAGCCTAGCAACAGTATCCAAGTATTAGTTAGTCTGCTAATCAACTACCAAAAACTCACATACCAGCTCAATGTGTTTCATTTTTTTTTTTCTAAAGCAAAAAGCAAACAAAAATAAACTAAAAGGATCCTATTGCTTCTGGCTTCAGAGCTGCTGGAGGACAAGAGGTACAATATAAAACAAACCTTGTTCACTTGAAGAAGAACAACCCATGTCATTTAATCCATTTGAAAATTCATCTCAAAGAACCAAGGCAAAAGAGAGACTTAAAAATAGGTTATCCAAGTCAAAGGATTATCAGCTTGCAACATACTTAATATCTGCATATCTCTATCTAATGAAAGCTTCAACATCCTTACATATATTGTTTGGTTTTGTATGTCCATCCTATAGAAGCCATAGTAAATTCTGCACAGCGAATGCTTCCCAAATCTGCTGTGCTCATTTACTCACAGACAGCTGTGGGCTGGATGAAAACAACCAGGGATTAACTTTCCTATTCATCACGTCTTTTAATCCATTACTTTCTCTTAGTTTGCAATAAATAAATGCATAAAGTTAACTGATAGATGTGCTACAGTTAGTTAAAGAAAAGGAAGAGGTTTAAAAAGGGACGTTATTTTTTTACCAATGTGTAACTGCTGTACTGTACATCAGGAGCATATGTAACGTCTCCCTCAAAGCAGCAGAGAAGATGGAGCAATAGTCACTGAGCTGCAATATGCTTCTGGCTTCCAAAGACTTTCAAAGTAAGTGATAATTAAAATAAGCTACTTTCATGTTGTTGTTATTCCATAAAAACCCCTAATTTAAGGGCATAATGAACTGACATCTGAGAAGCCATGCTAAGTATTTCATGCTGCCTGTAAAAGAAGTTTCTAAGTACTTTATGGGGATAGGTTTTCCTTCTTTATGAAAAATACTGTTTTATTTTACTTCAAACAGGATTATTTCCTAAATGATAAAGCAATTTTTATTCACCTTTCAAACATCTGTCAAGAAAACAAAAGGGATTCCCTGATGTTTAGAACCTCATAAAAGAAGCAGAGACAATGAAATCTGGATCTTGTTTTTAATCCTTTCCTCAGATCCTTTTCTCCCCTCCCTTCTGAAGCCTTTCTCTTTTATGCTTGATTTGGTCTTACAGAACTGCATCATCCCTGTCTGAATAAGACTAATGTGGACTTTCTCTGTTAATGACAGCAAGGTGTCTCTTTTGTACAAGAATCATTTGCAAGGCTTCTTTTCTTTTCTCAGCACCCAGTAAAGAAATGAACAGTTATCTGTGCTAAATACTTCTCATGCCACCATTTCAACAAACTGGTCACTCAGACACCTAATGTACTTCCTGAGACGGAAAGATTAATTGGAAATTGATGGCAGGAGAAAGAGTATGGTAAGGAAGGAGCTGATAGAATCACACAGTCATAGGATGGTAGGGGTTGGAAGGGACCTTTAGAGATCATCTAGTCCAACCCTCCTGCAGAAGCAGGTTCATCTAGATCAGGTCACATAGGAACATGTCCAGGTGGGTCTTGAAGACCTCCAAGGAAGACAGAGCATGTGGGAGAGAACCCACACAGCTTCTAGGTTTCAGAGGAAAAGGTTGAATGTTTTAATAGGACAGAATACTGAACAGATTTTTATGCTGGTATCAGGGCAAAGCAGAAGCAAGTTCTACAAAACTCCAGTTTGCTGGGAGATACAAGGGCTTACAGCCAAACAGGAATATAAGTGCTTGGTGTGACCTTGCCTGCACACTGATGCACTGTAGATCAGTCATGAGAACAGTCAGTAGGGTTCAGATCCCAGGTCTCCCACATCAACAGATTTCACTCTTATTTCATCTTTTGCTTCCTCTGTGAATTCATCCCAGAGGCAGAGAGCTGCACCCATCCAGAATGAGGATGTGAGAGAAATCAGGCTTTCTCCAGACTGAAGAAAAACACAGAGTTCGGTAGGTAGGACCTTTGTGGTACGTGATCTTCAACCAAAGCACTGCTGTTCCAAGTACATCTACCAGCTCTGAGACCTCCTGATGGGTTTCAAACCCTAAATGACCTTATCTGTCTTAAAACACACTCAGGTTAGCCAACTCAATGGTCTCCATAGCATAATTTTATGTAGCTGAGAAACCTTACTGGCAAAACATCTTTTTTCCTTTTTTTTTCAGGTGACTAGGTAGGGACTCCTTGGATTAATCAGGTTGCCAATAGCATCTACATCTTCCACTCCTGATACAAACTTTCATACACTTTGCTTCTACAAAAGGAAAACAGACTTGATCTCTTTGACAAAACACATATGCTCACATTGGCCCTAAGTAGATGCATTTATCTGGCAAGATCTGAGTGAGACACTACACACCTTAGAAGAACATCTCTCTCTTAACAGTCAGATGTCACATTACTCCATGGGTCATTTATTTTTGCCTTCTTTAGCTCTAAAATAGGTACTTTCATGTTTTTCTTCTATTTTTACAGAACAGTGTGAAGTCTTAAGATATTCCAGAGATCCTTATTTTATATGTGTCTCAGTTTTCAGCATTTCAACACATTTGTCTAATGAAAGTGCTTTATAATTAAATAAAAACAAACTACAATCTTCATGGGTTCTGATCTATAAAACAAGCATTTAATAGTTCTGTCATCAATTAGAGTTTTCTACTGCTAGAGGACACCCTGGTCATTTTCCACCTGAGATGCTTCTCCATCATCTTCAACAACAGAGACATTACCATCTGGCACAGATCCAATCCAAGGAAAAATAACCATAAAACACCCCGTCCTTTGAGATATGTCTCTTCTAAATTAAAGAATCCCAGGCTTTGAGTACAGTTTAAAAGGGTATTCTGTTCTAAATGCCAATGAAATGTAATTGGCAGGCAAAGGTGGAATAGCTAGTAATATGCCCAGTACATAAGCACATATGGGTTTTTTTCTGTGCAGCTCTTGTGAACCAGTGCACCAAGAGGTAGTGCTTTTGTAGTCCACCCACTGCAGACTTATCCTTGTACTCCACAGGCAGTGATACCCTCCTTCTGTGTGACCTACTCTAAGAGGTCCTGCTGTGGCAGGGGGATTGGACTGGATGATCTTTCAAGGTCCCTTCCAATCCTTAAGATTCTGTGATTCCGTGGAGAGGGTGAGCTACGATCTCTGCCACTGAATAAAGCAGCTCATTCACCACAATGCATAGCACAGGATCGTGAATCATAAGCTTTACATTGCTGCTCTTAGATCTTTATAATTGCAGCTTTGGCAACATTGCTTGGAACAGCTTTGTGACTACTGACAAACTGGAAGACACCCACATACTATCTTGTGCATTGAAAGTACAAGCGACTTCCTACTGCAATAGTTTGGGACAACAAAATTATCTAAGAATGATGTTAATTAGCACATGTCAAAACAGATGGACAGGATAATGTAGTTCCTCACTGTGCAGGATTTCAGAGTTCAAGCAAATATTATTTTTCATATTTAAGATACTTCAGTTGGAGAAACATAAAAACTTGTTTCTGTCACCAGATAAAACCTGCTCTTAAAGCAACAAAGTTAGGTCCAGCTTCCAACCATAAGCATCGATTAAAATTCTCCCATCCTGAAGACAACATGCAAGAAACTAAGCAGAATCTTTTTGTTTTGTAGTATTGCCACTCACATTACTTAGCTGTATATTAGGCTTGGATTTAAAAGGTATCTGTAGCTAAAAATACTGTGCATGAAGACAGCTAGAACTTAGAAGATTAGCTCACAAATCTTGGAAAAGCAACGTGGAGCTTTTCAAATGCATCAAGTGCAATGTGGAGTTTATTCAAACGAATCAAGAGCAATGTGTTTTTCCCCAATACATCACCAGCTCCTCCTTCTAATGACTGCTACTGTGAGTAATGATAAATATCATTGACAGGCTTACTATTAAATGATTGAACAGCTCATCATCTTTCAGCCTAAGCTGAAAGATGAAAGATGAAATCTCTCTTGAGACGTCATAGTACAATTTGTCCTTCGTGTGGATATTTCTCAAGCTCTTTGCTATTCCTTCCCACTCTGTTGCCTCTGGGCATAAGAAGGTACATTACTCAAATGATATACATTGGAATACATCCAAAACTACATGAATGGAGCAGATAAGCAGACAAGTAAGATGAATAAAAGCCAACTTGCTGAAGTTTTAAACGCTGACATCATTCTGCACATTCATCAGGTTTTCTGCTCAGGATATTGTTCTTGGATTTATTGTTTTTACAGAACTGGGAGACATTTCAGAAATAGACATTTCAATGACTTAACTTTTCTCTTTTTTTTTTTTAAGTAATAAATCTTAAGGGACAAATGTCCAGCTAAATCAAATTAGAAGGAAGGAAACAACATAACATAATGCTTCCTCTTTAAGACAAACCTTCTAATTAAAAACAGTTACCTACAATCCACCACCATCTTGAAAAAAGAATGTAAAAGTATGACAGAAGTACCAATATTTCAAGTGGAAAAAGGAAGACATCAGGAAAATTCAGAGACTGTTCCCACAGAAGATATTTTCTAAGCATTTTGCTAGAAATCACAAAATCCTACAGAAAACTTTTTTAAGTCAGCAAGAAGTAAGTTCTGCCTAAAGCCTCAGACATGTGGCTATCACTTGTTTCCTGGACTCTCATCCATCTACTTCATTCCTGCATTCCAATATCTCCCACACACTGACATAACTTGGAACTTGCACTGCTTGAGGGAAAGAAATAGTAGTGCAAAACTGGCCTGTCCAAAAAATTATGATGTGTAGTTTCATGGAAATCAGTCTGGAGGCTTCTGTTTTTAAGTGCACTGTGTTACTTTTGCTTTACAGTTACTCATATTGTAAGTATATGCATAATTAATGCTACCAACTCATCCCTTTACTAGCTTTTTCTTTCTTTTATTATACACAACTGTTTGTAAGAGAATAAAATCCATTTAGAGGAACATAAAATGTAATACTGTGCATAGTCTATGTGACTCCACACACACAACAAAATATCAGGAACATACAGAAATAAACATTTGAATCTAAACAGCCATTTCTTTTCATTTCAGCATCTTCACAAATGATAAAGCCATGAGCCATAGGGAAATGTAAACAATGAGATATTTGCCCTAATGGGAATAAGTGGTTCATTTTTAGTTCATTTTTTTACATCAGATTGCTTCCTTCCACACAGGATTTTTAACTGTACACCTGCAGATCATATGCAACTGGGAAGGGAAATGGAAAGGAGGCCTTAACCCAGAGGAATCTTTCACAGTCCTAGGTTTCATGTGAGCTGGCCTAGTTTTCCACATAAATTAAATACTTTCAAGTCATACATTTGCATCATTGACTTAAATCAATGCAGATAACTCCTGTTTCTAAAGGAATACTTTAGTTTTGGTCAACTTCAGCAACTTCTCAATGTTTCCAGGGAACTTCAATTAACTTGAATAAAGTATTTTAATTTATTTTAACTAAATTCTATTAGAAATCACTTTTTATCAATCTGGTTTTTGTTTTAATGGCAAAACTCTTTACATAAAAAGATCTTTTAAAAAGTCTTAAGGTCTCTTGTCAAGGTCCTTTAACACCTGTCACCAGCCTTCATCCAGTGCCACACACCAAACTCAGTGAGAAGAAATGGTTTTATGGATATGGATGGACAATTTCTGCCATACATTCACTTGATTGCAGAGAAGCATCTTTATCTTCTTCTGATCAATTACTCCTATTTGAGAGCTGCTTTAGGCTAGTGCCAAAACAACCTGCAAGAGCCAATTTGGCTCTTCCAGGTGTGTGGATGTGTATTTAGTCTGTTACAAACTACCTAATTTATGAAGCATCTACCACTCTCTTGCATTGCTTATCAGATTTTCAGTTTCAGAGCATATCTTGAAAACATTGCAGTTTTTCATCCAATTTTTACAGACAAGTTGCTTTGAAAACCCCCCTGAAATGATACTGTCAACATCCCTGCAGTCAAACCTCACAAAGAATCTGAATTAATGGCTTTGCAAAGCCCTGCTTAAACAGGTATCCCTTATTTTCAGCATGTGTCAATATCTTACTTACCTATATCAGCTTCCCTGTGGTTCTTGATATATTCAGCAAGTTCAAAATTTCCCGCTATTATAGCCACCTAAAGGACGGTAAAATAGCTACAATTAACATGTTGCCATCACTAATTAACTAGGAACACTTATTAACTAGGAAAATATGCACATTACATTGTTGACAACCATGGTGGAAACAGATTTTCAATGTACAGAGTAATCATTTATTATTTCTGCTCTGCAACTAGTACATTTCTGAAACAATGTTGAGAAGCAATATCTCAATCTACTTGTAAGCAGCACTGCCAGTCCCCCAGTGTCCCATTTAGTGAGAAGGCTGTGATTGTGGATGTCTCAGGAGACTGCTAGAAGAGCTTGTGCCTCTTCACATTGTGGCAGTCAAAACCAGCAGCGAACATTAAACACACCGTCCCCCAAAGCTCTGGGAGCTGTATGGATGTGTGGAGAATGCTACAGGAGCAGGCTCAGAGACACACATTGAAGATATTATTTCCCTTTAATTGCTACTTCCTCACCACTTACCTGAACAATGGCACTAGGAATGAGAATGCAATGTGTGTGGGATAACCAGTGAGGATGTACCGAGAACTACAAGTATTCAGGTAACAGTAAGACAGCAAAGACTGAAAATAGAAACTGGAAAAGCTCATGTATATGTATAGCATTTAAAGTGTTTTAATAAATACAGTTCTAAAAGAGTAACTTTCTCATGTATTTCCTTGTTGACAAACACAGATATCGAACTATTACTCTGAATTCTCATCTAAATGCACCGAAAGAGGAAAAAAAACCTCCACTGGATATGAGGAAAGTGATTTGGTTATGTCATTGCCATCTTCTCCCTTTTTCTTCTTCTATTTTTGCACTGGATATTGAGTAGTTACCTCTTCTGGCTCCATTTTGCAGCTTTATCTCATGACAAGCACTGTTCCCTCTAAAGGCACTGTGGCTTTCCTGGGGTATAAGCTGTACTCACCTTTCTCAGAAGCTTCTACATATACAGAGTCAAGACCAAAATACTTAAAAATGTATAAACATTTAAGGGCTCCCCTGGTTATAAGGCTAATGTCAACCATGAGAAATTACTGAAAACTCGTGGAAATTTCTGAGTTGATGACCAATTTCGGTTATCTGCTGGTTTGTACCACTCCAACAAATCTCAGGGATGAAGAATAATGCCAAGGGAGACTAAAGAACTGAAATGGTCTTAGGGAAGTGTACGAAGCACAGTTAATGCTCTCGGAGTGGAGTTATCACATATCCTACCTCAACACTAGAAGAAGCCTCACTGTAACACAGTATTATGATGATGATTTGCCACAGGCATGAGCACACTGTCTTAGAGAAAAAAGAACTCACTGCAACACTCCTAAATAAAACTAGATGGGAATGCTCAAAGCCAGATTATCATACCCTTTGCTCCCCTCTACAGCCCTCCTAGTGACCTCATTTAAGACTCAAGACTCCAATTGTATTAGCCCTTAAGCTTCAAGCTATTACTCATGAATCTTTTCTGCATGCAGCCCTGGAAATCTTTACAGAAGGACTCAGATTTAAAGAAATGGTTTCAAACACAGAAATTAACCTCCCAATTTATCCTTTGGTCCTAAGCAAGCAACTGTTGGTCTAAACAGAGACAGACTGAGTTGATTCAGGTTGTAAAGTCTACTGGCTAGTAAAGTACAAGCAAGACTTTAAAGAAATTACTATATTTCGTAACATATTATCAGAATAAGATTTTTAGACTAGCTATCAAAGCTGAAAACCAACTGAGTATATCACTTATCATGATTATGCCCTGAATCTAAGAGGGATTTTTAATGCTTTTCAGGTTGTGAAAATTGCAAATTGCTTATAGTTTCATTAAAAATTTCTACACAATGCAAAGTCTAAATATAGTAATAATGGGGTGGGTTTTTTCATTTCAAGTGTATCTGTTTCATGGCAGAAATACATCACACCTAGTAGTTACACTCAATAAACCTATACTTGTGTTTTGAAACAATCCTCAGTAGGCAGCCATGAGCATGCCATGTGCAGTGTAATCATTTTTGTCCTTTAAAGAACTAACCCACATGTAACATCACTATACCTACTAGTGAAAAATATGCACTTATTTTCTCATTATAATGTTAACAGTAAGGACAAGCTTTGCCTTGGGCATTTCTCAGTTGTGTTATTTCAAACATTGATTGATTCCTGGGAACAAATAATACTGGCTTCACTTAATCTCACTTCTGCTTTTAGACCACAGTTGAAAAAAAAATGAGTATTTCTTTTCATATATGCCATAAGACTTCTGGATGCTAAAAATATCTGCAACCATCAGGAAGGTCAGAGATAGAGAGAAATGGATGTACTCCCACCTCAACACCAACAGAGGCAAATGTCCACCTCAAAAGTACTATTCTAATGACTGGTAAAACAATCATTATTACAGAAACTACTCCTGAAATAAACTGCTTCTCAGCATGGATAATGTGTCAGAACCTGGCCTCCAGCCACCTCTGTGCAACCTCTAAACTCTCATTCATCAACGTCCCTGGCAAATGGCACTACGAAACTAACACCAGAGCTGTACAAATGATACGACTTCACATTCAGCATCCCGGCCTGGTTGAGGACCATAAAAGCAACATTTGTGTCTAGATCAAGGCATTCCTCTACATTATAAGCAAGCAATAATAACTCTCTCCAACATTACCCCTAATTAGCATGTAAAATTCAAACAGGGAATTCACCAGTGACAGGCAGCTTGCTAGACAGCAGCCATGGCACTCAAAGGAAAGAATGTTTGATACAGGATAGATTTTAAAACTCAAGTATAAACATGCTGTTCAAGTGATATACACATTTTATTACTTGGAGAAAAAAAAGAAAAGATACTGCCAGATAGCTGAGACAGCTCAGCAGAGAATTGTTCCTTTATTTGCTTCTAGATCAAACACTAGATTCATCAAGCTCAAGGAACCATTTCTCCCAATTTAATTTACTTCGATCTGTTAAAAACAGAATGTAAAACTCTACCAGCAAAAACGAAGGAAAAATATGTGAAGATCTAAAGAAAGCAGGAAAAAGTTAAAAAGTACAAATACTTCTTGGCATAGCATCAATGTACTTTGCTCGAATGTGATGGGTAAAGAGTGTGGGAGAAAGTGAAGTCAGAGAAAAATCGGAAAGACACGGAATTATACACGTTACATTTTTACAGTTGCAAGCTCAAAGTACAGCAACCACAGTCTCTTTTCCATCAAAATGTGTCTTCAACCAGTTATAGTGTGGTCAAATACAACTATAAACTTGAGTGCACTAGGACAAGTAAATGATCCTCACAAGAGCCAGGGCTTGAATGAAATTAAGGTGGGGTAAAGTCTCCCTTGATTAAGGGCAAAACTAAATCCAAATCTAACTGAAGTTACATTTGTACTAAAATTTGTGTTAAATTTCTCTGTACTTTATAAAACACCAATGTAGTACCCTTGTAGAAAATACTAGGGTTTAATTCTCTATATGCTTCATGACTTACATATTTTAAAGAGCTATATTTTGCTTCTTAGGATGCTCTGTAGCCAAGTGCTAGATTTTCAATTGAGAGGTCACTGCAGGAAAGAAGATTTTGTTTGGAGGGCTTTTTTTTCCAAAAAAAAGGACATCTCTCTTTTAGCAATGAAAAAGTAGCACAGCCAGAAAAACCATAGTGAAAGGTTTCTTCTCATTCCAGTAGGAACTGGATTCCAGTCATCAAAATGCATCACATGCATATTCACAGACATGAAATATTATGATGAAAGGCTGGAGGTAGCACTTCACAACTAGAGGCTATCTACAGATTCTGCTATGCTGAAGCTTCAAAAATTGCAGCTTTTTTTCTGCCTATACAGCAATCTTACTGTGATTCAGGTTCTTTAATTCATGCAGCCAACCTCCTTTCAATGCAGCCTTTTGCCACAGACATGTATCTTACAACAAAAAGCTGCATGCCCTTAGTCACATTATTCTGTATCCTGATAAAACCTGCTTGTGCATCTTCTCAAAAATATATTAAATCATTCATACACAATTTCCAATGAAACCTGCTCTTTTTTTCCCCTTTTACTCTGTTTTTAAAGAGCAGACTTACTTTGCATCAACCTCAGAATCAGAAAGTGCACCTGCAGTGTCACAGCACGGTGTCAAATCCAAGTCCAGCTGAAAAGCATAACTAAATAGTTCAAATACAGTGCTTTCAGACCTAAACCAGGATCTTTATCTGCCGCACTGACATTTTGGTTGGGATCTCTGCCATATATTCTACTGTACCATGCAGAGAATAGAAACTCTCTTGGGGTTTTTTTTTAGTCATCCTTACAGACAAATGTATATGAATTATAGTAACCAAAGTGAATCATTAATCAGCTCCCTCCTCTCTCAGTTTAATTGATGCCACTAAAGGGGTTAACAAAGGCACCTAATGATTTTCATATTGCATTTGGTAACATAATGACTGCCCTGAATAAGTGCATATGCTTATAAAAGAGAAATGAGAAGAAAGCCAAGTTAAGCAGAAAAACCTATCCTAGCAGGAGGTAACTTATACAAAATCAGAAGTAGGGCAAACCCATGCAGCGAGACTGGCAGTATCACCTCCTACTTCCATGATACTCTGTCTTCATAATGTCATCGTAACAAAAAGTTAATGGAGTCAGTGAAACAGGTCACAGCTGAGACACGTGCAGAAGGCTGTGAAGCACAAAGCCATGAGGGTCAATGACTCCCTGGGCAAGGCAGCAGAGAGGAGATAAGAGCTGGTTGTCACTGTCTGGGTGCGTAATGCAGAGTATAACCGTAAGCTGCATGTTTTATATCGATATTTTCTTGGTTGAAGCAAAGCTTGTTACAATCAACCCATTGTCTCACTGTCTCACAGACAGATGCTTTTTTCCAATGATGCAACTGGTTCCAGGGCCGTACTATTTGCCACAGCAGGCAATGTCAGATGCTCTGCCACCAATTCAGTGAAGAAGGGGAGTTTGATTGACACTTAGCTAGTTGCTATGGATGGTAACTAAGTGACAGCTCAGTGAAGTAGAAACTTGAATGAATGAAGTAGCTGTGACGAACAGACTGAGGGGAGCAGGCAGGAGACAGAGGCACTCCATAATTGCTAGCCAGGGCACTGGGGGAGGAAAGAAATACTCATAACTGGTGAAGCACCTTTACAAGGGTATTTCTTTCTCCTGGCATGGCATTTATTCTCATTTACAGTCAGAAATGTTCCCTCTGGACACAGACAGTTTTTAAGCTGGCTTTCAGAAGTCGATGCAGAAACTTAACATTTGGCATGTCTGGTTAGTTCTGCTTTCCTGAATCTCATTCCCCAATGAATTTAGTTTAAATAATGGCAAATGAGACTACTTCATGTAAACAGTGAAACCTGACAGATGTCCAGTTACAGGTTTCAGTGTGACAGTTTCATGATGTTTTCAGACTCTGGACCATATATAAACAACAGCTCTGACTCACCAGCATCTCTCTGTTAAACCTCATCAATGCAGGTCTCAATATATCAATTACTAACATACAAGTATTTAGATGTTTTTGATTGTGATTAATGCAATGTTTTGCTCCTTTTGGGAAATGGGAAATTATAGATATACACTTTACCTGTCACTAAACTTTCACAATTGATGTTTTTCTTTTCCTGAACTGTATCACAGGTAGAAGCTGTATTAAATTAGAGTAAGATCTTTTTAGTCTGTTAACAAATACAATTTTAGAGCTTTAGAGGTTAGTCACTGAAAGGTAAGCACCAAAACTAAATTACATGACAGCTCTTTGGAACAAACTGCTCCACCCAAGAAGAAATAATATCCAAAAAAAGAGAAAAATCCAAGTTGTTCTCTCTCAAATCCAGCAAGAGAACTTTGCCAAAGTCTTTGCCAAAGTTTCTTCATGGGAGTGAGGAGAGCATCTCTCTGTTCATTTACATTTCCCTCTTAATCAAGGCTGCAGCACTTCCTGCAGCATTTTAAAGCCTTAAAAGGCTCAGTCTAAATGGAGAGAGGAGGAAGCTGTTTGGGCTGCAATTCACAATAAGCAGTTCCTGATAAAATAGTCAGAACTCCCTGCTTGCTTTTTCTCCCCCTTCTCTTCTTTTCCAGACAATTTCACATGCCTGATGAAAGTACATTTCATTATTCTCTCCTTTAGGTCTGATGTTTCACCCTTTCATTGTCTCTGTCATCCAGCCGCACTTACTAAATGATGGTCTTTCAAGCACCCTTGATATTGCAATGAGTTCAGGTATGGCACTGTAGATTAAAGGAGATAGGGCTATCCTGGGATAAAATGCAACTTCAGTCTTGAATTTGCTCAGTCTCAGCCATGCAGCAGAAACACAGATGGACACACAGATACACTGAGGTACATCTACAATGTCCACATTTTCAGGCAGAACTGGAAGGTGATGCAACCCTGAAAATGACTCTGGAACTGTAAGACTCTCCAGAAATTGCCTTCCACTTAAATCATACACTTATAAAGTCATAAATTATTTCTTGTACCACTAAGGATGTTATTTTAATAATGAAGAAACACCATCCAAGCAGTTACAGCCGTTACACAACAGGATCCACAATCGGCAGAGCCTCGAGAGAAATTAACACAAGTGAATTTAGAAGGAATGGTTGGGATCACCTCCTCCATGAAAAGACTACAATAAAAACTCTTCCATGTGTCACAATTGGGATGTGATAGCTTAATGGTTAAAAAAAATATAAGAAATGTTACCTTTTATAATAAGCATAAGTTTCCAGACAAAAGAATCGTGTCAATATTGCAGCTACTGGGTGAACTGTTAAGAGGAGCTAATCCTACAGTAAGGCAATCTCCAAACCATTCCATTTTAACCACAGCCTTTGGAGACAGGAACCTCTTTAACCTGATATAAAAATTTATCAGTGCTTACTGTTGGGCAATGAAAAAGCAACGTAGCTCAACTCAACTCAAGCTCAACTCAAAAGGAAAAGATCTCCCTAATAAAACAATGGGATAAAGGGTTTTTTTCAGCTTAAAGCCACTGTGAAGTTTGTCACAGCATAACATCAAGTATGCAGTAGTCACCCACAAGGACACTAGAAAGTTAAACTTAGGTTGCTAAGCACAAAAACCTTGCTCTCACATATGCCTGTGCATGCCCGTGCAGCACACAGCACCATAAGGGTCCATCCCTGATAAACAATGACACAAAATCATGCAGCACAATCTGCAGACTCTGTAAAAAAACTTCAATCAATATGCATTGGTTGCCTTCATATACGAGCAGCATGTAGATTTTAAACCTCTCTTCAGTGGTACAGATGGAGTTCGGTTTGGAAAAGCAAGAAGCAATCTGCGCTCCGAATTTCTTTCCCATAGGTGTGGGAGAAAAATGTACTGATCAAACACTATTGGTTTCTCCTGCAATTTCAGAGAGCTTGTACATCAATGTATGTTTGTCTACTCAATAAATACAAGAATGTACCTAGAAATCCATTCTTTGTAACACCTTAGCAGAATGTGGCAACTCGGCAAGCACGGTTCTCAGCTCAAACCACAACACAGGCTTTAGGTATTTGCAATTAGAGAAGATATTGAGAATTCAATAAATGCAATAAAATGGGAGGGTTTTTTTGAACCAGTTGGAAAGTTCTATAGAGTTACGGTAACTCTGTAATCTAAACCAGAAATGCTGAATAATCATGAATTCTGTATTTGACTTTCTGAAACCAAAAGGCAAAGTATTATCTCATATCTTGTAGCTGTAATGATTACGGAGGATTTTTCACTTGGAGACTACAACATTGTAAATTAAAAGTAGCAGAAGCTTCTCAGTTCACCTCATTAGAGAATAAAACCAAATGCTTGATTAATCAGCTATTAATATCACTAATTTACACTCCTTTTCTATCAGCGCTCCTCAATACGTACAATACGGATGACATGAAACACGACCTCAAGAAGACACATGTTTATACAATGGAGACACACATTTACACTCCAAAACTTTACCAAAAAGTCACCAGTTTTGAACTTGAGATGTAATCTAATTAGATACAACTAGAAATCCGTTGGAAGCAAATTACTACTTTGAGAAGTTTGTAGTCGTGTGGTATTTTGTGCAAACGAGAGGATGATGCTTCTGTTGAAACTGAATCAGAACTGAATGGCTTAAAATTCATTTCATCAATTGGAAGGTTTATTTCTAGTATAATATTTTCAAGTTTCAGTCAAACTCACTGAAACAAAACAAAGAAGATATACACAGAACATAGAAAAGCAGTAAAACTATTATTTAAAGGGGAAAAAAAAAGAGAAGCCAGTAAAGATTTACACTAACTGCAGAAACAACCCACAGTCTCCACCAGGACAATAAAATGCTGGCATTTTCCTGAAATACTCTTTAGTAATGTTACGAAAGCATATAGGTACCAAAAAAATCCTACTCAGCATTTTCATAAATGCTTCTTTCCTGGACAGAAAGTAATTCCTAACTATTTTAATTCTATAACATAATATGAGCCTAATATTATGCATTTTGAAAGGAACTTTGGATATTAATATATCTGATGTCCAGTAGATGGCAAAATATCAGCAACCATCACCTTATCAATCTTCTTGAAACTTGCTTAATTTAAACCCCAAAGCACTCTTCTTCTTTCTTTTTCTAGTCTCCACTTTCTATTTCACCAGATAGCAGGATTAGCTTTACCTTTTGGATGTTTCCTGTACGTTATCTGCTTGAAAGACAATTTCATCTTCGTCAGTTCTCGGTACAACAAAGCACAATAATGTTACTATCCTTTAAATAGTCCTTTGAAGACAGTTTCTTCACCACTGAATTTTTTTTCTCCAAAAGCATGCTGCTGCTACTGTTCCCAAATTTGCCAGCACATGTTAGCATACTGTGTACAAAAATCTCTTAGCAACAATATCTTAGTGTCTAACATTTTCCTTCTTCCAACTATGATTCATGGAGCCATCTGTAGTCAGATATTGACATGCAGTATCTTAAAATAGATACCTTACATTTGCTCAACAACTAGTTTTAGCATCTGAAAATATAAATTATGGGAAAGGGCCAACATTGCTTTGAGGCTCTTCACTATTCCCTTGATCATTTTAGCACTGTTTAAACAAAAGCTTGCCACGATCACTTCACCTTAGTATTAAGGTCAAAGTATTCACGCTTTCCAGAGCTCAGCGAGTAAGCAGCTCCGTTGTGCTGGGTGCAGTCCCTTACATAAGCCCTCCAAGCAATCTCAACAGCTTCCCCGGTGAGGATCAACTTATGCTGATCTATTTTATTAGTAACTGAACACTAGGATTTTAAACTTGCAAGTATTGCTACGTGCAGCACTAAGACCTAAGTGTTTTTCACACCCTTGGAGCCTAAGCTTCATGAGAACTACCCTACAATGGGTGGGACAAGGTCAATGTCTCAGCTGAGCAATGACAAAGAGACTTCTGCAGCAGCAGCTACGGTAGGGAATGCAACAGTGTCCTGCACTCTGCTCAGAGAATGGAAAAAGAATTAAAACCATAGCCTCAAAGTACTGGTTTTGCCCCCCAAAACGCTTAAAGTTGTCACTCCAAAGAGAAAATATCTTGCTTTCAGCTACAGCAAATTATTAGTAGCTAAAGATTTGGTGTAACCCAAGTTATCTGTTGCAATGCAGTAAGCAATTTGGCATAACTTAGGAGAATAGCATAGCACTAAAATAAGGAAATGTTAATGAAACAAATATCATCTTCAGTATAATATATAGAAAAGATTTGGTACCGTGGCTTTGACACAATCCTAAGCGTGAGGAACACACTTCGACCCCAGCAGGTCAGGATTTTATCCTCTTCAAAGGAACTAGGATTCTACCTTAAATATTTCTGAGTAATGAGTATATTAAAAATAAGCAGCCACACAACTACATGCATCAAAAAACCCACAATGTGTGAGTATTATCAAAAAAGTACATATGCAAGCACAGCAGTGCTGGCACATTTTCATCGCTAAAATGCTGGGTGTGCTTGCAAGAGATTTTACAGTCCCTACGGGTCTTCCTCTGAAATATACTCAGTAGCCATGAAACAGTGCCAAGGTTGGCTAGCTTGGTGAATTCAAGTCATAATTAAGAGACAGTTCTCACACTGAATGACTTCCTCTTGGTCTGTGTCTTGCAGTGCTGTCTTAGCAGGACTCTATACTGGACTGACACTTGAAATGCCTGTAGACAGCCTTGCTCATTTTCCATAGAACCTGCATCTTATTTTAAGCTGTCCTTTCATGATCATACACTGATGCTTTCTTAAAACTTCACTACTCTCAGTGATGAATAAGCCATGATTGAATACGTTCAGATTAAACTAAACCTGCGTGAACACTAGGATAAAAAAATGTAAGCCCTTTCCTCACAACTTCTAAATCATCTCACTCTCTTGGCTTTGAAATGCAAACCTCACTCCTGTGACAAAAGGAGACGATGTTATGCAATGACCAGCTTGCCAGAAAGTGTTGACTTGAATAAGAGGACAAGTCACAAAAACATGTCAGGAAGGAAAGAAAGCAAAATACAAGCAAATTCATCCCAGGCACAACTTTGCTACTTCATCACATTCATTTGTTTCTTCCTGTTTCTTTAGATGAGATATAACTAAGTTTAGGTTACCCTACTTTGTATAGATTGTGTTAAGCCTCCTTCATGGTCACTGCATGTACTGGAAAATTAAATGCTTATATCTATTTTAAAAGCAGAGAGAAAAGAAGTAAACTACATCATCTTCTGCTTCTCTCTCAAATGCCACCTACCAAGTCACTCTCAAGTAAGATGCGTTTCTCTCCACTTGTGTTTTAATAATTAATATGGAAAAGAAAAAGCAAACAGCATGATACACACACATTGACAATTACAGACTCATTTCACAGAAAATCTAGATCATGCTGGAAAGAGCCATCAGAAGCCAGTTATTGCATAATCCTTATTACTGCTACATGGGTGAGCAGTAATTTCAGGGAGGTATTTACTAAAAGCAGATAAAGCCAGGTTGCAGCATCATATGAATCAGATAAGACACAGCCACTGATAAAATTGACTTAATTTTCTTCCTTCTCCCCCAGTAATACGCTAAATCCAAAAGCCATGAAAGGCAATCTTCTTCAACTGAACTCTTTCAGGGAAAGACTGAGAAAATGTGCTGCTTGCTAGATTTTGCTTGCCTTGAAGATACAGTGAACGTCGGGTCATACAGAAAACTCAGCTCAAATGTGTAGAGGTCTGTACTGCTGCAGGGTGAAAACTTTCACCTCTGAAGGCAGTCCTATCTCATGGAAAAGCCAAACCATGTCACATCAGCAGCTTCTTCCCCAGACACTTCCAGGAAAATGCCTTCCTACTCACAGCAGGCAGTAGCTACTGCCCACTATTTCACAGAAGAAAGCTGTTCACGGGATTCCATTCTGGAAACACTTAATACAGTGTCACTTAAACTGCTAACCCAAATGGTTGAAAATGCTTTTTGAAAGCCCTTGGGATAAAATGCTTCAGATTCGTAAAATACTACAATTCTTTTGCCTAATACACTTGGTGGATTTGTTCCAAATCCTGTGAGTTACCCGTAACGAAACCTTTGGAAACAACGGTGTAGTAAAACATACCCTGATGAAGGCAGACACAGAGTAGCCAGCATATGCCAACTGCTTGTCCCTAACCTTCTCTCCAAAGGGCATATCAAGAAGATGCTAAGACTGTCCTAGAGCCATAGATCCTCCATTTTTGTAATCAACAGCAGCTCATTAGGAAATTGCCAGAAATTAATACTGTGTAGTCACACAAAAGCAAAGGATCATGCTCCCACATCACCTGACCATCCTATGATATCAATACTCTGTACTTGCAGAGTACTGAAGTGCCCACAGTTCCCACGCACAGGTGATGCTCAACACTGTACAGACACCAAATGAAAATATCAGCAGCCCAGAAATGCAGCTGTGATAAAAGTTTATAGAATCACAGAAAGGTTTGGGTTGGAAGAGACCTTTAAAGGTTGTCCACTGGCTTTGAATGTTTCCAGGGATGGGTCATCTACTACCTCTCTGGGAAACCTGGGACAATGTCTCACCGTTCCCAGTGTGAAAAAACATTCTTCCTTCTATCTAGTCAGAAGTTATGACAATCTGTTTGTGTACAAGAAGAGAGAGGAACACAGGAGAACAGCAGGACACCACTGGACACCCTGGCTTCTGTTCATGGCAGAAGCAGCCTCAGCACAAAAGGTGGATTTCACTTTCTCTGATACTTCTGGTTCATTAGTGTTGACTAATTCAAATAATGTCCACTAAAGCTATTACACAAACAGGGAATAAAACATGTAATAAGGTATTCCAATTTAGAATGAAACTAAATGGCATTAATATCTAAAACTAACACAGTTTAACAATAAGTACAAGTTAAATGTAGCAGATTACCTCAGGCATGCTCATCTACGGTTGGTGAAACAAATTGCCCCATAAGACTTCACCTTATACCACACATACAGTACAGGAGTCAAGAATTCATAAAAATAACATCATCTCTCATCTCTCCTGCAGTTAAATCTGGAGCAGAGGCTGATATAATACACTCTTTTGCAAGAACACTGAGAAAAAAATACTGGATAACTGTCACTCTCTAGGTGTTTACATGGTGCCTATCATTTCCACTTCAATACACATAAAACCCTGGCAAGGATGCAATACAAATAAACGGACACCTCATCTCCATCGTGGCCACTCAGCTCCTGTCTTAAGACTAACGGGGTTTATTGATGTCTCAGAGACACATCATTCATTCACCTCAAATTTGTTTTAAAGTCATAAAAATACCAAAATTTCTTCTGATAGACACAACAGTAAAATCAACTGTTTCCAATGACAAGGTTTACCATGGTCTTTATAGTCACAGCTGATCTTTTTGCAAGGGTAAGACGTGATATGTGTGACTACCCAGTCACGATCAGGCTATTGAAGAACTTACCCTTGTTGCCTTCTCTTCTAGGATATACTATAAAGATCAGAGGAGCAATATTCAACCTTGCTGTCAAAATCCTGTAGTTAAATTAAGATTGCACAAATCTCCATTGTCCTCTGTAACTTCACCCATGACAACTAACCACGTCTGAATCATACCCGAGCCTTTCTTACTTTGAGGCAAGAACTGCTAGTGACTCTTACAATTTAGTTGGCTTAATTTGTTCCCTTTTATAACCTAGTTGCTTCTGAGCTTTTGGCAGTTTATCCATTTGGTGGAAAAATAGACAGATTGGTTCCTAGGTACCTCAGAGACACTGGTTTTCCCAGGGAAATGCTGCTGCAAGTGAGAACACCTGAGGCATTTCAGCTGGACACCCCTCTCTGAGCAGGGAAAGCACAAAGGGGAAGACAAAGGGGTCTCAGATCATTTATATGGAGCATGATACTAAAGATGGTCTGGCGGGCACTCCTCTAAGTTTACAATCGCATAACTGCAGCAGCAAGAGCTATTTGTTTTAAAAAAGGGCACCTTCTGCAGTATTTTTAGCATCTCCAAGCATCACAATGTTTTGCCTTTCTCAATAAAAGAAAACCACATTGCTTGATTTCTTTACATTTTTATGTATTACTTTCTTTCTGAAAAAAAACCCCACAGAGGTTAAGACAAAGGTTAGCAGTGATCAGCCAGCACTTTGAAAACCACCACTGGGGTCAAGGCGAATGGATTTTAAGCCCTTTCTGTATCCATATACGTGTTTCTCTGCTCTTGTATCTCTTACTGCATCCAACCCTTACCAAGCCCCTAAGCCTGAGGTCTGACTTTTCCAGAGTAGCTGCAATATCTTCAGAAGCAGTTGAGGTAGAAGCATCTTTGCTGTCTCATGTTTTCAGCAAGAGTCTTTCCTTCTGCTTCGTTATCTTCTTATAATAATAATGAATCTATTCCTGACCTTTGGTAAATGTACTTCATGTACTTCAGTAAGGAGAAGCATTTGCCTAACAGTTTGGTCAATACTTCAAAACTGACAGTAGCAGAAAATCTGCTGGCACTTGAGGTCACTTCTAACTTGCCATCATGCACTTTCCTGCTGGAAGTGGTACTTGGAACAATATCTTGTATCCCTGCTGTTCTCAGGAATACATTCACTTGCCAGCCTTTTCCCTAATATCCCCCTAACAGATGCCATATGAGCACCACAAAGCCCAAGGTGCTGTGTGAAATTCCCCAAAAGCCTCTTTCTCAAAGGAGAACATGTGCTCCCCTGTATAAATAGCACTTGAAGGTAAGTGATGAGAAAACATATCTTAGCTAATCACTGTTTGCATCTGGATGCATCACCATGAGACCCATCCTTTTCGAGAGACTTTTTAGTTAGTATTTGAATTATGCCTTTTTAAGAAATTATGCTGAGTATGCCCACATAAACACATATTCCCACACTTTTTTAGCTTTAAAGGAAAAAGACATAGTTTGTTCTGGTATGGTCACTCATGTAGATTTACAAATGCTAAACACAACTCTTACTAATTCCTCTAAATCTGAACCCTAAAAAGCCATCCTGTAGAAATGTTTATTATATTTATTCTAGTACTTTTGGGATTTTATGTGATTCAAACCTTAATTCCTCTCCTATCAATACCTAAATATGACCTAGAATGACTTAGGTGCAAATTAGGCTCCACGACAGGTTGCTCTTCATCTATTACTTCATAACTCCAAAACACAACGTAAATGATCGACACAAGCAGTGATCTAACTTTCAAAAAGAAAAGCACCAAAGCAAGTAGGAATCAGGTCCATTATTTGACTCAAGTCAGGACAAAAGCTGGAAAAAACTAGAAGTCTGACTGAAGGCAGAAGGCATCATGAGAAGTGAGTTGTACTTTTTGCCAATAATACCCAAGTTTCAGTGGTGCATTCTTCACACAAGTGCTTCAGGAAAGGAATTAGGATGAAAACAAATACTTGGCAAAAACAAAGTCCTTGTGTAATTCATATGTTCCATTAAATTTGGGTAATTTGGTTATTTTTTTTGTTTTAACATTGAGCTTCTCAGAGTTTCACTCCTTCAAAAGTAAGTTGGAGACAAATGGTAGTTGAGAGCAACCTTTTGTCCTTTGCCAGTGAATTTCATCAAAAATATGTAACTTTGAAATAACAAAATGGGTTTTGGGAAGCCATTCCAGTGATATGCTGGATAATAAACCAGACTGATGTTTTACAGATCATTAGCAGGGCTGGGAGCATTAAGTGCACATCCACCCTGTGACAGTCCCATCCTCCCTGGCCTCCCGGCTCAGCCTCCCCAGTCTGAGGCTTTGTCCCCAGCATCACTGTCCAAGCAAGGCTCCTTTTTTATACAGTCTACAATTTCCCCTCTAATCTGACATTCTTTCTCCTCTGCCCTTGATGATTAGGAGTCTCCACAGGACCCTTATCAATCTTGGTCTTGGCTCCGTTCACTCAATTATTTTGGGCTTGGGCTCCCAGCCTATCTCCCAGCCAGTCTTGTCGCTCACCTCCTGGCTCAGTGTTTCCTTACTCATGCCCAATTGCACCTGTTTACATTCCCCCCAGCCAGCTTAGCTTCCAAATATGCAGCCTGGTTTTGGAGCCCCTGCATTTGAGTCAGACTACAAACCAGTTTACACTGCCATGTTATTAACATGGAGATCACTTGACAGCATGCAGGGCAATTAAGGAAAACAAAACAAAGCCAGATAACACAACAGGGGAGATGGGACAAGGAGAGGTGGGTCAACAGAGTTTTTCAGCATGAGCAAAACAACACATGTTTTTTTTCCCCTCACTCATACTCTGAAATAGCTGAATCATTCTGTTTTTCTGAACAATGATGCCTGAGATGCATGGCATGGGAAAATTCAAATGATTCAAACCTGGCAAAAATATGAGCAATTAAAAATAGATGTACAGCCAACACAGTGAAAGGAACAATTCTACCTGCAGTGGACCTGGTAGATTGCTGCTGCTTCTGCCATCTATGTAGCTTAAGGGAATAAATAACCCATTCTGATTTGGGATAGCAATGATCAATAAAAAGGTACAACTGAGAGAGAAATCATTCTCAGATACATTTCTGCCACTAAAAGGTGTCACTAAATGCTACCTCAGGATAGTTCTTCTGAGCATTTGAACACATATGTTTCAAAAACACTGACTTATTATTAGCTCTAACCTTGAAAGTGCTTTACAGCCCCTGTGATAACAACTGATTTATTCATATAGAGTTCCTACTCACTCAAAGAAACAGGAAAAACACAGTAAACAAGGTGCATGTCCATTAACTTGCACAACAGAATGTCGACAGACTGTACACACTTGAGATTTCTGAGATACTGGGTTAGTATTTGCCAGGTAGATTAAAAAAAACCCCTTCTTACATTGATCTAGGAGCACATAAAACATGTGGCAAACTAAATAACTATGAACACTGATAGGATATCACAGCTTTTCTGAAAGGATCCTTTGGGAGGTTCTCGTGTTAAAATAGAAACTGCAACAGCAAATAAACCCTAAAACCAATGGAAACTTGAAAGTTAACCTATAGCTAGAACAGATGTTACTGTTCAGCATTTCATAAGTCAGTTTATGAGAGCTCTAAGTGATGTAGTATGTTGGTGGCAAGCTCTACCATAAGGTATGAATGGTTGTGAAGACATCAGCAGTGTTTAAAGCAGGCATGGTTGAGGGCACCTCCAGGTTCAGTGCTATGAATGAAAGCACAGACCTGCTCCAATTTTAGTCACTTCAAAAGAAAAATGACCATGCACAATGTATGCACCAGTGTATTATTAGTTGGAACTTGCAGCGTTGTGATGCCAATGGGTTTTTAACCATCTGTTAGCACAGAATAATTAGCATGTACTTAGATTACCCAGTCAAGACAGGATGGATAAGTGATTAATAAACAGAACTGGCAATACAATATAATGATGTGGCATAGATTTCATCTTACCTCTACTTGTTAGCCAGCCTTTAACCAAAATGCACACTACACAAAAAATTCTCACACTTAGACCAAGAATGGTGATACAGGAACTACCCCAATCTACCTGGAACATCCACAGGGAGGACAGAGGGAGGAGATTCATCCCACATCCATGCAAGGATTAATACTTATTAGCAGAGAGGAGACCCCCATAAAAAAAAATACAGAGAGACATTTCTGCTGACCCATATTCTGCTACTGCAGAGTTCAGCCTATCAGCACCAATACAGCTGATGGCCACAGACCTTTGGCTATGGGTGACATCAGTTGTACTCAACACTGATTACTAATTTAACAGACCCCAGTAATGAGTCAGGATGAAGCACACTCCTTCTAAAGTAGCTAATAAAAGCTTAGGTGCTTAGCTGGAAAATATAGACAAGGTTTTTCATGGCTTCAACACCTGACAATGCTTTTCCAAAGCTCACTCTGCCAGACACTGAAAAGACAAAAAGGACAGCCAGGTCCCAGGCAGAGGTGTATACACAGTGTGGGATACCTGAATTAAGTGGTAGAGTTCAGTCCAGACTAGTTTCCCTTCCATATGAGCTGATAAATCCATACTTCTTTCAGTAAGTGCTGTGATTTGGTAAGAAGAGAACACAGGCATATCTTTGGGGTGGGGGGAGGGATGTTGACTGCATTTATTGGACACTAATGCTAGAAACAAATCCTGCTGCTCATTTTCATCACAATAAATAAAGCCTTGGCAGGCATTGAAAGCAACACACAAATTTCTCCATGTCTGGATACTTCTGTTTCACAGAATAGCACAGTTTACATATCACCAATTTCCTAAGCAGCAATTCCAAAGAATCACCCTTTCAGATTTCTGAGAAAAGAACATAACAGAGGTGACTCCAAGGAATAGATGCTGCTGCCACAACCACTCTCATTATGTACATATGAGATACTTTGATGTTCCTTGCTACTGATTACATGAGTAAACATTTTTTAGTATGCAAAATCCTATTAACTCCAGGGGATTCTGTATAATTTTATAACAGCTCCACTTGTGGTGTCTGATGGACTGGGTCAGCAACAGACAGATGGCAAAGAATTAATTCTAATGCTGCTTTATCGCAGTGCTGGCATCAGAGTTTGCTCTACTCACTGCATCCAGGAAAAACCACAACTTATCCTACGTTCCCCACATTTAAAGTTAACACATCCCAGAGTAAAAAGATAGAAAGTAATTTCCCTTTCTTAAGTGGCTCTAGATAAAAAAAAAGACAGTGTAATTGTCAGCCCTTCTGCCTGTACTAGGAGGAGAGAGACTTGACAGAAGCACAAGCATCAGAAGTGTTAACACAGAATAAATGATAACAAATCAGATTTTATTCCATAGGGACAGGGGATAAATTCACTGGTCACTAAGTGCCCTTCCACAACCACACTCTGCTCCTGAAATTATTTCTTCTGTCTCCTGTCTTCACTTGATTTTATTCAGTTTTAGCTAGTCATCCTTCACTTCTTAAAGCCCTTTAACTATCAGCACGAGCTTTTACACTTCTTATCCATTCTGCCTTTTTCCCTTGTATTTTTCTGGTCTAAGAGGAAGAACCAGAATGTTGCAGCAGTCAGCACAAAGTGGAAGAGAACTGGAAACTGTTCTACTTGCCATTTATCCTCTCCAAATAAAATCTCAAAACAAAAGGAAAAGTTTGTCTCAAAGACATAAAGTAGCAATCTAATCGCTCAAAGTAAAGAGATGAAACTGACAGCCATCCCTCCACATGGACACAGTTAATATTCCAACTATTTCAAAGCATGAGAGCAAATTGAATTCTGTGCCAAAGTGGGTTGAGACTGTGCTGGGAAAGACACAATGAGCAAAGTAAATCTGGAATTTGTATGGTGGAAAGACTATTCAGGTTTAGGAAATAGCCCCCCTCACATTTCACAACAGTACCTTTCCATGATACTCTACCATCATTCTTCTGTAGCTTGAAAAACGTTCTTTCTGTTCTTTTCTGTTATAACATACCAGCTTTCATCCCATCCCTATTTCTCACACGTCAGTTTGCGTTATGAGCGTTTCTCTGCAATCCAGGCTAATTACGACTGCTTCAGAAATAAGGGCTTAAGGTTGTCAGCCACACCTGACAAGCCTTTGGACAATTTCCTCCCACATGGATTTTTAATTAAGCTTTCTGAAAGTACTTTAATATAAGAAAATAGTATGGGGAAAACCATCTAGTCAATTCTGACTAAATCAAAGAAACACTTCATTTTCTTTTGGAGATATTAGATGACAGCTTCGACTTTCAGCACTGAGAGTGCATTAAATCAGCCTCATCCCTCAAACTTAGCCCAGCTCTTTGGCCTTACATCCAAGGAAGGAAGGGATTCCTGGGTAATTTGATAGGGGTCAAGCAAAGCTTAGCTGCAAAGCCATTCCTTGGATGTCTCTTACATGAGACTGGGAATAATCACAAAGCAATTCACATCCGACCACAGGACACCAACAGTGTCATGTTTTGTTATCCACAGCTCATTTAATTCTTGAACTTGGTGGTGGTATCACCAGAACAGCTCAGAGGGAGGGGGTTTTTCCTCTCATTCCTGATCTTTCCAGGACATCTTCACTTCTTGCATCACACAAAAGCCACAGTTTCCAAAACGATCATTATTGTACTCTACAGCTGTTTTCAGCTTTGTGCAGTGTAACTTCTCCACAAAACCAAGCTCACATAAAGTTTTCTTGCAGATGTTTCTGGGTGGCAAGGTAAATGAGTATTTCTTTTTTACCTGAAATGGAGACTGGCTGTTGTAATTCTTAATCTCCTTGTTGGCTCCCCGAAACAGCAGCACTCTTGCACAGCTCTCCTGAAAATGGCAGAAGATTCAGCTTGTTAATAAGGGGCTTTACCTACAAAATAGATATTGTGGCTATGAGGTGTGTTGCTGTTTAGTATCTATTTCCTTAGACTAAAAGCAAACAAAATAAAGAAATAATCTCAGAAATTAAGTTATTAAAAGAGCACTTTGAATATGCCAAAACCTTAGGTGCTTTGCAGTGTGTTAGAAGGGAAACAATATGCAAGTGCAAGTGTAGAGAAATGCCAGAGGTAAACACAGAACTTTAAGAAACTCTACTGTGGAAATGCCCTGCTTGGCAAATCAGATTTTGCAGTTTCAAAATGAAACTTTACTCTCACATGGGTTTTGTGTCCACAGTACAGTAAACAGTACATGGGATTAATTATATCCTCCCTTACTGCTAAACATTAAATAAAGCAGTTTTATCCCTGGCGTGCACTTTTGGGGGGGGGTTTTTAACCTATATTCACTTTTAAACATCTAATGTATGATTATTTTTTTCCAATATACCTGAAATTGTACTCCTATACTGCACTGAACAGCCTTAACTTCTCCCTTTTCACTTAAAGCATGCTAACAGTTACAGTGCAAACCCAACACGGTCCTTCTAACAAGAGAAAAGTACAGCTGGAGGCCCTCTGAACTGAGGGAATCCTTTCAAATTAAACCCTTTGCTTTAAAAAATGCTACAGTATACTGTTTAAGTCTCTGCTCTACACTACTGCAAAATATGAGTGGCCATAACCTGCCAGAAATGCTCTTTAGTTCTGGTGTGGTTCTCAGAACACTGGACTCTCTGATGATTCATATGTAGACTATATTTCCTATCTGTCATCTTTTAATGTTCAACTTAGGAGCTCACACAAAAACACTCCAAAGTGTCTTTATGTTTCCTCAGTCTAAATATTTCTATTCATTTTATTGTGCTGTCCAGATTTCTTGTCATGTTGTGATGCAGACTTCTACCTAATGAGGTGTTTCACTGCACTACTTTCACTTTAAAACGTGCAGCCAGAGAAACAGCTCTATAATTTAGCTGTTTTGCTTGTAGAAATGAAGCTTATTTACTAGATTCTGAGTCATAAGTGAACACACAGAATTTCTGACTGAAAATATTTATTTACATTGTGGTTTCTACTTTTATCACATCAGATTCTTGATCCCATTAAATCTCCTCCATCACAAGGTTGTCCTAAATATATCTGGGGAGGAGGCTATCCTACACCCTTTCACTAAGATTCTATACTCCACGCTTCCTATTCTGCATAACAGACTGAAACATTGGAAAGGATCAGATCTCACTGGTGGCTATTTTTTAATGATATGTAATTAACTGAGATGACCTCATTTGCTGGCACTGAAATCTGCACATTAGGTGTGTTCCCTGTACCTCTAAACATAAGAAGACTGAGAGCAACGTGTAGAACATTAAAATGCTTGTCCCATTTTTCTGTGCTATCATAGAATTGTAGCACGGTAGGGGTTGGAAGGGACCTTTAGAGATCATCTAGTCCAACCCCCCTTCCAGAAGAAGTAAATGTGTTGCAATCTAGAGAAAGGAATTCATATTTTGAGTTGGTTTTTTTTCTAAAGGGTTACTTTTCCAACAATTCCTTTTTGACTGACTCCTAAGTGATTCCAGCTTTGCACACTATATTACATTCCCATAATAACAATTATTCCACTATCACTGCAGGTACTGCTTAGTTAAACTGACTGGAAACATTAGTAGAACCCTTTAGCATGAAAATGCCTAATTTTAATGAAGAACCTGAAGATATCAATAATGATATTAGGAAACACACGCTATTGTCTGATTATTCGTTTGGTTGATCAGAGTATGTAATTCAACACTACAGAACTCTAAGTTGCCTGGAGGGTAACAAAAAGCATGCAAAGGGATTTACTTATTACATGGATTGAATAAGAAAAGGTTTTGGAGAAGTTGTTAGAGTTGCTAAACGCAAGAATTGTCAAGAAAACTTAATTGCATGAAGTGCTGCATTTCTTTGTTTATTTATCTTTTAAAAGAAACAGAAGCATTCTTAGCTTCATTCTATCTTCCCTTCATCTCCTCCCCATCCTTCCATTATTAAGGGGAATAAATCAGGGAGAAGCTGCAAAAAAGTTGCCCCTAGATATGATTTTGATTACTTTTCCTTTGTTCACTCAATGCAACTTCTACATTTTAGAGCTCTCTGTTGTTAAGGTGTTGTCTATCAATGCCAGAACTCATGCTTGCACATATTTTAGCTCTGATAACCTAATAACTTCTGATATTGAGAGCTTAGCATTGTTCAGTCTTTACACATCAACTGAATATGCAGTAGCTTTTTAAACTTCCTAAAGTTAAATAGTTACACAGAGAAATGTTGGCTTTTCAGCAGATCAGATTCAATTTCTTGCCTGAGAGCTAATTGCCTAATTCAATACTACAACAGTTTTCACACCAAATCCAACCCATTGACTCAAAGAGGGCACACTTCATCCCAGCTTTGTTAGTTCCAAAATACAGAGGCATAAGGTCTATCTAGATTTCACTAAGTTAATGGACAGCCACAAAAGAACTTTAAAAACCAAGAATTTATTCAATTTAAAGCTTAGCTGACATTCAGGAAAACACAATTACCAACTTCACCCCAAGAAAAATCCCCAGGGAAAAACTGGAAGAGAAAATCAAATGGGTAATGACTCCATCTACAGGAATCAAGAGGTAAAAGGATACTTTTCCCAGTCTCTCAATCCAGACAAGGCCAACACTGTTCCCTCCACCTTAGCTAATAACAACTTCAATAAAAGGGACACTGAAAAAAAACACAGCACAGGTTACAGTTCACACCACCCTGAGAAAAACTTCTTATTTTCCCATTCACTGGATTCAGGAAAACAGAAGCCTGACAGCATAGTTACAAGATGTTAAACTTCCATTCACACCATCAAGATTAACAACTATGAATACATTGGCAACTCTTTAGATGCTCCTTCAATTAGAGCTTCTGAGTCTCCTACAAAATCTTTGTTCCCTGAGGTCAGGAGGAAAACACACCTCTACATGAAAAATACTGTCACTCTATGGGATTATTCTAAATCCAGCATCATATTGCATAAACTGTCCTGAAAGTCTGTGATTTTGTAACCAACTATACTATGAAAGCACTGCAATAAAACTGTTGCAAAAAAAGAACCCAGAGATGAGTTCACATGTTTAAGTTTATATCTGCATTGTGGTTCTGCCTTCAAAATTCTTACTCAGGGAAAGTAAAATCTGGAAACATGAAGTAGATGAGATGAATATATATAGAAAGAGGGTTTTTTTAAAGCAAATTTGTTTTAATCAACAAAAATGCTTATAGTTACACATGTCAAGCTCTTGATGTGAAGGCTAGATGACAATTTTTAGTTGAGATGAAGGTGAATTTCCTTTCTCTGCAAAATTTTCCAGGAACTCAATAACAAGTGTCAACTTGCAAAAGCTCTTTATGTTCACTGTTGCAGGAGTCACTCAAGCCCAGTCAAGAAACTATGGCTAACCTTAAACTAGTTGATGTAGATACTTGACAGCTTGTTGAAGGTGGTTGGTAGACAGTGAGGCAAAAGCAGTTCATAGAGGTACTGCTCCTGTACTTCAATCAGTATTAACAGGGAACAGTGAGACCCTCAATCAAGACACACACATCAAGTCCATAGTCATGAAAAATGTCAGATTGTTCCTAAAATCCTCTTTTTTGAAGAAGTAGAGGGTATTTTGAACCTAATTGAGGAATCTATCTTGACAAGGCACTGGAAAAAAAAACCCCACCAAAGCTGGTAATTAATTAAGAAGCAGATGCTTTAACAGATGTTTCACTAGTTACAGTCACATCTCATAACTTGTGTTTTCCTAAATCCTCTGTGTTTTAACAGAGTTATAAAACTCATTCCTTCCCCATCCCATCCATTCAAAGAGAATGTCAAATGCCATCAAATCATATGTTTCCATTACTTCTAAATGACTAAACAAGTTGTAAACAGCAGAGAATTCAGTATCTTCTGTGTAAGCTACAGATCTATTTCCACAGTGTTTTCCAAGTGTTTCTCAGTTAATTCTAGCCAAACAGCAATAAATTCTGAACAGGAAACAAATATTTACCTATGATACAAATAAAAACCAGAAGCTGGTAGAATATGGTGTTGCTTTTATTTGCTAATTGAGGTGTACATTCTTGCTACCTACACTGAGCAGCCCTATTTGTAATCAGGGAATAGGACACCAGTAAACCAGGTTTTCATTCTTTTCTTTCTAGTTTCTAAGACCACTGTTTAAAACCTGTAATACTTGATTGCATGTTAAATAAATCAAGTGAAAAATAATGAGCTATGCTCTTTGTCAGTGGAACTTGCCTCTATAGATCAGTAATAATGGGAAGCTTATCCCAAATGCATTTATTAAAAGCAAGGAAACTGTATCTCAGGAATCTCTATACACCTACCCAGTAAACTTCAACAGAAAACTCAACAAGTGTCTGTTTCTGTGGATGAAAGGTTCAGTATTGGCACCTCACTTATGTCTTTTTTGTTCCCTGGCTGCATGTCATTCTCTCATAGCACATTCCCTGTCTCCACAGGGCTGGACTCCCCACACCCATCTCCCCCAAAGCAAGACATCCCTCCCTCTCAGTCATGCACAGGGGACCCAGGGCACCCCTCAGCTGCGGCTGGGGACCTTTAGGTGACTGAAGGAGGTGGTAGGTCTCTGCAGCAGAGGGTCTGCTGGCAGAGGAGTGTGTGCCAGCTCACCTGGTTGTACAGGGCACAGATGTGCAGCGCCGTGTTTCCCGAGGCGTTCTGCGCGCACATATCGGCGCCGTAGAAGAGGAGATGCTCTAGATGTTGGACATGCCCATATCTGCAAGCCTGTAAAGAGATGCATTCATGGTTTTGGTTGTTATATAATCCAGGCAAGCATTTCAGGTAAAGATTCTTAGCAGAGATGATGCTATTTAATTAGTCTAATTTTTAGAACCACTCCTGGACTGAATGGGAGGATCAGCATGTGCACGTCTACCTTTAAACACCAACATGTTTCCTTTGGTACACCAAGTCTGAGCATAATCTGTTTACTTGAGAAATGGCAATTTAAGAAGGAAATACAAAGTTTAACGTTTTCTATGCACTAATATTCACAACTGTCCTATGTGACATGCAGACTAACAGAAAATGAGGGGGTTTTTTGTGCTGTTAATCTCTGGGAAGTCGCCCACTAGATGGCACTGAAGATGATCAGATTTCTAAAGCTTGCTTTGAAGGAGTAAAAGCAAGTCTGAAAATCTGGCCAAAACTCAAGTAACAATCTTCTTGATTCGGTGATGCCAAGGAGACACACAATACACACAGGGCACTGATCCAAACAGGAGAAGTCTTCAACAATTCCTTTATCAGTCACACAAATACAATGTTACCTGACCCTGAATACCTGGAGGTAAACTAGATGAAGAGGATGCCAGTGAAATTTGCAGCTTCTCTGCTTAGCGAGAAAAATCCCAGTATTTCCATTCATCAGCCTCATTAAGCACCTTCCTCTCTGTAACACACCAGCAGAACACACCTCCCAGCCTGGGATATTTTTAACTTTGTTACCACCTCAAATCAGTATCATTCCAGTGTAATAACATGGAAGTAAAGCCGAGAGGTACAGGTATACAAAGCCACTCACTCTTAGGTATCTAATTACTACTGACTTCAGTGGGAGGTACAAACCCACACATCTTGCAATTTGAATCAGAAAAATTAAGCACACTGCTCAGTACACAAATTAAATGTGACAGATCCCAAATCCCAGTCTAGTATCCTAACCATTACAGCTTTTCTTCCTCCAATTTCTATTCCCAATATACAGAGAGGGGGGAAAAGAAAAAACAGTGTTTATTAAATATTTTATTCATTTACAGGGAAGAAAATAATGGAGATGTGCTAGCTGTTATGAAAACAGAAAAAATAATAGTGTTAGGCAACAGAAAACAGGCATCTAAGAACAAGGAAAGGGAGAAACAGTACCAAAGGCTAACTGTGTTTCTGACTGTGGGGGAGATTAGAGCAAACATACAACCAGCTATAAGTCATCAATTCTGCATAGTCTCTAAAAGCCACTCAGCATCTAGCTGTGAACATCCAGAGGGAATTTAAAATATCTCCTAAAGTGCAAGAACTAATTCCAACCTTCTGTTCTTACTACAATTGAATTGGACTAAAACCAGGCCCTTTCACCACTTTGCTAGAGCAGGATTGCTTTTTGCCAACTGACTCAGCTGATGCAGAACAAGAAATGCAGGGGAAATGCATTTAAAGGGGTCTGCATGGTAGGTGAGCTGTCCAAACCATTCCTCAGGCCTTCCCAATGCAGTCAGAGACAACTATCTCCAGATGATATCCTTTTATTACCACCCTAGCACAGCATGGACCTTATTGTTTTCCTCTTTGCTATATAAGTAACCCAGAGGCTTAACTTCTACCATTAAAGACCCTGATAGTAAAATATACTTGCTACCAATTATTTCCTTGCTATGCAAGGGAACTTTGCCTTCCTCACACAGACAACAGTATGTGGCATGGTATCATTATCACTATCTTTCTTAATTCATTGAGGAATGCTTGTATTATTGATTACTGAAACAGATTGCCCATAATCCAGACGTAAATATTGCTTTACTTAGGATAACTACAAATACAATGGGTTTGGAAAGCTCTGTTTCATTACAAGAAACAACAACCACATGTGTATGAGGCTGGGTTTTGGAAATAGGGATTGTTTTAGGGAGTCCCGATGGGGTAATATTTTGAGTCCCAATGGGGTAATACTTTGATCTAGACAATCCATTTCCTTCTCATCCTTAGGAATGATGGTAGTAAATTCATCCCTTTTTTTGCCATCCTAGAAATGGATCCAAAGAACCTCGATCTCAACACACACAGTGAAAAAAATCTCAGGTCCCTGATCAAAGCTGAGTACCAAAACTATCTCCCATTTCGTTCAAAGAAAAGCAGAAAACAAGTTGTGTACTAAAAAGATTACTGCACAGAAAAGAAAGTGAGCCTAGAAGATCTAAGCAGGCCTCTAAGGTTGATTACTTGTATCTTACTTATCTGATCATCCTAAATCAATTTCATTTTTTTATGATTACTTGAACTCATCCATACAGAGATAAGGCATAAAACAACTGCTGTGACATCACCACTGCTACAGTCTTTAACCTTTGGAAATGAATGGGTTTGTTGCTATGCAAAGAGAAATTAATGAAGCATTCTTACACAACTATTGCATAATATTCAGATGTTTCTGGAGAAGACAAGACAAAAAGACCTATAATGTCTGGTAAGGCATTTGCTGAAAAAACAACTTCTTCTTTAAACTCTTTTAAGCAATACAGTTTAGGTCTCTGGTGAGAAAAGAGTTCTACCTTCCCAATAGCTATGGTGAAACTGACTGATGAACTCTGGCACCACAGAGGACTCAAAGCATCATTAGCATCATGAACCTCAAAAGCTTACTCTTTTACAAATCATTTTTCTTTATAAAGCATGCTGCCACCTTTCTCCACACACTGACTGTGCAAGAGAGGAAAGGAAAACCCATCTACAAACAGCAACAGAAAAACCATTGCAGTCCCCATTTCCCCACAAACAGGGAATGAAATATGACTCAAAGTGTCAGTTTATAAGAGTGTAACATCCTACCTGATGAATTTCTTGCCATCCATTCTCATCTTTGCAGCTGACTGTAGCATGTTCATGAAGTAACAGCTCACAGCAGTAAGGATCCCCTCCCACAATAGCAGTGTGGTACAGTGGTGTCAGGCCACAGCTGTCTTTGTAGTTAGGAGATGCTCCAAGCTCTAAAAGGGTCTGAAAGAAATCACAGACTGTGAAAAACACATTTCAGAGGGACTTTAACTGTAAAGGGGCTTTATCTGAGAAAGTATCTATAAGGTTGATACTTGCCAGAACGTATCACTTAGATATAAACTGATAGAAGAGGCCATGGAACAGATTAAGTTAAGCAAGAAATGACCTCAGAAGAATCAGCATTTAAAAGAATCTATGGGGACAGTAAAGAAAGGAAGAGTGGCAATGTCCAGCTTCCATTCTCTCACTAAGTTCAGACTGAGTTCTGAAAATGTCACATTGCCTTTGCAGCACATTTGCCTCTTCAGTTACAAGATGCTTGATCAAAAATGTCATGCAATTTGAGTACCTGTCAAAAGGAAATCAGCAAAACCCATAAATAAGACTTAATCTAGACTATCAAGGTGATTTAAGAACACCTGCCAAAAATACAAAAGAAAACAGAAGAGACTGTGTTAAGATATAACGTGTAATCCCTGCCACTGGCATTTACTGTCAATGAGATAAGCAACAATAATGCTATTCCTATTTCCTCAGACAGATCTTTCCCAATGTGTCAATGAATGAGGTTAAATTTCACCACTTTTTCTTGCTACCAAAAATAGTTTGAAGAACTCAGAAATGAAAAGGCCTTTTATTGAAAGAAACCTCTAAGATTTTAAAGCCACAAGAACGCACCAGAACAAGCATATATTAAAGGATCCATTGAGTACAATATAGTAATTAGCTAAAAACATTCTCCTTCATGTATGTCTTTTCCTAGAAAATCATGTACAGTTTGCTACTGAAAGCATTTACCTTGAGGGTTACTTGGTTTTTGGCTCTGGCTGCTTTGTGCAGAGCTGTCATGCCATCTTTGGCTCTGAAGTCTAAATGGGCTCCTCCATTTTTCAGAGCTTTTATCACTTCTGCTGTATTGTCAAGCTGAACTGCCAAAGTCAGGGGTGTTTCTGAAGAAGAGAAAAGCATGGGCTTGAAAAAAGGTGACCAAATTTATAACGTAAAGAACATCTGCTTTTAAAATGTTACCTTAAAAATGCTGCTTAAAGAAAAATCACATACTCTCAACTTTCTCCTTTGAACAACAAAACCATACAGACTCCCAGAGTGAGGAAGCCAACAGAAAGAATGTCTGACATTTGGCCAGTTAATCAATTCAAGTTGAAGAGACTCAAGGTACTACTTTATGCTGCTAGTTTTACTGTTCTGACCTCCACTTTCTAGGTCATGATAGTTTGGGTCCAGTCCTCGGTCCAGCATCTTGGTGATTTTTTCCACTGAGAGATGGTGGATGTGATCCATAAATTTTCTCAAATTAGCCTGAAACAAAGAGTGACAAACGAATCACCTTCTAATCCACTGACATCATTGAACAGTTGCTCATTCACATTCCTGGAGACTTGACTTTATACCGACAGCATAAAGATTCCAGTTTATAATGGTCAGAAGTCAGGGCTTATAGTTTTAAGGTAAAGAAAATAGAGATTGAAAGATTCATTCAATAAGAAATTAAGATGGGGTAGGGTGATTATTGTTATTGCTGTTACCTGCAAATGAGTCTAAAGACATAGACCTGCATTTTTGCAGCATGCTGAAAGTATCTTGCATTTAAAAAGTAAGCTTCATTTCAAATTGCTAGTATACATATGGAAGAGTCAAACATGGGAATATTGCTATGAAAGAGATTCCCAAATCCCAGTTCACACACTCCTGTTGGTGCTGGCAGCACATACTGTTTGGTGCTTAGCAATTGGCCCAGGTGGTAATGAACTCCTGCTTGTTTCCACTTTCTCAGACACATTGCTTTGCTAAGTTGGCAACTGCTAACTTCTCCAGTAGATTGGGCATACCTTTGTGTGAAGCTTGGCCAGCTGTTTTTCATCAAGATTGAACTGTTTGTACACTCTCTTCTTGTATCGAAACTGAGGGAGGGAAAAAAGACTATTTAAATGTTCCATTTTGCTTAAAACCTCATAATTTTCTGCCCTTATCAGAAAGTATCCTCTCCACAGTGACAAAGATTTAGGAAAAATGTTTAAAAAGGCTTAATATTTTTAATATTGAGCAACAAGCAGCACTTCAAATAACTTACAGTTCACACAAGAAAAGTTCATATCACAGAATCTTAAGGGTGGGAAAGGACCTGGAAAGCTCATCCAGTGCAACCCCCTGCCAGAGCAGCATCACCTAGAGCAGGGCACACAGGAACTCATCCAGCTGGGTTTGAATGTCTCCAGAGAAGGAGACTCCACAGCCCATCTGGGCAGCACCTTCCAGCGCTCCCTCACCTCAACAGGGAAGAAATTCTTGCTTGTATTTCTTTGGAACCTCTTGTGTTCCAGTTTATCCCTATTGCCCCTTGTCCTATCATTGATCATCATTGAGAAGAGCCTGGCTCCATCCTCCTGACACTCATCCTTTACATATTTGTAAGCATTAATGAGACCACCCCTCAGTCTCTATCTTGTACAAATGCACTGAAATCAGCAGAGGTGCATGGGAAATGAGATTGGCCTCTAGAATCTACAGAAATAAGCAAGAGTTGCAGTGAAAAGAGCTTTTCCCCAATGGTATCTGTGCACTTTCATTTACAGTCTCAGGCAGAAAAAGAACTGGGAAGGCATGTTAAATAAAAAAAATACACATTTCGGTGTATCAGCTTAGTATTTCTGAAAGTAAGGAAAAAAGATCCCTAAAAAAAGTACTTTAATGAACATAGGTAGAACTTATACATGGGAATAACTCTCCTGATGGTTAACAACACTTGTCTTGCCAATGAGGTTGAGGGGTTTGCCTCTTTTGATCCATGATCAAAATCATGGGGTTCACATAGTTACAATTTGCTATTATATTGTGCTATGAAGGATTCAAAGCATGGAGCATGTCTGTTGGACAAGGAGACTGTATTGAATGAGGCTTTCACATCAGCTTTTCACAAGATGACTTTTAACCCCTGATTTGCAATCCCTCAGTTGCACTGAGAACAATTTTGCAAAGAGTGAACACTCATTAAATATGAGAGGAAAAAAAAAGTGTTTGTTTAATTTGCTTATGGCTATAATATGGACATGAGTGACTGAACCTCTGAAATAAACTACTAGAAAAGCTCAGACTTGAAACCCTCTCTGGATCCTGGTGTTTTCCCTTGGATTTGTGTCATAATGGAGTAAGTCTATTAACTGCAGATTATTAGTGGTTGAAGTACCACAACACAAGCAACACCAAAATTAATTAAATACTAGTTTCATGCCCCAGTTTCTTGCTATACTGTGTTTCTATGTGATCTGGCTGTGCTCCATGTTCACCCAGTTCTGCCCAGTTTATCCCCCAGCTGCATGGCCTCTGCATGAGCAACAGAGAGCTGGGAAATTCCAGTGTCTATGTATAACTGCTTCACACATACACACCCTTTCTTCCCTTATTGCTTTCCCAGGACATGGACAGAGGAAATCTGTGCACTCAGAAGTAGGGCACAGAGTGAACTAGATGGGGGTGGAGGGGAAGCTTCACTATGACAGAAAGACCCTCTCTTTGTGAGAAACAAAGACTGGTTAATTCAGCAACTGCTACCCTACTATTACAAATCTAATCAGAGATCCAAAAGCTTAATCTAGAACCTTATGTTTCTTTATTAAATCACAGAATAAGATACATCTCCTGTGTCCTCAGCAGAGGAGAACTCCAAAATCAAAACTCCCAGAGGGACTGATCCCTTACAGCCTTTTGGGGATAACACATGGAACAGCTCCTACAAGCAAGTGAATGCCAGCACTTACATGAGTAAGTGCTCAAGTTCAGACTTGCTGCTTACTGTTTCCCAAATGCAATTCAGATGTCTGTAGAAACTTCAAATACAGTTTACTGCACGAGAATATAAATGCTTGAGATACTAAAGCTTAAAATACCTCAAGTGAAGGAACACCTTTATTCACTGGCTGTGGGTATTCCCTAAGAAGTCGTTCCTCATCCAAAAACTTCCCATCTCTTCCATTGCTTGCAGGCTGGAACAGTCCATAATTCAGGACATCTTTTAAACTCTGATTCAAGGTGCACAAAATTCGTTGCTTTGCAACCCACACTGAAGCTTCTGGGTTAAATCTAATGCATTTCTGCAAAGAGAAATTATTAATACATCCAATTAATGAATAAAACCACCATTTTAACAGTAGCATACGTTCTAAAATGTATAGATGTCATCAACACACAAACCTACAAACTCCATGAGACAAAAAGAACTGGACAAGTTTTTCTAACCTTCAACAACTTACTATAAAAAAGAATACTGAAAAAACAGGGGTTAAGTTAGTGACAAAAACTACAGAAAGACATACAAAGCAAAGATATTCTGCACTGACACATGTGGGACCTGTTATTTCCACCCTTTATGCCACACCTCAAGACTAGATAAAATGGGACAGGTTGTCTTGCAGGCTAGCTACATACACTGTAAAAATTGCAACAGTTCCTTCAAATAAGAAACAGAAAAGAATCCCTGAGTGGCTCAAAAACACTGTCAAAATCACATTAGGCCAGTCAAAAATCCCATCAACATCAGTGACTGAAATGTGAGACTTGCTTTTGTTATTTTAAAGCTCTTTGGATGATGAGAGACATTGTCAATTATAAGCCTGCATTCCTGCACTTCAGTGACAGTAAGTCACTAAGAACGTCAGGAGGACTGGAGGCAAGGGAAAAACATAGCTCACCAACTCCAGCTAAAGGGAAGGTATCAATTCAATGGGAATAACGTTCAATGATATGGAATGTCTGAGGAGTAATGTTTATCTGTTAAAAACTCTATCAACTAACAGCTTTTTCATCAGACTCACAAAGATGTCAATCACACAGCACTGTGCTGTGACAGAGGAACCATGCAAACAGTTTCTACAGCTGCCTCCAAAATGTGACTGTCAGCAAAGCAAAATAAAAGTTATTCCTTTCAATAGGAAATGGTGATATTAAAGATGTGACAACCAAAAAGTGGAAAATGAAAATGAGCTGGGTATCCTCAAAATAAATGGAGCAAGTCATTTGTTTTGATTTGTGGTCCGTGTTCCAACTTAGTTCTCAGAGGCAATGCTTTCCTTCATCCAAATGGATTCAGAAAAGACAGAATTCATGAGATTAGAGGTCATAAAACCACTCTGGCCACATCATCAGTAGCTGGCGAGTCAGATCACCTGTCCAGACCTAGGACATAACAACAGATGTCAGCAGCACCCACAGTGTTTCAATCGTCAAACTGAAGATAAAAAGAAGGAAGATCAACTATAAACAGAAAGCAGCAATGGCCAAGTCACAAAATGAGATACAAAAGAATACTTGTGAAAAGCTGCAAAGGAAAACCTGGGATAGAACTGTGGCAATGTATCACAGTACAGACTGGCAACAAGTTACAACAGGGGCATCTGAAGCAAAAACGTGACTCAAGCTGCAGCTGGGACAGCAGGGATCCTGCCTTCATCAGAGAAAAGTTGCACAAACGAAACAAGTGTTATATCTGATAAAGAAAAGCACTAAAGGAAACAAAGATTCTTAATCATAAAAGCCAAGGAATACTGGAAAAAGTAAAGAAAACATACCAAAGTATAAAAAACCAATGCAGAAGCAGAAAACCAAACAGTAGCTACAACTGAAACTGCTGTTGTACCCAACTGCCACTTACCAAAGAATATTTTGCATGGGAAGGGGAGGCAGCAGTGAGCAAATGCTCATTACTGAAGTAACAGATGGCAGAAGCATTCCAAAGAAGTCCTCAGCATCAGAATTTAATCAAACACATGAATCGGAGCATTTTGATTCTAAAGGTAGCCCACAGGGAGCAGCCAAGTGGAGGATTAAACAAAACAGCAGAACAACCACCACGTATTGATGACAAAATGAAGAAAACAGTCCTTAAAACAACTGGCTGATAGATCTGAAGCCTGGGAAAAAGCACAAAACTTAGGGCATCATTGTCAAGAACATTTCCTTTGCACAGTGTTCTAACAGCTACTAGAGAAGCACCAGACTGCTTGCAGTTATAGGCAGAATCACTCGTGGTATGTTCCCACATGGGCTGATAAAGGGAATGGATACAAGACAACTTATCCTGGATTCAGACCAAAGTGGTCCAGGGAGAGGTCAGATGCCAGGCATCACAGAGGAAAACACAGCATGTTAGTTCACCCAGTTTTCCATGTCCAAAAGACACTTACACCATGGCCAGACATGGTTGCCTTTAGGCAAAAGGTAAGCAGTCATTCTTGAGGCACAGGCCAGAAAACCACCCGGGGCAACGTGTGGTTGCAACTGAGGGCTGTGGACAACTGAGGGCTGTCAACTGCCAATTTTGGTTACCAAGGAAGAAAGATGTAGATTATGTCTCCAACCAGTGCTGGCAGCCTGAACTTCACTGCCCAGGGGATGAAGCATCCTTAAGTTAAGGGCAAGCACAATTGAATAATGCTTAAGCTGCCAAGAAACCCTGCACCACTATTGCAAAGAGAGAAGTGAGTCCTGCTACTGCCATTTCCATCTCAATAGCAAGGAGTATCAGTACTCATCAAGCCAGTATCCTCTGGGCTGGATGGACTGCAAATATGCTTCTGGTCAGAAGAGATTACAACTGTGTGCTGCTTCCATAAAGGATCTGTTAAAGTGGAGCCTCCAGGCTTATTAAATCAGCTTATTAAATGCCAGATAATACAGCTTTTTTACTCACTCTCCTATGAATGTGAGTTTGGCAATATGGAGGGTTTTCTATGCCCTCTATTCCTTCAATGCATTTACTGAGCTCAGGAAACTTTTAGTCATTCATTTAAACATTCTCCACCCTCCTGAGCTAGGGGTGACAATTAAATACAGGTGTACAAAAGAAAAACAGAAAGAAATGATCCTTTCTACAAAGTATTGTTTTACTACATTGGATTTTCATCTGGAGAGCAAAAAAAGAATGGATGTAAGAACTGAAAAGTAAGCCTTCATAAGAGATCTGTATGAACTTGTCAAGTTTTACCTTATCTTTAAGGATTTAAGTGAGAATAAAAGGGCAACAAGACATATTTCCTGCAATGGGTGATAATTTGTAATGTTTTCTACAGCAGCACATCCTGTTTAGGACACATGCAATGAAATAAAGGCAGTTTACACCACAGCCACTGCAGATGAGCAAACTTCTATTCCTAGTGTCTTTAGTTTGGATTTTAAAGCCTCATGGGTGGTCGAGCTTTATCTAAAACCCTAAACTTGTCTCCTCTTAAACCAACATATTCTTGATCCTGCTTTTTAAAAAGCAAAGAATGAAAATTTAAAATTAAACTCTGTCATTTCATGCCTCTTTGATTAAACAGGCTAATTTTAAACACCTCTAACATTAATTATAATTATACAGCAAATGGGGTGTAAGTCGGATTTGGCTCGTAGCTATAAGCTAGCTCGTCATCTTCTCCAAACTTTGCTACACTACATTGAAGCTTCCAGGCTTTCTGTTTGCAAAACTGAATCCAGATTTCACTTTTCTGGACAAGAGCCTGAGGGCTGATAAATTAGATCAGCTGCTACAGAACTGCTTATAACAATTGAGTTATTTTCCTTAAGAGTTTATCAAAAAGGAACAAAAAATGCAAGAAGTAAAGCAATGAAAATGAACAAATGAAACACAGCACACAAAAAAAGTACTTTTTGTCTTATTTCCTGCACAAAATGAATGTTTAAAAAATGCTTCAGTGGTGTCAATAAATAACTTACTATTGGTCTAAAAAAGAAGAGTAATGAGAGAAGAGGGCTTCAAGGAGGCTAACATCCCTCTGTTTTTAACAGCAGAGTAAACCTAGGAGGTAGAGATAATCTTTCCATTGTACTGGATTGATTCATTAAGCTCTGAACATAGTCAAAGATAAAGTGAGCTGGTAAGACCATCAATAAAATCCTAACCATGTCCAGTTAGAACTTGTCTTGACAGAGCACTTCACTATAAGCAAAATCCTTTCACGTTCAAGATGTACAACAGTCGATTTGAGTATTTCAATCAGCACTGAAATGGAAGACCCAAGGTGATGACTGCTTCACCCTAGATTTAATAAAAATGTGGCTCACAGCAGCCTCAGTCCTGCTCTGCTCTCTGAAGCCTTCCTGTGCAGCTCAGGTCCTGCACCACTGCCTCCTCACAAAGGCTCATCTCACATCATATGAACTACTGGAGTGGTATGGTAATTTGAGCAAGAACCAGCTCAATCCTTAAGCTAAACAAATTTTCAGTACAAGAATTTAAGAGATAATGCTCCCCCATCCAATACAGATCCTCCAAGTTTCTGCTATGCTGCGTGGATTAAGCTTTAAAAACAAGAGAGCTCTACAACCACACCTGAGGCCACAACTGTCAAAACAGCTCTTCCCTGTCAGCCTGTAGACAGGCAATCTCCATCATTCTAAAAATGAACTTAATTAAAAAGAGGTAATTTCATTTGAGATGGATCCTCAATGGCAGCACAGTATGATGTAGATCCTAAATGTCAGCACAGAGGGATGTATGTAGCACACATCCATAAAAAGAACATGGTTTTTTTACAATCATCTTTGAAAAAGTCTGATGTCTACCATCAACTGAAAACCCTGGCAACAGCATTCAAGGAGGCCAAGGGTAATTTAGATAACTAATCACAAACTTGGACAAGTCGTGCTGCTAGATAGAATCTGTAACTCCCAAGACTTTCACCAAGAGAAGGTTGCACTTGTGGAGGTCAAGGAGTCATTTACTTACAACAACCACCTTTTCCAACTATATGCTCTTAACATTCCAGGCACTGAATGCTACATTCAATCCTAAAAGAAACACAACTTAGTAGTTTCCTTGTGAGAAAGAATGAGGAACTTGGACTGTAGGTTTCTAATGCATAAGGAATATCCAAGATTAGTTTATTATTATTCCATTTATTGGTCATTTCTTTAAAAGTCTGTTCAATTCTTTCTGCAAAATGTTAGAAACTAACTCTTTTGTTAGAAGACACTATTTTTACCCAGTAGACTTAGGGATGTGAGACAGCCATAGGTGTGTGAGTTAGCTTGCAAATGACTCTTCTAGGAAACTCAGAAGGTTCATTTTATCCTCTCTGACATGTTTCCAGTGTAAGTGGTGAGGAACTGGAAAAGAACAAAACTGTGATTTCATGTTACTGTAAAAACTGTGGAACAGCTCAATGCCATGCTTTATTTTTCTTCCTCATACTTGAGCGTGTTGATGTCTCTGGATGGAAGTCTGAGAAACAACATTGTGTAGTAAAGGCAGAACAGCAAAGGAAGGAAAGACTTATTTGTGCTTCTTTTTTCTCTTCATACTCTAAAAGCCACCAGCTATCTAACAAGGATATCTTTTTGTGAGAAAATGACAGGGAAAGCCAAAGAATGTGGTAGAGAGTGAGAGAATTTGATGATCTCCTGCTAGACCTCAGCCTGTATCAATCACAAACTAGCTCATGAAAAGAGAAACCACAGAAGACAATGGAGTTACATATGTATGAGGTTTTCAAAGACATAAAACATGTGATTTTGGGATTCAAACCCTCATCTTCTCATGAGGTTTTAGATTCCTAATTCTCTTTCTTCTACCCAAACACAGAGGTGTGCAGATCAGACAGGTGTTTTGCTTTATGATCACTGTTTTCATCAAGTTAACATACTAAATACGCTCACTTGGGTGGGATGGTACTTTTGATTTACGTAGTCAAACACATCACTGGGGTACAAAATGTAGGCATTAAAAGAAAACACAACATAAATTTTGCCTGTAATATGTCAAAAGGTTGTAAGAAACAGAAGAGATATACTACAAATTGAAGGCAGCAAAGTTAATGCATTTCTTTTGAAATGATAAAGCAATCTGCCTTACTGTTTGCTGCAGATCAGGGATTACAATGCGAATCACTAAGGTGTTGCTCTGACTGTCTTCCATTCTGCTGCTTGGCTTTTCTGCAGTTGCTCTAATTGTGTCATAAATCGTTTCCTCTTTGGAGCTGTCTGATTCAGACTCAACAGAATAGTCGGAAAAGCTTTGTGCCATCTCATCTTCGCTTGACGTTGGGCTACGAGGCATGGTCAGGTTTTTTCTCCTGCCAATATAAAAGATTAACAGTTATAGTTCAAATCTGAAAAATGAATCTGCTACAAGTTTTGTTTTCTGGGAAGTAACATGCATTTAACAAAGTTTTACATCTTATCCCCCTTTTCTTTCCTTCTGTAATTTATGTATGTAGGCTACCAATTTATCTGGCTTCCAGTTTATTACAGAAGAGGAAGGAGGACAGGAGAAGGAGAAGAGTAATAAAAGGAAAGATGACCTTTCTTCCCAGGAACATCCATCCTCCCAAAGGACCCAGAAAAAACCCAGTATAATTACCAGGTTCTTTGCTAAATAGCCCTGTTGTAAACTGTACTTAAAACTAGATCTGACTTTGAAGCCTCTTCACCCAGTACAAAAGGACAGTTCAGAAAAATCAATACAGGTGCTAAATTAACATCATTCAGTACATCAAAAGCTGTGCAGGTTAAGGCTTCAATAAAAGACAGTTTCTTCAAATGGCAGAATCAACCAAAAAATTAAATACTACAGAGAGCCAGACAGATGCAGATGCTGCTTTGTGGCTCATACAACACCCTTTACTACCAACACTACCAAAACCTTTTGACTGTACATCCTCAAGCACAGATTTTAGAAACACTTGCAGTCTGTGGTATACATTAAGGTAAAATGAAAGCAATGTTGATTCTAAAGGATGGAAATTTCTATCAGAGGCCTCACAGTAAGAACAGCAGAACATTTCCCTTCTGTAGAAGCACAAGAGAAGGGGTTTTGTCCCACCAACTAAAAGCTTCTCCAGGAAAACAAACTTATTATTCTATTAAAAAATGGGTGAAGAATTGACACTGGTAAGATTGCAATAGCCACCATAAACTTTGCAGTCCTTTATAACCGTGTATTATTCAGTTTTCAGAGGCCAGAAAAGCACTATTTTAAACATTTGCCATTAGAAACCTCCTTTTTTAATAAAAAAATCCTCAGCTAAAAGAAAAAAAACCCCAAACAGTCAATTCCACTGACAACTAACCAAACAGCCAACTGTAAGTTTGAGCCAACTAAATACCACAACCAGATTATTCGTTCCTCTTTGCTGTCCAGTCATTTACACCCCGACGATTACAACGAAGGCATAAAGGGCAACTATACTTATTTAGCATTTTAAGGTGACCATAGGCCAGAGCCAGTATTTGCACCAGAGGACAGGCAGTGGCAAGGCAGGCCTAAAGCTTGAGGGCAAGGGCAAGCGTTTCCAAAGCACATTGCATACCCACATCATCAAGTCTTATTGTTATTTCTGATGAAGGACAATTCCAGCGTTATTACCCTCAGCTATAATTACTAACAAAGACAAAAACAGTGCATTCAGAAATCTGAAAGCAAGCCAGTTCACAGCAGCTTAATGCAAAGCTCTATTTACAAAAGAAAACTCTTGAGGGACTATTTCATTTTCTTCCTGCTTCACTGAACTGTAGATTAATGCAGCTCTCCAAAGCACCTTAAGTCAATAAAAAGCATAAATTCAATGGCTTCATTATTTATCCACCAATGCTAAACCACATGAAGTCAAAATATAGTAGATCAATATACAGTATTTAAGAGCATAAGAGCTATAGGTCAGTGAGTGAGAGGGAAAAGACATTGAGACCATCACGTGGGTTGTCTCTCCCTAAAGGCATTTGAGAGAGCAACATCTTCCAGTGCAATGGATTCAACTCCTCTTACAGAGAGCAGTGAACTGCAATTATACAACACACACATGAAGAGGTGCATTAGGAGAACTTCCCAAGGTTTTGGCAAGTGGATTTTCATGCAAAAACTACCCAGAAATGTCTCATTATGGAATAACAATGGGAAATCACTAGATAAAAGAACCAGCTCGCAGGTATCAAGCACTTGAGTTTAGTAAATCGTGGGACAAAGAATTCCTTGGAGACATATGGAGTCACACAAGTCACTTAATTTCATGGAATACAGGTTTTTTTTCTCAAAAATGCACAAGTAACCATAAAAAGGATAATGAAAGGCTGTATTCACAGTGGCAAAATAGAACCTATGCCCTACAAGTGCTACAAGAGAAGCAGATCATTTCAGTGCCTTAAAAAAGACAAGCCAAAAATCTAACCACTGGAGAAATCAACTCAGTGTGGGTCCCAGTCTAGGGTAGAACCTTCCAGGGAGCAGAGGTCAAGCACATCTCCCTAAATCTACAGACACCTTCGAGCAATTTTGTTGTTTGGCTTTTAAGTTGAGTGGAAATGGAAGATACCACCATTTGTTAACTTGAGATGCCTGCTGTCATAGTTCACATGGGTAAGTTATATTTTAGGAACTGTTTCACTTTTGCCTCAGTGATATTCCAAACACTTTTCCACAATCAAAACTATTGCCTCCGAACAAACAAAGCAGGTTGCCTGGTTTACCTAGGCTTGTACAGCAGAAGAAGATCCCAGGTCTCTCTATTTTTCTGTTGGCAATTCATTGGTTCAAAAGGACATTGCACAGCTAAAACAGAGCTTAGACTTTGCTGATATAACTATCTGGGTTGTCTGTTTTTTAAAGTCACAAGAGATCTTTGCTTCCTACAGTAAAGCTGATTGTATTTTGCAGCATTGTGGTACATCACTGGAGTTTTTCGGTAAAGGAGCACTGAATGAAGACAGTTTCTCTCTGAACAAAGGAAAGCAGATTTCCAAAGATCTTGGAAGCAAATCCACAATAAAAAACTACTGATACAAACAATCTTTGCTTCACCTCACACCCTCTGTCTGTGTTTTCAGCTCCTGTACCTTGAGGTCCCCACATGCCCCAGCCCTCAGCTCTCTCCTTCCCTTGTCCCTGCATGTTCCCTAACCACCTGAACAAAGCAAGAACGAGCTCCAGCTGGTTAAACACCACTTCTGACACAGGTTGGCCCTAAAGCAGCGTGGAAGATAAAAAAATGAAAGGATGGCTATATGCTTGCCCTTATTTTTGTACTTCTTCCTCAGGACCTTGCCCTCTACCTCTGCAGGAGCACGGGGACATTTACTCTGCCTCTATGGCTATTGTTGGGTTATGTTTCTCAGGCCAACAAGACAGATGAAATGAGTTGAGCTCAGATTGCTGTCTTTCCCTCACAGATGCTTTTTTTTCCCCCTCACAGATGCTTTCCCTCACAGCTGAGGTCCTGAGTGCCATGGGTTAGTGATGGGCTTGGCAGTGTGAGGTGAGGGGTTGGACTCTTAAAGTTCTTTTCCAACTAAACTATGATAAAGAACATTAAAAGGTAACAATCCTCCCTTCCCTGACCTGTGACATGTTGGCTTTGTTACCACATGATTGTGAGCTAGAGTCTCACATGAGTGGCCATTTCAAACCAATCACAATAGTCTTCAGTTCTCTCTCTAAAACACAGCTGAGGCACATGCATCAAATGTCTTGTCCAAGGCCAGCTGAAGCTAGATCTCAGAGCAAGGTTTCAAATTCAAGGGGCACTGGCTGGTAGTCATGATAAGAACAATCTATTTTTATATAAACATTCAGTTGCACAATAACAGTCCTGTGGCCTGCAGGGAGAAGCCCTCTAGACTGCTATTGTCAAGCGAGTTCAAACACCTGTGGGAATATCTCAGATACCGAGTTGGCATTGTTAGGGGTTGAGTAATGCCATTAACCAGACTGTGAGAAAAGTTTACTGTTAGGGTAAGAGCAACTGCTAGAAAGAGGTATTTAATCATTAACTCTGAAGTAAAACTATTCAGGAAAGGGATTTCCGTCTGTGTAAAACCTGCCAGAGCTCCTAACTCTTGGATCTTGCAACTTTGCTTGGGATTATATGTATCAGCTCAAGAACCAGCTCACCAAGTTATTAATTTCAGATGCTGGAGAAGATCAAGCATTGCCTTTTCTAACTATATTAATATTAAAATAAGGATGCATTGCAGACAACGCTAAAGGTGGGAGTACAACCCCATCTGCATTTCACACCTCTGCACAGTCCTGCAGGAAAGGTCACAGAGAAGAAAATCTGAATTGAAGACCGACTCCAATGAGCAATTTGCAATTTGATGGGTTCAATCTCCACTTTGCACTCTTACTTTAAAGCTGGAAACAACCAGCATTGCCTCCCAAAGAAGTTATCTCACCCCCCTCCCTTACTCCGCAGACTGCTTGCTCCCAGACTGCTTTAGTCTCTGCACTAACATGAAGAGTGAAGCAGAACAAAGCATCAATCTGGGTTAAAAACCCTCTTTTTTTTTGGTTTGGGAGGTTAGTTTCAGCATCCATCACGTCTCTGAAGTGGATCACTATGCAAATGTTTGCATAAGCAGCAGGAGGAAAATGGCAGAGGGCCAGAAGCAAACAGCCAGGGCATGAAAAGGGCAGAATCACTTTTTTGAAAGGCAGCATTAATGCTTGCCAGGCTGAAGTGAACCTGAGACACTGCTGCCTAAGTGACAGGAAAGAAATCTACATAAATACAGGCATTTGATTAACTCCAATGAAAATCTGTTGATTATTCATAGAGAAATGCCATCATTCCAGACAGGACAGCTCATTAAAACCCACCGACATAAAATTCACCCAGGAAACTGCAGAACGTAAAGGAACACATCTACAAGAAGGAAAACAGATGTGTACAAGGAGTGATAACCAGCCAATAGCAAAATCTCAGAGCAGACAAGGTACTTCTGTTGTCATCAGATGAGAAGGCAGCTTTGGTGTTGATGTGACGCCACCTGAAACTGTGCTGGTCAGGCTCCTGTCCTGTGGACCTTCTGCAAAAGCACAGTGTCCAAGGCTATCTTTATCCTTCTAGGAAAACCAGTGGCCAGGCAGCAAAACAAGGTGTTGCTTCCTCAGCATGTCCCAAGTGTGGTCCCTTGGCCAGTGCCAGGCAGTGCTCCTTGAATACAGGGCATACACATGAGATGCTACCAGGCTCAGCACCTTCTCATCTCAGCAGCCTTCCACGCTACTGAAATGCCTCCCTGCTGTACTGCAACGCAGCCCATGTGCTATTGCAGACACTGACTTAGGCTAAATCACCAAAAAACAGTTTCCTGAGGCTCAGGAGCTCAGAAGATATCCAAGGGTCAGCAAAGCCCACTGCAAGCCACATGCCCTGAGTGAACACAGCCTGCTCTGATTTTATTTAGAAGCATAGACGTAGTTTTAGAGACTGAAAAATAAAGAGCAATGTCTCTAAGAAAGGTGACCTGTTATCCTGCAGTCCCCTTGACATGCCTCTGTAAAATGGGGCAGCTGATTCTTGAGTCTTCTCTAAAACACTTCCATTCTGTGGAAGAAAATGCTAGAAAGCCAAATCACTGGCTTGTTACCTGAAAAAAATCCCCATCCACGGTCATTATCTAAACAAATGCAATCATACTCTATTTTGCTGTTCACTACCCCCATAATTATGGTTTTATTCCCTGTACACCAGTCCTTTTACTTCATTCACTTTGGTTACACTGACTGGTAATGCATTTTTGATCTCTCTGTTAAGTAACTGAAACACCCCAATAAATATTTCACAAGATGTGTGCTGAGGCATAAGTGTTAACGTACCAGAAGGCCAAGCAAAATTCCTCCTTTACTTTCCTCTGAAGCTGTTGTTTCTCAACGTGGCATCTCTTACTTCAAATCTTAAATATTGCTTTGCAATCAATACTGAAAATCAGTGTCCATATCCATTTGTTCTCGCTGCCACCATCAGAAGATTCTTCTTGTTTAAAGAGTAGATTATGCAGTCCTTGATTTCTTTGCCAGGTGATCTGCACAAGTGACAAACAGTCTTGCAGAAAGGCTCAAGAGTGACACTTCTTTCCCTTCTTTTTTGATAAACAAAAAGAGAAAATGGAGTGTACTAATTGTTGAACCCACTCCTTACTTCTGAGGCAGTTTCTTCACGTATATTTACACAGCATAGCCTTGCCAAGAAGAGGCTAAGCCCCATTAACGGCTGGTATTTAGAGTCTTAAATACCAACATCATATGATTACAGCGAGCCTTAAGATCAGACTGTAGGAATGTTTTGGGTTTGGGGGTTTTCTTGTTGGTTGGTTGTTTTTTTAAACAGATACACTTCACCACTAGCACTCCTGTGCACATACAAAATCCCTACACACACAATCTATTTCTGCAAACAGAGAGTAACTCGTTTGCTATAAAGTTTCCTCAGTTTCCAAATAGCTTTGGATGCTAAAAATTCTCCTTGGTCCTCTGTCTGTTCTACTTAGTATCTCTTCTCCTTGCAAACTATTCAGCTGGTCACGCTATCTTTATGGAAAGGTTGAAGTTTGCAGATGCAAAGGGAGATTTTTAGGGAAGGACAAATGCAAAGAAAACTGGAGACAAGCAGCTTACTGGGTTGAATGAGCAAGGCTGGAAAACAGGTAAAGGAAGCAAATGGAGAAAAAGCTTCAAAACATTTGAAGCAGAAGTTCAACATGGGAAAACAGAAAAATGTTTGATGGAGGAATTTGACATGAGAAAACAGAACCTGAGAGAAGGAAAAGGAACCAAGTGTAAAGATTTACCACAGAGGAGCACAATCAGGTTGGTTAAAACAGTTTAAAATCTTTTTAAAAGAAAGAGTCAAACATACTACTAGGGGAAACACAGCAAGTATTTATAAATGTTAACCACAGTGAAGTTTACAGTAAAGGCCAACTCCCACTGGCAATATAATATCTTAAGTGCCTTCTTTTAACCACCTGCAAGGTTTTCAGTGCAATTCTGTCTGACTTTTATTTAAAGGTCATTCTTCCAGACAAGGAATTACAACCAGCCTCCCAAGCCCCAAGGAAGGGAGCTTCCAGGCTCCATTCATTTCTATATCTTTTTTTAATATGGGGTCTAGTTTTGAGCATTAAACTTCCATTTTCCAATTGACTGACAAATAACAGCACTACTAAGTCATTCTCTAAATACTGCTTGCAATGGATACTATACCCAGGACAAGATCATAATACACTTTGAAGTATTAAATAAGAGACTAGATCCTGAAGCAGTTGCATAGACTTAGAACTTTTGGGTTGAAAACTTATCTGTTTAATGTATTCATCCAGTACTCTAAAGCACTTTAAGCACATGTTAAGCAAATTGAAGCTAAATGAGTACCAACTAAACAACACATTTGAATATGATGAGAAAGAACAAAACTTTTTAAAAGAAAATGCATGTTATCCCAAGCACCAAAGTTCACAGAATCATAGAATGGTAGAGGTTGGAAGGGATCTTTAGAGATCATCTAGTCCAACTCCTCTGCTAAAGCAGGTCACAGGAACACATCCAGGCAGGTTTAGAAAACCTCCAGAGAAGGAGCCTCCACACCCTCCCTGGGCAGCCTATTCATCACCATCCCAAACCTGAGATGTGTCTTCTCAGACTGCTAAACTCAAATACATGCCCCTTTCTAAGTAATCTGAGTTGGATCTGTGATATAATCTTTACCATCTTGATCTTGCTACATGCAAAAGTATAGAGAGTAACCTTCTGAGATCCTTTTTAGGCAATGTGGGATCTTGCATGGGGAATCGATCACATACGTAATCCCACTGCAGCCAACAAGTTGTCTTCAGGACTAGTTCCAACAGGACTTGAGCCCTGCATGTTCTGCTCATGAGAAAAACAACAGCTAGGGTACGTGATGAAAAGCCAACATGGGACAATGAAAAGTTTATCCAATTCTGGATCCAGGAAGGTATTTCTTCCTAATATGACAGCTTTTCAGTGATCAAACCAGGAAAACATGGTGATACGATGCGACTCGTTAGCCGTGAATCATTCTCTAAGTAATGTGGAAGGGTTACACAGCTTCAATTTCTAAAAGTCATTATCTATTGATAAAAGACAGATATAATGGCTGGGTTTGTTTCCCCAGAAATTTTCCTCACAAAACAGAATCATGTAGGGCAAGCAATTTTCTCCTCTAGCCTTTTTGCTCCCAGCCTCTGCTTGCACTTGACTACGTAAATATCAAGAAGATTACACTGTGTTGGAAGGGAAAGGACATAAGAGACTTTAACAAGATTTACAACAGGAACTTGAAAAAAGGAGAATCAAAGCTTGTTGAACATATTTACCTCATGTTCATCTCCCTTGCGGACAAAGCAGCTTAGTTGCTTGTTAATTTGCATTTTATGCCTATCAACCTTTTTCCTCTTTATCCGTAAAGAAAACGTTTTAGGAGTAATTCAAATACAACCATCATTAACTGTTAACAGAGAAGCACTGTTGCTGTCTTTTTACATAGATTAGATCGGGTCCTGAGAGTAGATAAAGCAGATTCCCACTTCTCCTTAGCATTGATTTTGCTATAAAATTAAACCTGAACTTTCTTCAGAAGCGACCCTGATGGGGGCTGCTTTTGTTTTACTTGCCATATTGCCAAAAACAGTCTCATTGTTTGCAATACTTTAATCAAAGAAATAATATGCCAGTAAAAAAAAAAAACAAAGCTTCCAAGAGATGCTCCATTTTCCTTATAAAATGATGAGTTATCTTTGTCAGCTGGTTGAAAACAAAAATCAATGATCCTGTCTCGTTACGTGTCTTGGCTTTTCTTCTTGTTTAGTTTCAACAAATTCATTTTTATTTCAACTTAGTAGCAAACAGCACTTCAAATTTTTACAGGACACAACATTTTCAGCACCTACAAGGTGGGATTTGGGGGCACAGATCTGGTTGTCCAGGTCTGCAAATCTGGGGCAGTACCCCTACAAAGCACCCTGGAGCTGAAGATTTCCAAGTTAAGCCATTCCAGTGCAGGGCTCTAGGACACAGAAAATGGGAGTTTTGTTTCAAAACCCAAAGAAACCACATTTTGAAATACAGCAGTTCTCTACAGAGCAGCATTTTTTCCCCTCTAACAGATGTGCATAAGTAGGGCAGCTGACAAATGCAGAGCCCAGTTTCATCCATCAGCTTCGTTTGGAGTCAGGTTTCATTTGAAATACTAACGTGAGGATCCAGAAATCTCAGATCAAGAGCCATTGTACAAACACAGGTCAAGTGTGACCATTATTCTTCACTTCAATAAGTATATTGGCAATACCTCAGGCAGTATGGTAAGTGAACAAACATCTAGTTTAAGTCAGTTGCTGCTTTAATGGCTCAATAGCTGAGCAGAAACAAGCCCTGGCCTCAGGTAGGACCACTAAACAAACTTAAGTAGAGAGGAAGGAAGAAAGATGGAATCACCTGGCCTTCAGATAACTTCTTAATCAAGAAGGAAGCAACAAACAAATAATGACCCAGAAAGGATGCACACACTGTAGAGGAGTCAGGGAAGGTGAGCAGCCCTTGGTTTAGCCAAACCCCAGTGTAAGCAAAGCCACGTGCCACGTCCTCGCTATTGCTGTGCCCATCTGTGTATGTCTGCAGCAAATATCCCTGCTTCCCCGTGACAGATGGTTTCCAGGCCTCTCTCATCCCAACTGCAGAAAAATTCACCTGATTATTTGCAAAAGAAACCTTGAAAAAAGAAATCTGCTGATCTTATCTGCATCCTGCCTACTTATTTTCCAACCCAAAGTAAGCATGCCTTGGGCTTTAACTTATAGCAAGTCTGTGCAAAGAAGCCCGTGCTCATGGTGCAAGAAAAGGACAATCTTTAAGACTGTGTATGTGAATGATGATGGTGATGGCAGGCTGGGGAAAAACATCTGGAGGCTCAGAAGGGTTAAGTGATCTGCCAAGATGACCCAGGCAGCACAGTGATTCTGCAGAACAACTGAGAAAGTATTCTCTTGATCTTTGAGATTTTGATTCAACTCATTGTAAAGATGGGAAATGAATTTTTACCTAGTTATATCTACCCAAAGTTTAGGCACAATAAAACTGATAAAAAGAACCATTTATTCTCACTGATTACTAACACTTAATTATTATCTTCAAGAGGCTCAGGTAATTCTTCTTAGGTGGGAAGAAAACAGAATGAGAACTGTGTTCCTGGCTAGTACACAGAAGTAGGGAAACAAAAAATCTAAAGAATATTAACTTCTGAAAATACAGAAAGATTTATAACAAACTTCTTGAGTTTTCATCACTGAAATGCCACTCTGCTGTACAGAGGCTAGCTCTGTCATCTCAGTATCCTCCTGGAGCCCTGGGTTGGCTGAGCAAGCCCCTGTCCCTCAGCCTCTCCCTGCAGGACAAGGACTCCATCCTTCACAGAACAGTTTGTCAACATCATTCCTATACTGGGGGAGGGTGTCAAGACTAGACACAGTGCTCAAGTGTGGTCTACCAAGTGTCAAGTCAAGTGGTATAACCACTTTTCTTGAGCTGGTGGCTGCAGCTTGCCAGGACAGCCCAGGTTGTCATCTGCTGCTGCTGTCAGGCACACTGCTGGCACACGTCCAGCTTGCTGCCCACCTGGACACCCCAGTCATCAGAGCTGCTCTCCTGCCAGCCAGTCCCCACCTGCACTGCTGCAGGGGCTCTGCCTTCACAGGTACAGGACTTACTCCTTGTCCTCCCTGAATTTCACATAGCTCCTGCCAGCCCTATTCCATCACTTTGGTGCCACCTGCAAACTTGATGAAAGCATGCTCCATCACTCCCTCCAGGTCAGAGACAGGAATAAGGTCATTTTGCCCTCCTACTGAGGCATGCAACAAAGCCATGACCAAACCCCTTACAAAAACTTGACCCTATAAAGAAGAAGGACTAAGTTTAGAAGGAAAGCTGGCAGCCACATGTGATGTATGTACAGCTCAGTCTTACTGAGGCCAACAGCAAAATGCAACACTTTTATCTGTAATTTTCCTTTAAATAGAGATGTAAGGCTTAAGAGAAAGCCAAAAGATTATCTTACAACTGCACTTTAGTTCTGTAAGCCCAGAGCTTTCTGAAAGTTAGCATGTAAGCAGACATACCTTTAGCAATCACTATGATCTCACTTATTTACACACTGCAAAACATACTCATGTGCATAAAGTTTTTTCAACCATAGAAATGCATGCTGGCTGTTAGACCCACCACCAACAATATACTCCTTTCTTGCACTTTCCAAGCAGACATAACAATGAAAATTGGCATGGACTCAACAGTCCCACCTATAGTTTACAACCGAGATTCAGGTAAACTTCAGCATCACCAAAGGTCCTGGATTTGGTTATAACACCATGATTTCTTTGCAAAGTGTAATTTCTACCTGTTTATGTATCTGCTTATTCAGCCCCAGGTGATGTAAGTCCTAAAACGAGGCTATTGGAAAAGCAGAAATAAATGGATTTCTTTCTAATTGATTAGATTTCCTGATGGCTGTACTCCTGTAAGGCCTGCTTAAGTGAATTCATTACCATGGATAACATTTATGTCATAATCACAACAGCATACTTTAGAGATTCCAGCCATGGAAATGACGACAGTCTACCCAAAATACACAAACTGAATACAAAACACTATTAAAAAAGGAGAAATCTTGAGTGAATCGTGATGTCAAATATTCCTGACAAAAAAATCCAGCATCTCTTGAACTACCATTGCTCTGCCATTAAGAAAGCATGTACTAAAAGTTCTTACTAAGTGCTCCAGAGGTATCAAGCAGCTGCTGATAAAGGATTTCACAGTCAGAAACATTTGTGACTCCCACCCACATGGGACTGTGTTTCCCTAGGAGTGAAGAGCAGCGATGTCCAGGAATACTATGCTTGAAAGGACTCCTAGTTGCTACTTAACCGAGTGCTGGAGTGACCCTATGAGACATACTTTTCATTTTGCTTCACTTCTTTCTATTTTGCTGCTCAAATACTTCCACATGTATTGCTAATCTGACCAATTTCTATGCAAAGCTCATTTCCTAACGCTGCTGTGGATGCTGTCAGAGTTACCTATCCCTGCATCTCATTATAAGAGAGGAACAAGGTCTAGGCAGCTCTGCTTACCCTGTGATGCAGCTGTGCAGGGAAGGAAATAATTAAGCCCATCATGTGAACCAAGTCCTTCAGGACATACCCATTAATGAGATTTATTGAACCCACTCGCAGCTTTTCTGCTTGTAGGAATGAAGGAGGCAAAGGCAGAGAAAGAAAACTCCTCCTTCTCAGCATTAATAGAAAACCAGAGATATATTTTGTTCCATTCACACTTTTAAAAGGAAAGAAGCATTAAAAAGAGATTTGTCACCAGCTTTTATGTCTGCTTCACATTCTCTCATAGGTTTTATTGAGTCTACCTCACAGGTTTATTTTACATTTGCCATCACATAGCTGCCTCACCTCAAAAGTTTTCCCCAGGCCTTAATAAATCTAAACTCCTCTTCTCCTCACATTTCTTTTCAACCACACATGAAGAGTGACCATTTCTGCCCCTTCCATGCTACTGGAAGCACATCAGAATTTAATTACTTATACACATTCATTTTTACTTGATATTTTTTTCCTGTCTCTCCCTTAGGGAGCCCCTGGCTTCTCCTCAGGTTTTTGTATGAGATTTCATAGAATCATGGAATCATTACAGCTGGAGAAAGATCTTTCAGATTTTGAATTGGCTCCTAACTTTCCACCCAGCATCCAGGTCAGCAGGGGCTGCTTTCACCCACCACAAACCTGCAGCTATCAGTATGCCAAACATCTGCATTTCTTACCATTATACTTTGCCTTTTCTTGCCATGCAGGGTTCCCTTCACAAAGCAAGAACCAGGCAAGGTGAGATGACCCTCAGAGACCATCTCTTCTTGCAGCAGCACCCAGGCTGATGACTTGGTTGCCCAGATCCATGCAGGACTTAAGGCTGGATCTCTTGTCTTCCTTTGAGGAAGACTCATTACATCATAGTAAGTCAGAAAGACTACATACAAAACAATGTTTTGCTATGCTAAAAAGAATCAAGCACATGATTACAAATTCTGTCTACTGTAATAAAGGCTGTTTAAATATATGGGTATATAAAAATACCCAAACCCAACCCTAACCTCAAGATTCAAAACCAGAGACCACTATGTGCAACAAAGACCTGCAACAGTGAGAAAAGAAAACCACAGAACTGAGATGAAAGTTGCAATTCACTACCCTACCCAAAGCACCTAAAGCATGGAGGAATGTTGACATCTTATAGCAAACATCACTGTCACTGCTGGCTGTCACTAGGAGACAGCACAGTGTGCTCAGTCTTGAATGTCTGCTTTTCACATCTCCAGTGACTGTGACTGCTCAGAATGCAAATGGGAAACAACCACATTGCCAGAAAAAATATACCCAAACAAGACTGGAAAGATAAGCAAAGGCCTTGCACAATCACATCTGTATTCTCAACTACATTTCAGCCTTCATACGTTACCAAAGCTAGTTATGAGCCACTGTTGATCCTTCTGCTTCAGACTTCTTTGAAAGGTAGTTCAGCTGTGCCCTGATGAGGTCTTTCTGTTTCCCACTAAGTTCCATAGTACTGAGCAAATCATTTGAAAACTGAGCAACTTATTTTCCTCATCTTAGAATTACTGCACATATATCTTTTCACAAGCCATGCTTTCTCCCTTCTGCATCCAACTCAGATATATACATCCTTTATTTATCCTGACAGTGTGGGCTCTGATGAGTTATTTTGGTCATACCATAGAATAAGGACCACCTTGACTTGTGAAAAGCTCCTAACCACAAAACTCACTTCAATGTTTCAGCCAACAAAAGACTTGTATTTAAGACTTAAAAAATCCAAATCTATGCACCTGCTTCTGTACCATTACCTTTCTCTTTTGATTGGCATAAGTATTCCTCATTGATGGTGGCCCTACCACAGAAGCAGTCAGTCAATTATTAAGTGCTTGGTAAGCTACATAGCTTTGTGCACTGGCCTTTGAGGTACACACTTTCTTGCAATCTTTCTCTCCTTTCAACCTTTCCACAGACTACTCTTTCAAATTATGTTGCTTCATGTCACCACACACTTTACAGCAATCCTTCTCACACATTTTAGACAATTTTGGTATTTTCACTCTCCTTCCAGTGCTCATTCAAAGATATTGTTAGGACTCACTGTCTCACCTTTAATCTGGGTTCATGATGTGCATTAACACACACACCTGCAGCAGCCAATACAAGAAAAGGCACCTTCAGTTTCTCTTATCACAGAGAAAATTAGTTTTTTAGTTTTCAGATCATACAGAACTATCAAACACTACCAAAGGAAAGCTAATCTCAAATCATTGTCCTTTCTGTTCTAGTTTTCTGATTCACACCTTTAAAGTTTCTGTTTATTTTGTGATGATTGCACTGAAAGCCAATAAAATAATTCTAGTTTAAAAAAAACAGTTTTGCATGAAAAGTTATAAGTTGTCTCCAGAGTACCAGCAAAACTTCTTCAGCTGTGCTTTAAAAGAATCATAGAAAAGATTTGTTAAAAAGGAAAAGACACAGAGAGAGACTAGAAGCTGGTTTGAATAGAAAACACTGAAAATGTAGCCTTCAGATAAGGTAAAAAAAGGTACAAAAAGCCAGCAAGTCTATCCAGCTCTAACAGTTGCAAATTCACAGGAAACTCCTGAACAAATTGCTCTTTGGGGAAAAAAAGCCCAGTGTTTTGAACATGTCTAATACGAGAAGCATTATGACATCAGTCTACTTGCCAGTTCATATTTAAGGTATATTCAGTAGGAGGAGGAAGAGAGCTGTTACATGGGAGAAATTCTTCACTAGAGGCTACGGTTAAGCTGCAAATTCCTCTGCTGTGAGATCATTCTTGTAATCCACTCAACACTGTAAAGCAGGAAAAGGAACATTCTCCTAGTTGGGGATCAAGCAGGTTATTTCGAGCATCTTTGACCACATGTTTATTGAAATGCACTTTAGCAGAACCCAGCAAGACACACAGCTGAAGTCCTGGGCTGTAACTGTATCTTTTGCTCACTTGACACAGGTAACTGGAATGATTTCTCTACAAAATTAGTTTGGCATATTTACCTGTCAATATTCAGATGAGAGCAATGGTGGCAAGATGATCATCAGATTCTCTCCATCATCTCAGATTCCTGTTAAAAACACAGAAAGATGTAAAGACTGAGGTGTGGAGAAAGAAAATCAGTGACCTAATAGCCATTTCATTTAAATTCTATACAGCAGAAGTGCTCAGGGCACAAAGGGATTTTGATATGTTAGTTTGCAAGAGAGAGAGAGAGAGGAAGTTTATCACACTCCACATTTCCAACGTATTTATCATGCTGTAGCATAAATATTATGCAAAGCTTTGCAACAGCAGAGCCTGATGTCATTTCACTCGCTTCAAAGTGCTTCTGGCAGCATGAAGTCAGTACTAGAGCAAAAATAGGCTCTTTCAGTTATTAAGACAGACATAATCTCAGGCCAGATCTGACAGAAGGTGAAAGATGCTGCTTTGCTGCCTTCCACAAACACCTTCATTGATTTAAGTCTTGCCAAAGCACAGAGTGTCCTGAGCACGTGCGTTTGCTGAACCACCCAGATTTGAGCACTGAGATGCTTGGTTTTGCTCCATATCCATTGGAGATCCAGAAATTAGGGTCTGCTGTTTCCAGCCCCCTAAACCAGCAGACGTTTGCTGAGCATCAAAGTCCAGTCCTTGGCACAGAATGCAACAGCCTATAGCTGGCTACCTGATACTGCATTCGAATTTTATTGCCTTCATTGATGGGTTGCAGGTCATGCTGAAAAAAGAAGAGTCTTGCCTCCCCTGCATTTCCTCCTTTTACAGATAGAAATGCAATAGAAAATCCAGAGATTTCCATTGCAGAAGCAAGTTTGGCAAACTTTTTTACTGTTGTACTCTGGTGGACAGGATTCCATTAAAAAATAACACCGATTATGTTCCATCTATTACTTCTAATCCTATTAAGAGGTCTAAACAGGCACTTTCTACTATACACAAGAGAAATGTAAAGCAGCCATGCAACTCCAGAAAAAATACAGAACATGACCATAAGTGAAACTAGAATTACTCAAGGATACTTCTGGGAACATCATTGGCACTGCACCACTTACTCCAACATAAACAAGAACTGACTTCACCTCAAATTCACCCCTCCTTGTGCTGTGCTTTACTAGACTCTTCCTACTGTGCACATTCAACAGTTAATGCTAATATGCACACATATTCCTAAATGTTTAAACACCTTGTAAGTCTATTTAAGACCATTCTTCACTTTAAACAGACTCTGACATATTTTACTGAACATAAACCTATCCAAAAAGTTTTGAGTAGGAAGAAAATACTTCGAAAGCTGTCTCCAGCACCTGCAGAATTCTGCACAGCTACCTTACAGCAGCAACATAAATGCTATTGAAGGACATTTCCTACACTGAACTACTATATTTTGTATCACATAGGAGGAAGCTGCATTTGGGATTAAACCTACTAGGTTTTGCATTTTTAAAGCAGAAGATATAAATGTGATCTCCACCATCACAGGAAAGTGATGGAAAGTCACAGGAAAGGTAAGTAAGGAAAGATCATCATCTGTTCCTCATAGGGCAGAAACCAGGATCCATAAAAAGAAAGAAGTTGGGAGATTAAAAGCAAAGCAAAATTAACCAACCTAACAAGTGTTTTGATCTCTGAAAGACAGGATAAACTGCTTCTACTTTTGAAGTATCTATTTTCCACACATCAGGTTTCAGTTTCTAATCAGATCCAGAGATAGAGGAGGAAGATTACCCTGGGCTGCATATATCCATCACGGATTAAACCTTCCAAAATTGCTCTCAAATGTTGACACATCTGCTCAACATATTCCAATGCCAAGCTTCATTAGATTTAGGGAAGATTTATAACTTGCTCAGCTTTGGATAGGTACAGCTAAGATTTACTAAAGGCATATCTGCACCAATAGCTTGAACCTTTAGTAAATATTTTGGGACTTTGGTAGTAAACAACGTAAGTGACGAAAGCAAGATAAACATTAAGCATTGAGGTACTAAATAACCCACACATAGGGGCTACAGAAATTCATTGCAGGGAATTTTTGCACTCCATTGTGGAAGAGTGGAGGATGCCAGCAGTTTGTTCTATGTGGAGGCCAAATTCTTCTAGTTACACAAATTATTACAGCAGCATGACTCAATTTTGCACTTTGGATGTTAACTTGTTTGTCACATTACCCTGCTGAGCTAACTCTACAGATAAGAAAATCAATGTGAAAAAAACTCACAATGGTTTACATGGAGCTAGGAAAAGCTCTCTATAGGAGAATATTTGTATACTATGGTGTCAATACTGGTTTATTAATGAGGCTTGGTGAGGGTATGTAGTTGGGAAAGACACTGTCATTGGAGAAGCGAGCAACTGTCCTCTCTCCTGTTTCTGACAAAAAATACCAAGTCTCCTTGTGGATCCTGTATTTTCCTCTCCACGACTACAGGATGAGTAGAGCAGAAACTCCTCTTTACCTCAGAGCCTCTGATGCATCCCTAAATAAACGTCTGTGCCATGAAACCCCAGGTTACTCACACATTCCTAACACTTCCTACTGCAACAGGTTTCTCCTCCAGATGTTGTTTTCACGTGTGGCTGGGCAAGAGAGCACAGCCATGCACAGATTCATCCCTCAGGCAATCCACCAAACATAGCAGTGAACATGTTCTTCCCTCTGTGACAGCTCTATTATGGGTCTCTCCTACATCTAATCACTCATTTTTAACACTTTAGTGTCATAGAATCACTGAGGTAGGAAAAGACTTTTAAAATCACCAAGCCCAACTGTTAACCCAGCACTGCCCACCACTAAACCACGTTCCTTGGCTCCACATCTAAACATCCTTTGAATATCTGCAGGGATAATGACTCCACCACTTTCTTGGGCAGCCAGTTCCAAGGTTTAATAGCCTTTTTTTTTAGATTAAATGCTCAGAAACATTTCTTCTTGGTGCAAGTTGAGGCCATTGAGATGTGAGCATATAAAACCCTCAGAGATTTTTCTTCCTTTAAAAAGCTGAAGTTGAGAAGTAAATTCAAAAGCCATTGGAAAGTAGAACAAGATGGTTAAGGAGGGGAGAAAAGACTGACAGCACAGTCTCATAAGCCATTTCCCTTATCAAATCAATCTGAAAACCACCAAACTGTAACCCTAAGCCCAGAGATGAACGGTGCAGTTCATTATTTCCCTGTGATTCAGTGCTGTACAGTAAAGAGATCTGACATCTTTTTGCAGTGTGCAATGTAGCAACAGTAACTTGGTTGAGGGAGCAGCGTAGCTGCAGCCATGCAGTATTTATAGTCCTCGCTCCTCAGCTTCTTATTGCTGCTCCTTTCCCCCTGGCAAATGAATCAGGATGCCATCTCCCAAACACAGCACACGGCAGCTGCTTCCACCGCCAGAGCAAAGCCTTCACTGTACCAGCATGATGCAGAATAAACACTCCTTAAAGGACACGGGTCAAATCTTCTCTTAGATTTGTCAAGTTTCAGAAACAGATACGTGTCAATATTTGTATGAATTTTAACAAGTGGGATAAAAGTATCAAAATGTTCCTGTTCCTTTCATGGCAACAGGGGCAGATAACTTTGTTTGCAAGCATTTCTCTACACCTATGTGCACAAGCTCAAGTAAACTTAACTGCTGACTAAGGCATGTCTATAAGCTCCTTGTCAAAAATGCATTTATTCTGCCAGTATTCTGACTCACACAAGCACAAGTCAACAAATATCATACAACCCTACTGGCAAACTCAAGTGAAGATTTCTTCCTAACTTAACACTATTCCAGAGGCCCCAGTTTGAGCTGGCTCCCAGCTGACCAGCTGGCTTATCTGCACAGCTGTCTGCACAGCCACTGAAATACCATTCCCTGTCAATTTATGAGGATGGCACAGAAAATGGACATACTGAAACACCCCAAAATTAAGCACTGGGGAGCAGTCAACTGCAGGATTAGCATGTTTTAATTAATACCATTTAAAACAACACATTTCATTAATTTCTCCCTAACTTTTCTGAACACAAACAGCTCTTACAAACTTAATGCTACCATAACAGCCTGAGTGTTCCTTGTCTATTTTCATGTATCCAAAGTTGCCATCAGGCTCAAAGACCCTCTTATTTGCACATAAGCACAAATTACTAGCTGCTTGTGAAATTAAAGGTAATTTATAGGTGATATCGACAGAACATGACTACCAGAGGAGTTCACATGACTACACAATACTTTACACTACCTATTTTAGTAAAAAAAATCACTAAAGCAGGTTTTTTGTTAACAGGATACTCATATAATTTAGAGAGTTGAAGACACTTAGCAGTGTAAAGCTCCAGGCAGCCCATTAGCTTCATAATACTCAGAAACCTCCAAATGTCTTTAGTACTACGATACCTCAAACACATCCACTGAGTTCTGCATTGGTTTCCCCTGTTAAACTGAGAACTCAAATACTGAGGTAAATACCAGGACCAAGACTTTCAACTCAGACACATACATACATGAAATGCTGCTTGTGAGAGAGTAAGTAAACCTGATTTGATTCCAGCTCAGCAAAGAACAAAGCAACAAGCTGAACAATGAATTTAGCAAGGGAAGAGCTATCTGAGATTTTTGAGAGATTACTGTCATCTAATTCTGCTATTATACAAAGCCAGAGCAAAGAAAGTTGGTCTGTTCACAAGGTTAAAATGTGGACAGAACTGGGAAGTGGAAAAATTGTTATCAAGAGAGACCATATTTGGGCATCCATTTAAAATTCAGAACAGAAAGAACTCAACATGGACCATTTTAGAACTAAATATGAAGCCTACAGCTGCTTGAACACTTACTGAAATGAATTCCCATATTTGAGACTCTTGGTTTTTTGCTATGCTCCACTACTCTAATCTTTTTTTTCCTGAGCAGTCTAATCATTATGGCTTAAATGCTTGTATATTGTGTGGTGGTAGCAGAGAATGGTCTTCAAAAATGTCAGATGCTTTGCAGCTTCAGATTATTCATTGCTTATGGCAGCAGCAAAAAAAAACCCTCCAAGATTTAAACTGTGTCCAAACATAGACAATGTAAATACACACTGATAATTTCATACACCCTAAAGAAACAGAGAATCTCCACAGTCCTACACACTGCCTTTCCAAAGACACATAACAGACAGGCAAAAAAGGCAGCATCAAGAATTTGAGCAACAGAGTAAGCCAAAATGACACAAGCGAGCATAAAACCAGGGATGTTCCATCCAAGTGCAAAGCAGTCTACAGAAGAGATCCCTCAGCCACAGCTTCCCAGCCAGGCTCTAGTCAGCTTCTTCCAACTCCCTGGACTCAGAGAAGGAAGGAAGGCAAGGTGAAAAGTCATGAGCAAGACATGATCCCACCTATCTGAGGCGTGTTCAGGGTCCCCTCACTGACCCAGGTTGCTTCCATGGCAGATTCTGCCTGGACCATGCAACAGCAGAGGACTGAACAAGGGCTCTACTCCCTTTTCCACTTTTGTGCAATATTCATGACTCTACCTGGACCTCCATTACAGCTGACTTGATTTCACTGGCTCTTATTAAATCTGTTTCCAAAATACTTGGCAAATTAAATAGTTGGTAGACCTCACTTAGTAGTTTTGACCTGCATGGGAACTGCAGACTCTTAACATCTCACTCATGCATAACGCAGAAGGAATAGCTCATGGGTAAAGTTAGAGAGTATATGCAACTCCCTCCCTGAAGCTCAGTGACACACTTAGTCTCTACTCCATGGCAACACAAGTTGAGCACTACTGGCCAGAAGATTATGACCACTTGAATTTGAAAGCCATAAAGCAAAACCTTCTTGTGACAGCAAGAGCCAGAATCTACATATTTGATGTTCAGCCTGAATAAATGTGTAGTAACTCATAGTAAATGAGTTGATATAAATATGAATCTAGCAGAATCTGAGAAGTTTCAAACCTCACTCTCAAAACATGTAGCTAGCTGATCCAACACAGAATTCAGGTCTGTCATACAAACATTCACCTCTTTCAAGCAGAAATCAAATAGTCACAGGCTTTAAATAGGACAAGCACAGTAACAGGCAAAAATCCTTCCCAAGCTCAAAACGCTACTGGGCAGTACTGCTGCCCAAGCACTCTTGCACAACTTTTAATCCAATGTGTCATTATGCTGCTTTACACCAGAGATTTCCCAAGTACAGGAGCTATAGCAGGAACCCTCAGGGCAACAGCTCTCTCGATTTCCCTCCTCCTCTCATAAAGTGGGACAGTCATGAAACCAGACCATCCTGCTCATGGCTGCCAGCTTCCCTAACAGATTACTTAGTGTAGTCTAACCTTCATTAAAAAGGTCCCTTCAGGGAAAACACTGAAGAGGCAGGATCAGAAGAGTTTGCAAGATACCTAAATAGCAGTTGTATTACAAACAGTAAGACTGACAATCACCTGAAGCAGAGCATGGTTTCACTTACACCATGAGGATTCTTGAGGCCTCTGAGCATGTCATCACCTAAGGAGGATTCAAATAGGAAGAGACTACACTAAGTAATTTGTTCGCCTGGCACTTTGTTAAGGGCGAGTCCTTAGCTACTAAAACAACTACAGCATATGCAATACTCTGGCTAAACATTAAAGTCAAGATCAAGGGTAAAATACACACTGTCAACAACCCTTTTCCATTCCCCAAAAATACCTGTATGTCTTACTAATAGTTTATGTCCAGCCTTTTCAATGCTTATGTTCAATATTGTTAAAATGAAACACTTCCACTCCAAAACATAAGCTTATGGAGACTCATTACTAAGAAAGCCACAGCATATAAGGAATAATATCATTCCTAACAGCATAAACTCTGAGTTTATGATAACTGAAGAGAGTAGCATCAGATCCTGCTTTTTTCTTGCCTGGTTGTAGGCTAAAAAAAATCATGTTCAGTTATAGAAAGAAAAAACACCTCCTTCCTATGCTTAACTAGACATGAAATGGCACTATAATTAAAGCCATAAGTATCACTGCAAATTATAAGCAATCAGTGATGAAAGAAAAACGTGTCATCCTCAGTTCATGGCTTATCATTATTTCACTTCCCCAGTACTACAAAATCCACGATAACTAATAAATAATAAAAGCCCTTTGAAAAGCCAGAAGGTGCTCACCTTGGATGTAATTTTTCATGGAACTCATCACATCTGTCCAACTCAATTAAGTCAAGCCTCAGTTTTGCACTGTAACATTTCTGCTCTTTGGTCCTGCAAGAATGTGGGCAATTTTGAAACCTGGATTCACAGAATGACCTGAACTCAATTTCTACCTATACCTGCAACTGCATTTTGAGTCATTAAGTCAAAGGAAAACCTACCATTCATATCTACCAAAAAGCAGGCTGCTTGTTTTTTCAGACTTCAGCACTTTCCAAGGGTTGTGAATGTTACCAGCTGTTGGCCAAAAACAAATCTTCTCAAGAAATGAAGGAAATCTACAGGTTCCAATTACCTATGAGGAAGAAACAGACTTCATCTACCCAAACTAGCAGACTACTGTATTTGCGGTCCAGATGGCTCCATTTTATTGACGTGTACCATCCAAACAACCACTGCTGCCTTGTGAAAACACACTTGTTAAATGTTTTGACAACAGGAGGGAGACTACTTGCCCAGTTATAAATCAGCAGCCACTGAGGGCAGCTACAGCCTGGGCTTCTTTATCGCTTTCTTAAAGACGGGAATTTTAGTGAAAGATGTAAACTTATTAACTTTCCTGGCTGAGCTCTGGTAAATGAAGAGAGATGAAAGATGGTGTAATGAAAGAGGGAGAAATTGGAGTTGGGGCTGGCTGACTGTGCAAGGAGAGCCAACCTGCTCAGATGTAAATTATTCAACTGCCACATCTTGTCTGCAGCTCCAGTGGTGTGAACACACAGGTCAATTCATTCCCATGCAGTTCCATTTACTGGCAACATATTTAGCTTGGTGTTAGAGGACAGGATTGTTGGTATTTTGGAGGAGGTTGGGTTGAAAATTTGGATAAGAAAAATATTTGCCATTATAAGAAGAAATAAACTAGTTGACATCATGCCAGCAGTATTTAAAGGAAACAGAAAGGCAAAGGAAAAGGCAGCAACACGTTTCAAATCATTTGATCAACCTGTCATGGGAGATTGAACCTTTCTGACCAAAAATACTGTGACAGCCATAAAAATAATAAAGAAAACATCTGTGCTAATTTAAAACGTTCTAAGGGTTTTGCAAAGAAATCACCATGCATGCAACAAGCTACAAAGGTTAAAAGCTGCCGTTGCATGATCTCAAGAAGATTCATCAGGCCTAATTCATCTCATGATGCACAGTCTCTGCATTGAGAAAACTACAGGTAAAACAAACAGGAGAAAGTGAGAACCACACAAAATACAAATCATTCACTTTCTCCCAGAGCATCAGGGGTACATTTTCTCATTCCATCAGGTGCCTTTTATATGAGCAGTGTGTGAGCCTTTTCTTGTAGCAGATTTCAGATAGGCTTCTGGAGGGAGTTTGCCTCCTCAAATGCAATTGCTTGATTCAACAGGATCTGGGAGACAACTTCCTAATCCAGTCTGGATTTGCTTGTGATATGTGGTGAGCTGGAAGGGAACCAGTTGAGGAAACAAAAACCCAAAAAAACACAATTCTCACAGTGTGCTGTGAGGACAGTTTACAATGAATGAGATTGCCTAAGCAGGTACAGCAAGAAAGGAAACATCCCTGGGAATTTTTTGAGCTGCCTAAATGGGATTATCTCCATATATGTGGGAGAGCATTCAACAAGATTAGCCTCATGTATGTTACATTCATATTACAACACATGTTTATATGCTTTAACACGGCAGATATGTAGAACAGAAGCAGATCTTGGGCATCAATACCAACTATATATATATATATATATGTTTCAATGAATAGTTTCACTCCAGGTTATCATAGAATCATAGAATGGTAGGGATTGGAAGGGACCTTTAGAGATCACCTATGATTCTCTTCTTTCCCTTACAAGTACAGAGAGCAAACAAGCAAGGTCCAATGAAACTGGAAGCACAACAAATGGAAAGCTACAAAAGCTTTCCATAAGTTACAACTTCGTAAGTCTTTGCACATTTTGGATAGTCATATGCAAGCAATGCATTAAGATCACAATCCCAGTTCAAAACACCCAGATACCAAGTCTGAGTCTCATTAACTACCCACCATACCCAGGATAGTCACTGTTACCAGGCAAACACTTTATCTCTGACAAAGTGACAGGAGAAAGGGGAATAAAATTGACAGATGTACACAAAGCTCAGTGAAGATCACAAATAATCAACCAACTTTGTTTATGCTTATTTACTTTTGCTGAAAATACACTGTGATTTACATGAAAAAACAATTACATAAGAGAAAGAAAACCCTAAGAAGCCAGGAGCAGGTATTTTATATAAAGGACACTTAACTCCAGCTGTCTCTAGTCGAGTGACCCTGAGATGCAGCTGCGCTGTGCAGACTCCTCCCTCAGAAAACACACCATCTCTGACAGCATTACTCATGTTTGCATGCCATTACTGATACCAAGACATGAGTTTTGGACAGCTGTGTCAGTGAGGCATAGGTTTTACTCTCTGCAGCAAGGCTGTTGCACTGGCACCAAGTTCTGGCAGGCAGCTTCAACCCCGTCTGTCTCCCCGCTGCACAGTTGCTCCTCCTTCATGTGGACAGTTGATCCCTGTCCCAGTGAGCCTCACTTGGCTTTTTGCTAGTGACATGCCTAGATAGACATGGCTGTGTATAACTACATCTGATGAGTGGGCCCATTTATTATCAAAGTACTGGATTTCAGGTCTTGGGTTCTGTGGAGAAGTAAAACAAACATTGTCCCTCCTCTGAATGCCCACAAAGATATTTAGCAGATTAGTGGAACTGAAGTTATTAACAGCAACAAAGCATTTCAGATATCAAATCCTTGCTCAGGTAACATATTGCAGTAAATAGAGTTACACCAGATATCAATTTGTTTATTTGCATTTTCCTGTAAAGATCTACTGCACAGAACATCAACCATTGTTTCCACAGGGGATTTATTTGGCACTGTATCCCTGCTCCTAGCACAAACATCATTTAGAGCCTCCAGTTTTTACAAACTTGGATCTGTCTAGAATAGAGAAAGTATAAAAACAACTAAAGGTCTAACTTTCAAATATGGGTCATGCTGCCTTTGGTAATGTGTTTCTTCTATTCATAGCTCGTTCCTTTCCCTGGTTTTATCTGCCTGTATACAGGTTAATTAGTCTTGTCCATGTGACCCAGTTTTGTTCTCCACAAATTTGTATCACACCCCTAAACACTGTGAAACAATGTAATACTAAGGAAATCTATCCCCCCCAAAAAATAAGGTGGCCAAAAAGTCATATATGGCTATAAAAGGACACTCTGCTACTACAGACCACTAAACTAGCTCTACAAATTTACTATTTGGGGAATTTACCTTCCATGCAGAAAAGAATAAATGTTAATATGCCCCAAAGCAGTACATGGCCATGTAGCCTGTGAAGTGAATTCAAATATTCATACACACAGGGCAGTTGTAACCTCTGTCTGAATGATCTTTTCCCTGAAAAACAGATTATTTTGATTCAAATGCCATCTCAGACAGAAACAATTCTTCCTTTCCTTTCCCTGAAAATACAAAGTGTGTGTCTGTCAGGGGTTAAGCAAAGCTAACTGCATGGTGTCACCCTGACCTCAGCTGCAATTACAAGGTGTGCTACAGACTTGAGACAAAAAGTGGAGAGGAACTGTGGAGTGCACATTTGTGCATGTGAACTGCAAAACTATTTATTTTCTGAAAGATGTATATGGCTTCCATCAAGCAATTCTTTAATCTCTAGGTGACTGAGTGTGCTTTTCTGGCTATATGGAAGAAATAAGTTAAAGAAGAGAGCACAAAACAGCTGCAAAAGCCACTATTGACAATAAGCCATGGTATAAGATCTGAGCAGCCTGACCTCTCTGAGCTATCCTGGGGGATTCCCAAGAGCTCTCTTCCTCTGAAACACAGCTCTGGGTCCTACCTCCTACAGGGAGAGAACCACTAGTTGTCCATGAAGCTACATCAAATAGAAAAACTTACATCACCCTCTGTGTATTTCCAACATAACATTCAACAAAGTCTGGGAGGAATCTGAAGGGAGGAAAGAAGCTGGCAGCAGGGAGCAGCAGGAGAAAGTGATGACTGGGTAAGAAAACAGTAGATTGAATCTGAAGTTGATAAATATGAAGTGACATGGGCAAAAACAGCTCTACACATACAGTAATGGAAATTGAGCTAATTACTGCCATTCAAGACATTATTTTGCAAATGGCAGTTTTATGCACTGTAAGAAAAACTGCAATATTAGGAAAGAAATAAAGACCAAAATAAAAGATACTCATTCACATTATAAATATGTGAAATGCAGCTCCTGGGCCTATTCTTTCCTTATCTTCCTCTGCTTCCTCCCACCTTGAAAGAGCTTGGGTGGAACTAGAAAAGATATAGAAAGTGGGCCAAGAAAATAAAGATATAAAGCAGTTAGCATGCACAGAATGGAGGGAGGGAAGCATTACAACTCTGTAAGCCTGGGGAAAGTTTACTGAGAGTCATGTACTGTTATGAGTGCCTGGAAAAAATGAGCTGGGTATGTCCTATTCCCTCTCACAAAAGGACTAGGAAATAGCAACTGAATTGCACAAGTTGAAAACACACCATAAAGCTGAGTAGCTCACTGGTACACAGTGCCATTGCTCACTGAAGCTCAGCATATATTCCAAGAGCAACTGAACACTTTCCTGCAGGGAAAGTCCATTAAGGGCTCAGAAGACACTGCAACACTGGGAGAGATACCAGGAGCATTATAGCAAAACCATGAATCTAACCTATCCAATCTTATCTGGTCAAAATCTCTTTTGGTACCACAATGAGCCAATCTGCTGTGGTCCAGTTTGGCCATACCTTCTGTTGCAAGTCTCTTCTGTCTCTCTTTATCCATCTCCTACCTCCACTTCTCCTTCCTTGACAGCAGTGTGAGGTGAGTGGATGCTATGTACATGGCATCTCAACTCAGAGCCATATTATTATACTTTCTTACTGGTATTATGAGCATCAGAAAATTACCAATCACAGGCAAATCACATGAAATTAATATGAGCAAAAGGAGTATAGAGAACAGTCACTGAACACAGATTTCAAAGGTCCCTTCCAACCCCTACCATTCGATGATTTCTCAGGACACTTGCACGGAAATTACAGGCATGGAATTCATAACTGTTTGATTATTTGTAGGAAACAGAGAAGAAAATAAGCAGTGTTGAAGGGAAAACAATAAGGACTATGTTTATAGCAGTACTTTTCTGATACGTCTTCAGAGGACAAATCACAAGAGTGCCTTATTAGTACCAATAAGCACAAACACAATAGTAAACAATCTGAACTAAGTATCAACACTCAGTGAGAACAGAATCAGTTGTTAATGATCTATTAGCATCATAATTAGCAAACTGGATATTTATGCTCATTATCTATCATTCCATTTGCAAGCAATATTTTGAACAGCTTAAAATACAACATTCTCAGGAGAAGTCCCACTTTCAATTAAAAGGTTACTGAGTTTCCCCACAATGCACTAAGGTTTATTCCTGGAGCTCCCAGATGCTTTGAGAGAACTGTCATGCTGGCAATGCTTTGTTGCTAGTATTGACTAGGTCTCTTTATCACACCAAGCAGAGAATTGCAAGGCTGAGGTTGACACATTCATTGGTTCAGCAGTATTCAGATGGCATGAATCTATCTGGGTTTAACCCAGCCCTACTCTGCATTATTGGAAACATTTTTGCATTGCCCCAGGAAGTCTCTTAACCTTTTCAGCAGCTTTGTCCTGGTAGTCACATGCTACAAAGCCCACTCAGTGCAATATCCACTGTGCAAAAATGCACTTTACCTGTTTTAAGCCAATCTACCAATTTCAAGTAGAACTTTCACTTTTTAGCTCTCATGTTGCAGAACTCAACGGATGAGTTCCACGTACACTTCATCCACCACATTCATGGAAAGTTCAGTTCCATTGAGCCTTCTCCTGTCCAAACTGAAGCCACAGCCACTCTATAACCAGGTCTAATGTAAGTGCTCTGGTAGCTACACACCACCCTTTCTCTTTGCATGGCTTAAGTCAAAATAAGCCCAGAAAGCTCAAAGGATCATCATGTTTGACTTTCAGCTTCATCATTTATCTCTAGGACTATTCTGCAAGGGGATCACTCAGTCCTACTCCCTCTACCCACGCCAGCCCTGAGAGATAGCTGCCCTGTCTTTCTCCTTCCCATACTTGCCTGGCCTAAACATGTTTTCAGCCTCTGCTTTGAACTGCCTGTCAAATTTCTGTTGAGAAAGGGAGAAAACTTTTACCAAAGGCTCTGATGGGCTACACTTTCCTTATCACATGGCCACCAATGACAACAGCAATCTCCACAGCAACTTTGGAATGCAATCCAGTAAATAAGAAATAAAACACAGTGTGGTTAAAGGTTTCTTCCTGGCAAGGGGTGAAGTTGATGTCAATGCTCTGGGTAAGATAAATTAAAACCTAACTTACATGTTTCTTTGGCTATAAAAACATTTCTAAAATCCTACTGAATCAACCTAACTTCGTTTGCAGCTTTTGAGGGCCATGGCAGTAGGAATAAAAATGAGTTCTGCCAAAGTAAATGTTTAAGTCAGCAGAAGCTCTTCTTCTGTAGGCTTCTCTGATCTTTAAATATAATAAAAACACTTGTACCTAATGCCTGGCCTCGGGATCATTGTCACTACTATGGCTTGGGATGCAATAGCTAAAGACAAAAAGAAGTTCCCAATGCACATAACTGTCGACTGCTTACACACTTTTATTTCCCTCCCTGGTTTTGAAACACATTTCTTTTCAAGAAACTGAAAGCAATATGTTCTTAGACAACTGCACTCTTTTCTCTTTACAGAAACCTAAGCATTTTACAGAGGACAGACCACCTGAATGATGTTGTTTAGGAGACCTCACTGAACAGTTCTCGGGGCAATACATTCTACTGTAACCTTAGAAATCATGATGACCTTTGCAATGGGAGAGAAGTGGGTGGAAAAGGCATTCCTATGAGCTTTGTATATTGCCAGAAGTGGCAAGAACAACACTCTCTCCATCTACCTCTGGCAGCTCCATCCAGGGAATGCAGATGTCCTGTTGGCATTCATCTGACTAAACAACTGATTGCTGCACCTGAAATATTTCTTAACTAGTTTAGTGATTCTTCTGAAAACATTATAATTCAGTGAGGCTGCCAGGGATTTGCCACACTCTGCCCTTTTTAAGAAAGGCTGAATTAAAGGTGTGTCCCCATTAGCAGCCAGTCCATTAAATAAATGATCTACATCCAGAAACTAGAGCAGGAATTAAGACCACCCCAGACAAGGCTATGTGTCCTTTTAGCAAAATGCTTTACAGTAATGAACAAGTGATTGTAGTTTTTCCTCACACACAGGTGAATTAATCACAAAACTTTGGAGAAATGAAAACAAAGTGTGCAACATTCAATGAATAAATTTCTTCAGGAAAAGTAAATTCAATAACATTTTCTCAGCTTCATAAACTATTTACCAGCAAGCTTGTAGCTGACCACTTCAGGCAGATGGAATACAAGGTAAATTAAGGCCAAATAGACATTAAGAAGATGTTTAGTGCATTCTCTGCCCCTAAGCAAGACAAAATAGACCTAGGTATATGCCAACAGGTATCTCCCACTTGTTCTTACAAGAGTGCAGTGACAGAGACTCTACAAGCTCCCTGAGATGTCTGAAGTGAAAATAAGCGTTAAGCCAACAACCCTTACACACAGGTAGAGTACAAGGTGTGCTATCCACTGCAGCAGCCTCCCAGGCTTTCAAATGGCAGAAACATCAGGCATACATCAAGCAAAACCATCCAAAGCATTGGATTCCTCCTTACCTGGAGCCAATGTTTATGTTTACCTGAAAAACTCACTCCAGTGGTTACATGAATACTATCACACATTTAGAAGAACAGCCAAGGATTTCATACTGATTCATTCATTCACTTGGAAAGAACATTAGCATGGTTGGAACTGACAAAATTGTGCTCATCTTTTATTACAGAAGCATTGTATATACTGATTGCTTTCTCCAGCACTACTGCTGAGATTTTTTTTTACATTACATTTTAAAGCCAGATAGCTCTCAAGGTAAAAACCAATGCTGTCTGGGTATGGAAAAGGATAAAATGCCATCTGTTGAACACCTCTGGGTGCTACTGGAGCACATTTTTTTGTGTGTATTCACAGCTATCAATGCAACATCTGGATAGTTTGTGAGAAACTGATAAAATTAATCTGTGAGTGAAACACAAGGACTGAGCACACTGAAATGCAAGATGTTTTGGAAACCATAGAATCATTGCAGCTGGAAAAGACCTTTGAGATCATCAAGTGCAACCACTAACAATTAAGGAACTTGTATTTCACCTAGAAGCACCCAAGGTGATCCAAGCTCTCCCACTGATATGACTCCAGAGACTCAGTAGAAAGCAAGTCTAAAGCAGGAATGAAATTAGTTGATGCTCATTTTCATATTGAACTTTATTTTCTTGGTGTTTTCCATCTGTGAATCTGATTCTACAATCACAGGATTTCTTTGTTACTCAGGGAAGGATGCAATATTTACATGGGAATTTGAAGTCCTTACCTTTTAATCAACTGGGAGGTAAATGAAAGTCTAGAAAACAAGTAATTCTGTTCACTCTTCTGGTCACCAGCTGAACAGATGCCTTGGCAAAGATGACATTTAAAAGTTTGTGTGTTAAGGTTAAAAAGTAGAGAGTCTTAAGTATCAATATAATTAATATACTACTAAACATCATTTTGTCCCTCAATAAAAACAGTAAGCACAAACAAACTGTACAAAGACTGTACAAAAGAAGACATCAGGCATTTTCTGCTAAAGGTGCATTACCAAGAACTGGGAGCATTGCTAAACTGCTACATTCAGCATGATTGGCATCTTAGTTTTGGCCCATTTGGTTTGGGGAGCAAGAGAGCTTTGCAAAAAGGGAAGCAAAAAGTAATTTGATGAGTTTGACTGCATGGAGTTTTACATCTTGTCAATCTCAAGCCTCATGTGAGGAAAGCTGCACAGTAATCTCAAAGTTTTAGCCCAGCTTTATCAACAGAAAGTTGTACCAAACAAGTGGTAGAGAAGATTCCAAGGAAATGTTTAAGTTTTCAGAGGAACTGTTTTAAAAGGCTTCTCTTTCTCTTTTCTGTCTTTGAAAGGTATGAAAGGTTTGGATTTCAGGAACTCATTAAAAATTAAGATCATGTTCTCAATAGAAGGGGAGGTAGAATGGCCATCAAACACAAGAATGTTATAGACATTTGGGATTAGAAATATAATCCACTGGAAACCAAAGAAACAGTGACACAGCATGATGCAGCTCTGGAGGATATAAACCAGTGCGCTTTCATCACACAGCTGTGAGAGAGGTAGCACTCTGCTCAGGAGAAACACCAAATAATACAGTATTATTGGGATATCACAGGAAGGAGAAAAGGAGAAAGCATAAAAAGGCAAAACACTACCTAGGACTATTTTGTGTAGGCTGGATCTTTTAGAGACCCTGACATACTGTATTTCATGTGGCATTTCAAGGCTGCTCCACAGTGCCTGCTCCGTGCACTAACGCTTGTGATTTTGAAGTCAGCACCAAGAGGACATAAATAACTGACTTCAGCAGAGCTGCTGACACCAGCTGAGGATTTCAAAGCACATAAAATAAACATTTTTGTTCCTCCAATGTTTCACATGAGTTTTGAAGTCTAAAAATTTCCCATCGCTTTCTTCTGCACATTCAGCTTACAGATGAGTGACAAGCTAAGTGGCATTCACAGGGACAGGAACATTTTTCAGACCTGACTGTGGAAGTGCAAAGGCCAGAGTAAAAAGTAGAATTTGTCAAAAGCTGATTTCTTTCATGGTAACATTTTCCAACGTTTGTTTAAGAGGTAATCTTGCCTATCAGGTAAACACTATGCTGACGGCAAGGTGAAGCACACCTCTCTGCTTTGCACAGCAGGAGCATTTAAAAAAGGAAGCAAAAAAGCAGCATGTTTCTCTTCTGTGATGCTTTTTCATCAGATGGGAAAATGGTAGGTTTAGCTCAGTTTTGCAGTTGGTGCTCATGGTATTTGCAAGGCATAGATAACACATCAACTACAGCCTGGGAAGCTGGGAGACACGAGAGGACAAACTGTAAAGATGGTATGCAGTGACTACCAGCAGTGGCAGGAGACCTTGAAGCTGAGATCAGGAGGAGAGGGATGACTACCTCTGTCACCAGCTCTCATCCCTCACACAGTTGTAACTACACAGAAGACAGCACTGGGGGACTGCAGACTTACAGCGGAGGGCAAGAAAACAGAGGAAAAACGGCATTCACAGACGTGAGATGACTTCCATGGGACGAAAGGCCAAGAGGGATATTTAGCTCTGATCTTGAAACCACTTTTCCCTCACACAAGGTCTCTCCCCAGGGTATGGCCTTACCTCGTGTCCCAGCGCGAGTGTGGCAGCTGCCAGGTCGCTCCTCCCTCCCGCTCGCCTCGTGCTTTCCAACGGGGAGCGAACGGACCAGAGCAGATGGACCAGGGCTGGAAGTGAGAAATGGGAGAAAAGTATTACATTTCTGTGAGCTTGACTTCCCAAGCATGTATCAGGTGCGTTTTAGAGATGACAGCGTGCAGAGTCGCCGGCCTTTCACCTGGAAGCTCCTCAGAGCCTCCCCTCTGAGGTCAGAGTTTTGTGTGATGCAGCAGCCAGGTCTCCTATCACTGCCAAGCATCATCCTAGGCAAGAGAGAGGAACTTGCCCATGCAGAGATGCCTGAACCATATGGAAAGATGTGCTCTCCATTCTCTGTTTACCACTGAAGGTAATCAACCTTTAATTAAATGTATTTGAAAGCAGCAAAGCCCTGTAAGCCATCCAGTGCTGGCCACAATTTGGCCTTGGAAACCTGCTTCATTACGTTAGCAGGCAGTGAAAAAAAAACCCTAAAAAGCTGTCTCTTGGCTTGACTCCTCATCTAGATCTCTTCTCTCAGGACACATCCCACAGCTGATCCATCTTACTGATCATAATGTGAATTACATGCTTATAAACTGCAGTTGCCTGCAGTAGACAAGCCATGTCTACAAAAAGTATTGTCATCTCATTTGATACTTTTCAACTTTTTTAGGTCTAATCTGAACAGCCTATCAGTAGGTGATTGAGGAGGTGCAATGACTAGACAGAACTGGGTCTTTGGGTACACATCAGCTTTTGTTGCTCCTACAGTAACTGGGAGTTAATACAAGAGATTCTTACAGCAAAAATATATTTTAAACAACCAAGGATAAAGTGGAAGAGAAAATAATTGGACAGCAGTCACACTCCTCATTATGATTCCTATGGAGACAATGAGTAACAAAGGATACGTGACTATCAGTTGTAGGACAGGGTATCATCTTCTTGCCTACGCTTTTCAGGCTATAATTTGCTTCAGAAAAGCCTATCTTGGTTTTTCCTGCAGAAGACAGAAATTGTACAGTCTGCTGCACTGATGGTACCATCATTCTGCAGTCTTATTAATGTATAATAACAATATACTACACCAAAGTCACATCCTGTGAGAGTATTATCTAATTGGACAGATATCATTTAAGAGAGACATAATGTTTCATGGAGCTACAGTCATTTATAATGCACTTAAAAATCTATTTTCAGACATAATGGCTACAGATGTGTACACATGCTAGGCTAAATTAAGGGCCAAATTACACTGAGCTTGCTGCAGTGATGGCATGCTGGAAAGGGAACCTAATTGGAAAGCACTTGATCTAAAGGAGCTAGTGGGAAGATTTCCACAGGTCAGTTACCTGCCAGTTTAAAATTTACTGCTAAAGTGGAAGATGTAAGGACGTATCCTGGGAGTAACCCAAAGGCTGGCAAGGGGCACAAGTTTTATTACACTTCATTTTTCATCAGATGAGAGCTTTGAAAGTCTCTCTCTGGAGAGGGGGCACAGGGTAGCAGCAGGCATCTGATTCTTCCTCCCTGTCTGCAATGTGGCAGCAGATCATGGCTCAGGTGGGAGTCCCTCTGGTTCCCTAAATTCATAAGGGGCATTGAAGTGGTGGAGTGCACTCTTTTTTGATTAACTGAAACAAAATCTCCATGTGTTACAGTGGTCATTAAAACACTTGAGAACTGTGGGGAAATGGGAAAACGTTATTATTACAAAGCAATGGTAATGAAAATGTGCCTGTTAATTGAAATGCGACGTGGTTTCCAGTGACACCGCCTATTCACATCACTCTTTCACTGGAAAAGCTGCTTTCAAAGTGTAGATATGAGGAACATCAACATAATTCACTAAGTCCACTGCTCATCACAGCTTCTGCCATCAGCTCTCCTTTTAAAACAAGCTGATGGGATCTGAGCAGAGGCTCGTTACAAAAGCATCTTTTTGTACCCAGAAAAGTCCTATTTCAACATCTTTAATGTATGTCTAGTCTAATTATAGCCTACATTTGGTTAAAAATTAGATTGGAGGGAGTGTATAACACAATCAGTGACACCTTAAGCTACCAAGATGACTGCTCCAGGTTTCTTATTGAAAAAACTCTGGGAGGGGACACTTCAAAAGTTTCCCAAAGATGGGTGAGTAACTTTGAGTCTTTCACACCTAAGTACACAACACAGACTTTCAGCTGCAGAACTAACTGCAGCTTTTACAGCTTAGTAAAGAAACTGTATATGAGTTCAACCAGAAAGCCAACATGTGTACAGGAAGCAAAGCCAAATTTGGGAATCAATTTTATATCTCTTACAGAGTGGGAAACAGAGGCATTGTTTTTCACCAGCAACAGAGATTCTTGTACTAGCAGGATAAAATAACTGGCATTTTAAGGATGTTTTCTAGCACTTCTCTTGTTGCTGAGTGTTTTTACCCATCTGTCCCACGTTAAGGTCAGCAAACCCTTTCTACCTGGATATGATGAACATAGTGCAACGCCTTCACTGGGACAGATTTTGCTCATAGTGACTTCTCTCCACCTCTGCTCCTTTAACATCTCTTGTCTCTGTTCAGTTTTCTCACCTATCCTGTTTTCCCCTTAGTACTCCAGCTGGGCATTACAACCATTGGCTGTTGTAAATGACTCAGAAACAGATTTCCCTACCTGACACTTAATGTGGGAGATTATCTGCAGAAGTCACAAATGATTGAGGCCACACAACCTCCTCTTGCCTCCCTAGGTAAAACTTGTGATGGTGGAATAGCTGGATGATGTAATATATTTATACTGCACTGTTAACACAAATCAAAGGAGGAACATCTCAATAATCAGAGTAAGGACCATTGAACATATTCTTTGTTATACTCTGGTGATTAAATTTAAAGCTTAAACTGCTGGTTTCATAACTTCACAGTCTCAGTGTTGAACACAAAAAATGCCACTTAACTAACTGCTTTTTTCTGAGGTTCACTTTCCAAACTTACTCAGAGTAAACATCCTCTGTTTGTAACTGAAAAGATGTTAGTCCAGAACTGTATTTCCAGAACAACTGCATCCTCATTACCATTCTCAAATTCTGTCAACTACTGGCTCTGCTGATATTTTTTCAGTAAAGTTTAATTAAACAAATAGCAAGTGCTCAGTGTGAACCTCAAATGGCAACGAAGAACACCTGTATGGGAATTACAGTGGTACCAAAACCCAAGTGAGAGACATCTATAACTCAAACACGGGAATACAATGGTTTAAATCAATTAAATATGACAACTCCTTCTATGTGAAAGTGCAACAATGATTTCAGAAGCATGATGAGATGGGTCCTGAAAGTTACAGCTGCAAACCAAATAGGCCAGAGATTGTTTATGTGGCTGCACTCTCATTGGCAGGTTTTTTGCCTGCTCACCCTGGGATCCCGGGGGAAAAAGTGAATGGGTACAATTCAGGCTCCATCCCTGACAGACAGTGTAGTCACCACCACTCTGTTTTGGAAAGGAATAGAGCTCAGGTGAGCTCAAATCCCAGACCATTTGGCCTCAGGGACAGAGAACAGCCACTGGCCTAGTTTATTTAATTATAATAGCATAGTCTCCAGAGCCTCCAAGAAGGTCCTGGCACAACACTTACTGCATCCTTCAGCATCCCCTCATTAAAGCATCCTATTGCTCAACCATGCATAGCTATCAAAATCCTCTCAGCACGCTCACACTGCTGAGCACAGTGCACATTTCACCATATGATACAACAGACCCTTACACATAAGAACAACAAATGCTCAAGAGAGAACACGGGTGCGCTGCTCTCCCATGATTCTTTCCATCAAAAAGGTTCAGTAGCCTAGCTGCTTTCTAAAAAACTTAGCTGCTGCCCAAAAAGAAAGGTTTGTTATCACATACTGTTTATTTTCTCTACAGACATGTATTAGAAAGAATGTTGAGCATGAGATACAGCTACTGTATCTCAGACACCACCCAGAACCACACTTTAAGCCTGTCATGGCAAAGAAAACCCAAATGCCTTTTCAAACATGATTTGTACTTAAATCTGAGCCACAGATTGCCTCCTATTTTATCTCACCATTTAGAATTAGGACTTTGTCTCAACAGAAACGTCATACCCTGTTTTCCCCTCCTTCCCAAAAGAAAGGACACGTTAAAGCTGCTTTATTGAATCATCAATAACGGTGGCACTTGCTGTTTGTTTCTGCTCCTAAGGGGTCCAGAACGTGCATTTCTAACCCACAGTCGGATGCACTCCAGCCACACACAGCATTTGCAGTACTGCTGATAATCCTGCTTTCAAAGACTGGGAGTGCTTTCATGTAGGGATGGCTCTTATATGCTTTGGCATCTGATCCACAGTAACCCCGTGCTGGCTTACCGACTCACTGACTTGAAGGCAGCCTATTAAAACAAGACCCGAGCTCTGGGCAAATGATGCATACCAAGGGCTCATTTCAGACTCTAGGTTTTTAGCACAAAATAAATCTCATCTGCTTTTTCTTAAAGATAAAATGACTGTGTCAAAGACACATACTCAGCATCTCTGAGCTGCCAGTGACAATCACCTACACGACGATGCGAGGACCCGAGAATTTTTATTCTCAGCATCTCTGGCAGCAAGCAAAAAACACTTGTGGAAACTGCTGGCAAATCGCCTCTGTCGTATCCTTGTCTACTGATTGCTCCATACAGAGGCTCACAGTCTGATCTTTCAGTTCATACACAAAGCTCTGTGCTAGGGAAACCAAAATCCAGGGTCTGCTACACTGCTACCCAAGCTCCCACGACATTATCTTCTCCTGGTTTCCCTGTAATCCTCCAAACCTGCAAGGTCTTGTCTGCAGGTATAGGTACTTTCCATGAAATACCTGGAATGTATTAAATGCTGTGTTCATAAATGATCACAAAGAGATCAGTGCTGGCAAGCTGAGGGTTAGAATACACTAGGCTAAGTTTGGTCATTTTTAAACAAAAAAAGGCAATGAAGCTTTTCATTGAGGTACAAAGACTGAAGAGAGAAACTGGATAGAAAAATCAGCATCACAATATCTTTAATTTCTTCTTCTTCCCTGGCTGAACTGGAAAAAAAGTCAACAGCAGTGCTGAAAGCACTTTATATTTCCAGAATTCTTGGTTTGTGAATTCCAGGTGCTACTTCTCAGTCAGGCAAGAAAATTAGATTCCAAAACCCATTGATTTGAGCATGGCAGTGGGGTTTTTTTCTGAAGTTAATGGCATGCAAATTATTATGCATGTATTTACATTTTTGATTAGGACAAGGTTGAGAAGTTAGAAAATAGAGCAAAGATCCTCCTGGAGGTTTCAGCCAAGATGTTGCAGATATGCAAGAGGTGTGAATAACTAACACAGGAGAAATAAGCAGAGGTCAACAACGACAAAAAGAGTATTTTAAAGCCTGAAGATACATAACTTGCCTCTAGTATCCTTAAGAAGGAGCTCACATTATCTAGGGTGCATACTTTTTTTGTAATCAATAGAAAACTAGGTTGATGGGAAGATCTATGTCACAGAGGGGCTCTGAGGGGCTTCTCTAGAAACTCCCAGGTCTGTTACACGGTGAAGGCTCATCAGACTCCCCAGCATAACAGTCTGACCTCAGAAGCAGTGAAACTGAAGTCTGCCAATGAAACTTAAGACAGAAATTTGACCAAGCCATTGGAGTCTCTTGCATAATTGATTTTCTCCTCTTTGGACTGCTCTTGGCTGTTCTGGAGAAGGAACATCATGCCTCCCTGCCCTCTGCCTTCCTTGCATCCCAGATACCCTCCAGGCACCTAACCTGAGGCACATGCTAAAGGGCTAAAGCCACAGTCCCACACACTCCAGGAACTGCAAACGCCTGTGTGGTGCTTATACCTCATATATGTATATGGGCCATCAAACTTCACACTGGGAAAAGTGCTGCCCCTATTCAGCAAGGGGTTTTGAGGACATTTACAGGACCAGGAGCGTTTCCCCTAACTGGGATCCAGCTGTCCTGCTCCCCCCCTCCTGCCACTGGAAGGAACTGAGCATTGACAACATCTGTTTCCTTATGCTGTTTGTGATTTATGCTCTCAATTTCTGAGGGATTAACACATTTGGCCTAAGTGGAGTCCTTGATTTTTTCCTATGGAAGACACAGGCAGAGTTCATGTCCTATGACATCCAGGAGGACAGCTGGAACTTCAGCATCTTGGAGCTACGAGATGCATACAGGTGCCCATTCCAAACTCATGACATTTCAGAGATGCTGAGGACCTGACAGCTTTCACTCACATCCCTACCCAAGACTGAAAACTCAGACAGTAGTACCCAGCAAAAAATCAAAAGATTCAACATCAGGCACTCCAGTTCACTAACTGTAGCTGCAACTTTTAAACAGGAGAGAAACCTGGAAAGGGTGGATCCTGTACTTTAGCCCATTTCCTTGGTGTCCTATTATATCTAAGCCACTAGATGTGGTTCCCAGTTTCCCACTGCAGAGGGGAAGTGGGATGGTCGTCAGTGCCTTACTGAGCCTGAAGACCATGCCCCAGGCACACCAGGCAACAGCCACTGCTGCTCCCTCCACTGACTCCCTCAGGTGCAATGCCACTGTATGCTATTTCCTACTATTTGTTCCACAATGACAAGCAGATTAAGGCCACGCTGTGCAGGCTGGTACAAATGTATTGTAAGAAGAACATGAGACTGGAAGGACAATGTCATTTATTGATTCTCATTCTTCACAATCATGGCCAATCAGGCAATCACAAGTCTAATTCAGATAGGTCTATAGGAAATCTAATCCATTCACCAACACACATCAGGTTTTGAAATAACATTGTGTACCAATAACATTCTGTAAGAAACACAAAAAAACCCTAAAGACCCCAGGAATAAAGTGTAAAAGATTTAAGTATTATCAATTTTAATCTCTACCCTGAAGTACTACTTCAAAAAAACCCACAGAAAAGCTGCAAAAAGGTCTATTACTAATTATATATTTAGCCACAAGAGACATGAGGTACTGTAAAACCTACATTAAAGCCTCACACTGCTGAATTGCATTTCAGCCTAGCTACCTCCCAAGACTTTGATTTTTCTACTGTGTTATCATGTTTTTAACACAAGGAAAGAAGAGCCATGCTACTTCACGGTTAAGCCACAACCTTGATTCACAAATAGCTTTAAACAAAGATAGCATTTGTTTGTGAAGACCTGGGGTATTTTTTTTCGCTGCTGACAGAGACTCATTTCAACAAGGCAGGTTATTCTGAGAGGAGTTAAACAGAGCCAAAACCACAGGAAAGGAGAAAGAAAAGAGGCAAGGATGGAAAAACTTTGAGGAGCAGATTAAATGCACAGGTGCAATCACTTACTTTCAGGGAGGTTTTGTAAATTCTACTGTGTTGAAGGGCAAGGCTCACTGGCACAGGTGTTTTGGACCAAGCATGCCCACAGCTCACCAGCAGTTGACTGTCTTTCCCACTGCTTTCACTACTCCAGAGGCCCTCAAGAAGCAGAAAGTTGTTCCTCTTTGACCGAAGTTTTAGTATTTCCTACTTCTTTGCTTACTTCTGCCTCCCTGCTCTCTTCCTTTTGTGCAAAAAGCCAGGACGCACTTGTACCCCCAGTGCCTACCAGCCGCTCCCCTCAGTCACCCTCCACTATCTGAGAGCCGGGTCCACCCGGTACCAGCCTGTACCCGACCTGTCCCAGCACACACCGCGTCATCCTCAGGCAGCACCGAGGGCATGGGCTGCCCTCCAGCCGAGCGGCACCGCCGGTCCCATCCCCAGGCAGCACCGAGGGCAGGGGCTGCCCTCCAGCCGAGCGGCACCGCCGGTCCCATCCCCAGGCAGCAGCGAGGGCATGGGCTGCCCTCCAGCCGAGCGGCACCGCCGGTCCCATCCCCAGGCAGCACCGAGGGCAGGGGCTGCCCTCCAGCCGAGCGGCACCGCCGGTCCCATCCCCAGGCAGCAGCGAGGGCATGGGCTGCCCTCCAGCCGAGCGGTACCGCAGCTCCCATCCCCAGGCAGCAGCGAGGGTATGGGCTGCCCTCCAGCCGAGCGGCACCGCCGGTCCCACACCCAGGCAGCACCGAGGGCATGGGCTGCCCTCCAGCCGAGCGGCACCGCCGGTCCCATCCCCAGGCAGCACCGAGGGCAGGGGCTGCCCTCCAGCCGAGCGGTACCGCCGGTCCCATCCCCAGGCAGCACCGAGGGCATGGGCTGCCCTCCAGCCGAGCGGCACCTCCGGTCCCATCCCCAGGCAGCAGCGAGGGCATGGGCTGCCCTCCAGCCGAGCGGTACCGCAGCTCCCATCCCCAGGCAGTACCGAGGGCATGGGCTGCCCTCCAGCCGAGCGGCACCGCCGGTCCCATCCCCAGGCAGCACCGAGGGCATGGGCTGCCCTCCAGCCGACCGAACGAAACTCTGCCGCCAAGTCAAGGGGCTGATGGGGCACCGGCCTGCGGGCACCGCGGCTTCACTTCTTTCCAGGAGCTTCCCTTGCTCAGTTCTCCCTTTCATCTGTCCTTCGCCAGAACAGGTCCCTGGAACCGCCTCCGGCAGAGCGATACCCCCCGATACCCCGGCGGCCGTGCCCCCTCTCTCCCCTCACCATCAGTGCCTACCTGTGTCGGAGCGCAGGACGGGGCGAGAAGCCGTGAGGGGGCGGCGGGGACAACGCTCCCCTCGCTCCCGGCTGCCGCCACCTCCGCCCGGGCTGGCCGGGGCCGCGTTTCCCGGGGCGAGGGGAGGGAGGGGGAGAGCGGCGGGGGACGGGACGGGCTGCGGAGCCGCCCCCCGCGCTCAGGCAGGCAGCTCCCGCCTCGCTGCCGGACCGGCCCCTGCACCCGCCCCGCTCCGCTCCTTACCGGCTGCTCCCGCCGAGGAGCCGCGGTACCGGCGCCGCTCCCCGCTCGTCCCCGCGGATGCAACGGGGCGAGGGACGCGTCGCTGGATACTTGCATTGGCGGCGGGGCTGGCTCAGTCCGCATGGCCCCAGGGGCTGTCCGGCAGCTCAGCCAGCGCCGGTTCCTGCATATTCAGTTTTCCTGGCTTTGTTGGGGTGTTTTTTCCTTTAATTCTTTAATCTCCCCCGCCACGTCCCAGCCTGAGCCTGTCAGCGCACAGCCCGCGCTGAGGGGTGCGGGGATGGGGCTCAACACCGCCGACTCGACGGGTGCATCCAACGTTCCCTTTTCCTCTAAGCGCAGAGGTGCTGGCCGCCGTCGGGCAGGGGCAGCTGCCTGCCCCGAGGCTCTGGCCGGGCTGCAGAGCCACACAGCAGCTCAACCCCGCAGCTACAAGGGATGAGCATCGCAGCCGACGCCAGGAGTCGGAAACTTCTACCGGCACAATGATTTCTTAGGGGAACGGAAGGTGTCAGGCTCGACCCGCGAGGAGAAGCAAGTGTTGGGTGGGCAGAGGGATCACAAATGTCACGCTGGCCGAAAATCCTGGCTGGAGATGTGGGTACGGATGCGGTGGGGAGCACACGGGCAAACCAACGTCCAAGTGCACCTGTGCTTGCTGTCGTCTCTCCACATCGCCACGCACCTGTAGCCAAGGAGGGGTGGGGGGGGAAGGAGTTACGGCTCGACAGAGTAACCCCAAGCGAACCGCAGCTGGGTATCTGACATCTCACCTGGGTAAACATTAATTTCCAACTAGGATCACTGCCAAGCCACTGAAAGGACTGGGAGGCACAAGAACCATAGTTTGAGTCCTTGGTGGATGCAACAAAGTCAGGACCAGTACTCAGTAAAACATCATTCTCCATGTCTTTGACTCCTTTTATCCCCAAATGACACAAATTTCAAATCAATAATGCCACTTACTGCAAATTTCAAGTTTCCCCACTCAAGAGTATGGATTTGAGACTACTTGAAGGAGTCAAACCTCAGGCACAAAGCCATACTGAACTTTTAACAATGACTCTCACTATATATTCTTTTCTGTATAAGCCATTTCAGTATAAATAAAACATAAAACAGGTGGAATTATCTTTGGCAACACACTTTGGAACTTTCTGGACTGTTTTGTATAGTTCTAAAACTTTTTTGCACTGAAATGGCTCTTTTTAAACAAGAAAAGTCCTTGAAAAGGAGACCATTTATTTAATATACACAGAGCAACTGTGTTACCTCATAAACACTAACAAACATTAAACAACGTGCCATGAACATCATTTTCATGCAAAAGGTCTTATGCACATAGATGCATTCACTGGCAAAGCTCACACATCACTCTCCCTGCTGGTTGCAAATCTTGGTGGGTACATGGGCATCTTTCCTTTTAGATATAATGAAGGATATTGGGAATGTCTCGTTCTCAGAACGTAACATCGTTATAAGAAATTAAAAGCAAACAAAACCAACCCAGAAGCAAGCAAGCAAACAAACTAAAGGAAGACTATTTGATTTGGATGGGAATTTCCTGCCTCTTCTAAACCGATTTAGCCGTGCCTACATTTTGCTCTTTAAATTTTAAAGCATCTGAACATTTGTTCTGTCAGTCGAGAAAAAATGGACTTACTTAAACTCATTGTAGATCCCCTGGGGATATCAAGGGAAAAAATAGGACAGCAATGCTAAGAAGAAAAACTCCATCTACAGCATCTTTCACAATTAAAAACTTGCAATCAGTGAACAGCAACAACAGGAGAATTAAAAAAACCCACAAAAACCCAAACCAGTGAAAAGTATTTCATTCCTTTTTATGCTGTTATTCAAAACTCAATAGTGAATCCAATGAGCAGTGTATAGGAAGTGCAAATGAAAGTTACTTACATCAGCTGACTGTTGCTCTGCATGAAGTGCAGAATTCTGCATCCATATCTTTACTGGTGGCTAATTAACACACACTATCTTCATCAAATTTCAAATGAAAAGTCTTACAGTATGGCAAAGATGCAGGAAAAAATTGGTACCCTTCAAGTGTTTTGTAAATACTGATGGAGACAACAAGAAAGCACAAATTTATGCCCCCCAATTGTTTTAACTGTGATGTCTAAAGCTTTACCCAGATGATTTAAGTCCTGCCAAAGCTTTATCTATAATTATATATATTTTTCAGTTTCTAGATCTTTAGGGTTTTTTCCTTTAAAGTAAAAATACAATGACCTTCAAGAACTTCATCTGAGTAAGAGCTGCAAAAAACTGGGACAAAGAAGCTACTCCCAACTATGACCAGTTTGAAAAACATGGTTAAGTTGGGATGTGATGTCAGGAAATTTTGTATATAGCGTTTTCTCCTTCGAAAAGCACATGAAAAGAAGTACAGCAAAAGCGAATCTCTATATGAAAGGACACAACTTTGCAGCTTCAGGGAACTTTCCTTCATGAATATGTTTGATTGTTCATTTCCTAAACCAGTCTAGAATGTTTTATGGTTGTCCATAAAGCTTCTCAAAGCCCATAACCCTGCAGCAGCACTTTGGGCTACTTTGAGCCAGCAAGAGGCAACTTTTGTCCATTACAAATAAGGTTTCTCTGATCTCAGGCATTATCTGGGCCAGGCTACCTGCAGCTGCTCAGCTTCTTTCCATTTATTGTAGAAGTATAGGGAACTATTGGATTGGAGAACTACCACTTTGTAGGCTGAGAGGGTTGGGTGGGGTGAAGCTCATGTTTCTTATTTGCAGCAAACGAAGTTTCAAGGACTTTTTAACCTCTTGTTGTTTTAGATTAATGACCCAGCTTCAGTGCATTTTGATAACTCTGAATGCAAGTTCAGCATTAGATTTATTATTAGACTCATTACAAGATTTTTTTAAACTCCAATCAAACAGAACCTTTGTGTGGTTGAATTACAGGAACCAAGGTGGGACTAAAGCAATAACGTGGCAGACTCCAAAGTCATATTTCATGCATGAGAGGTAACAAGTGAAGTATTTGGTTATAAAAAAGCCTACAAAAAAAAAAAGGCAAGTTGAATAAATTCCTCTCCTCCAGATCAGACTGCAGAGAATAAAAAAAAATCAACCCCCCAACCAGTGAAACACATACTGGAAGTTACTCCACTTCCCACACCTTAGCACGTCTGTCTTTAAGAATTAACCTTAACAGACATCCACCGTTAATCATGTTGGCATCCATAATTACCTTACCCTTACAGCAAACCTAACTGTAGGATATCTGAGGTTCAAAGGTGTTTGAATTGCCAGATCTGTTTTAAATCAGAGACACTTGTGCAGAGTTAGTTTAGGAAAAAAGCAGGCAAGAACTGGAGCCTGTAGTCCAAAGTTCAGACTGGCACTGGAGCTCTCAAGGTGAGACCCACAACATGGGCTTAAAGCAGTGCAAATTCTCTCTTCTAGCTAATCTCAGTGTTGCCTCAGAATAAGTGACAAACCACAAATACATGTTTAAACTTAATATTGGATGGTGGGCTCGGTAGTTTGCATTTCTTTTGTGCATTTCTGGATAGGAACAGACAAATGCTTCCTTGAATATTTTAGTGAAGACAAGATCAAATCAGGACTTTACACAAACATATATAAGTGCATTTGAGTTTGGATATGTACTAATAGCCAAGCAAACATTAGAGCAGTTTCTGAAGATACCGAGGAAAGAATTTAGAAGTGAACTATCATGTTTTTAACAGAGTGATTTCAAGTGACTTCACATGACAAACATTTCTATCCACTGCTCTCCTCTTACCATGACATAGCTAATCAGCTGTAGGCTGTTGTGCTGGTTTTGGCTGGGAGAGAGTTAATTTTCTCCACAGTAGCTAGCTTGGGGCTATGCTTTAGTTTCATGCTGAAAACAGTGTTGATAATATAAGGGATGTTTTCCTTACTGCTGAGCAATATTTGAACAGACTCAAGGCTTTTTCTGCTTCTTACACTTCCTCTCCAGTGAGTGGGCAAGATGTTGGGAGGGGACACAGCCAGGACAGCAGACCCCAACCAACCCAAGGGATCTCCCAGACCATCTGATGTCATATTCAGCGTAAAAAGCTGGGGGAAGAAGGAAGTGAGTGACGTTCAGAGCGCTGGCATCTGTCTTCCCAGGTAACCATTATGTGTGATGAAGCCCTGCTCCCTTGGAGACTGGCTGAACACCTGCCTGCTTTGAGAAGTGCTGAATGAACTCCTTGTTTGGCTTTGCTTGAGTTCACAGCTTTTGTCCTGCCCATCAAACTGTCTTTATCTCAACCCAGGAGTTCTATCACTTTTACTCTACCCATTCTCTCCCCCAGCACACCAGGGAGGAGTGAGCAAGCGGCTGTGTGCTGCTCAGTCACCGGCTGGGGTTAAACCACAACAGCTGTCCCGCTGCTAAGTCAGGCACCAAACCACTTGTGACTTCAGCAGATGTTCTCCTTTCCATGCCAACGGGAATATTGACTAAGGTTGTTTCATGTTACAGTTTTCTGTCACAAAACTTACTCCTCAGGATCAGGAATATGCCACTTTTAACCATCAGAGCCGAAAAATATCCATTTACTAAGGTTAGTGCTTGAAAGCTACACAACAAGATTTTTACAGAGTTTATTCTTCACACTGGGGATTACATGGACCCCACAGTTAAAAATGAGAGTTTGCTGAAGCTTGTTGTTAAAAGACTGAGCTGTTCATCAAAACTAGCAAGGCTTTCTGCTCTCAAGGTAAAGGTGCACTCTGTCTTCATCCAGCTTGTCTCAGCCAAATGAGGTGACTGCTCAAAGAGGGGGAGAGATGCTCCCCGGTAAAGCAGTCTTTCATTATGCAGGTATGTAATCTCTAATCTGTAAACAAAGCAGAGCACTACTCTTTTTTTTTTTATTCAGCTTTCACTAACCAGCACCTCAGGGAGAACTAAACAGCCTTTTATAAAGAAAAGCAGGTAAATTCTTTTCTTTAGAGTTACCATTTAGCTGTGTTTACAAATCATTGGTTACTTGTTTTTATTTACATGAAGTTCATAAACACCTTCAGTCCATTCCCATGAAAGTTCATTTTCCATATGGATCTCTTCAGGTAAAAATAGACATTAAGAAACTATCCCAAAGGCATGAGTTAGTCACAGTAGATGAAGGTTTCATGAATCCTGCTTCTTGCTAGATCCAAATTATGTTCCCTCTTATATTAGTTCGAGGTTTCTGAATTGTAGTTGATGCTACCAGGTGTTTGGTAAGCTTAGATTTTATTGCTTCTCAGCCTCTTGCCAACTGTAATTAATTTTAAAAGCTGAAATAGATGTGAATACTGTCAGCTGGCTGCCACATTACAGAGATCCAGGGCAAACAGAAAGGAGAGAAAACAAATCTCCTTTTTCCCTCTCTTGATTTCTTTTGTTGCTGTGCTGGCTAGGGACAATCACTCCCCAACACAAACCACAGGAGCTGGGAGCACCCTTGCTCTGTGACTTAATATCTGCTGATTACAAGAGTGAGTAGTTTGAATGAACCCATTTTATACTTCTCATTGGAATGATGGAAGAATTTGCACCCAGTTACACAACTCAGCTGAGGGAGCAGGTAAACTCAAACTTAAATGGCCGTGTACTGAAATAAGCAAACTGAATCTTTATGGCTAAGTATTTCATTTGTTGTTAGGAAAGACAGGATGAATGTACCTAACTTTAACTGGGCAGCAGTTTCCTTAAATTTGCTAACTTGGTCACTTCAATTGCCTGACTCTATCTTGAGTGAATCGAGGGTACACTCAACCCATGAGAGGCTGAGAAAATACTTGAGAGCTGTGTCTTGAGTCAGGTGGAGACTATTACAGCACACAAACACTGAATCCTAACAGATGAATAAAGTGTAGATAAATCTTCAAGTCTTGAAAATAAAGAATATTTTCCTTAAATGCATATTCTGGTAAAATTATCCAATAACACAACAATATTTACAACAAATTGTTTTCCTCACAGACCAAAAAAGACAATAAATACAAGAGACAGTCATCCTGGTGTAATAGGATTACACATACCTTGTGACACAAGTTATAATCATTTTAACATGAACATTTTAGTTTTATCTCTGAGCATTAGTTCTAACAAGGGGGATTCATACATCTGAATTGCAAAATCCAAATCAGTTGTTCATTACTTGTTATTTACACTTCAGGGCTACATACTGTTTCGCTCTTGAGATTAAATACAAAACACTGGTGCATTCAACAGTTTGGGATAAAAACACTCCACCTGTACTCTGTCATCTCATGGAAGGCAAACAAGGCAATCACTTCCAAGCTTTGCAGTCTTTAGAAACTCAGGTATAACTGCTACATCAGACTGTTGCCTTGCTCCAAGTATGTGAATTTCACTGAAATCAAGAGGATTCTCTGTATAAAGACATCATTGGTGGTGTGACCTGATTTCCAAAGACAGTGAGCACTCAGACCTCCCTTTGCCTTCACAAACAGCTTTGGATGTTCATCATGTCAGATACTCGAGCCATTAGCCTTTCAGCATTCTAATATTTAAGATCATTTAGACAGATTTATCCAGAGGAAATTACTGCAGCTATTAATTTATGTTCATTTCCTCACACGTAGAGGGAGCATATGAAAGTCAAGTCATTTTTGCTGCTAACAATAAAAGTCATGCATTCAAAGATCAAGTACTTTGTGGTTTTGCTGTCCCAAGCCCTTCATGCCTTGTCAGCTCTCTGTCCTCACTGGAAGACCACCAGTTAATGGATTTAACCTTTACATCAGTGAAAAATAACAGATCAGCACGTCAAAGTTCCTCTAAAGTTATGCACGTCCCCTTTCTCCTTCACTAATGTTTATAGTCATTACACCTAATTTCCTTCAGCATTGCTTCACTTAGTTTCATAGAAACTAGTTTTTCAAGCAAGCAAAGGGCAGTTAAAAAGAGCAAAGTTACAGCTGTTCACAAAGCTCACTCCTCCCTCAAATTCAATTCCCACCTGTGCTAACTTCAAAATGTCACTAACCATCTCCTGCAGGCACTTTGATAACTTCTTCCAGCTCTTGACTCAAGCAACAGTTTAAGACGACTGAAGGTGTAATAACTTTTTTTTTCCCAGGTGAAGACAAGATTTACTTTGTGTCAAAATAAATCTCTGTGTATGAAGCAAATGAACACAAAAAGTTATTATTTCACTGCCTTTCCATGAACTTCCTGCAAATACAGTTACTTGTACATAACAGGAACAGTCAGGTAACTCATGGCAGATAATATGGAGGTGTCGGAAGAGAATCAGAGCTCTACACTAAAAACTCCAAGAGTGTGTGCAACAGCAACACAATTTCAGCTTGATTCATGTTTCCAGGAAAACATCCAAGACAATGCAATAGAAGAACAAAACCTGAACTAAAAGATTTAGGAATTCAAGAAGTCAAAACAAGAAACTGCTGAGAACTTTCTTTGCTGTGACACTTGGGCTCATCCCAAAAGAATTTCAATGAGAAATCTACTGAAATGGAGGCAAGGCCAATTTGGTTAATGATTTCTATAGATTTGACAGATCCACTTTGGTATCAAAGTGGAATGAATGATTTCCTTTATTATTATTTAGAAGAGAGTTTCACCTGGAACAAGCAAAGCTGAAGTATACATTTTCAGGCTCTGTACAGAATGCTGCTTCCAGTAGTCTCAGATAGGTTTCAGAACCATGAAGTGCAAAGCCAAACATCACAGGCTGCAGCATCTGTCTGCTAATGGAGCAAATAATGCTCCAAGTTTAGCAGCAGTTGAAGGCATCAGTCAAAGTGAGCAAAAGTGTGGATTTGTGTCATGCTCAATGACTCCTCCATGGACCCAACTTGACTTCTCTATATAGATAGCTTCCTTTCTCACTTCAAAGAGAAAGTTCATGTACTAAAAGCAATAATGAGGATGATAACCAAATACATTTGAAAACTGATGACAGTGTTTACTGAGGCTTCCTCCCTCAGCTCTTCCAAGGATACCTTTGGCTGCAGTTTACTCTGCAGTGTGTAATATGTGAATCAATCCTTGGAGCCCAGACAAAGTTGTAGTGTTTTGAACAGCCACAGTTTTGAATGCAACACTAGTTCCTAAATCTATTCACTGTTTATAGAAAGAGCTGGATTTTGGTAAATAGAGAGCAGAAGCCTGAAAGAAGTCATAGTTTCCACAGGGCTTACTAAAAGTAACATCTCCAAAACAGAGAATGGATTGTTTTCTGCTAGATTTCTCAGCTCTTACAGCTCTTTTCTTTTCTCCTATCCACATTTAAGTCCAAGGTGTTACCTGAAACACAGCCCAGCAGGTGATAAATTCAGGCAGTCTTCTATATATACACACACTGGATGGTGTCTTGGTTCCTGGGAAGTCAGTGGAAGCTTTGCCAGATTTCAGTAAAATGCCATTATGGTTGATCCCTTCAAAAATTGAAATCAAACTCATTAAGAAAAACACTTCTTCACTTTTGCACAGTTATAAATGTAACCAAAATTTTACCAAGATAGATCATGGCATGCAAAATGTCAACACTAGGTACTTGTCTTCAGGGGAAAATAATAAACCACAGATGAGCTGGAAGGACAGACAATGCTAAAGCTAAGGACACGATGCTGTAGCTCTCCTTCCATAATGTAGTGAAGTAATGGACCTGTATAAAAATACAGAAGGGCAAAATAGGAATCAATTGACCTTTTAATATTTATTTTACAGTTCTAAAAGGTAATTGCTACTCTCACTAGAACTTTATTAAAAGAACAATAAATATCTGGTCCTAACTTTCTCAAAACTTTCCCAACGATGACAGATAGATGTTTGGAGATATTTGGATGTTAGACATTTCTTGAGTCTCTTCAAGAGTAATCCAGGGTGTCTAGATAGTCTATAGTCTAGATAGTTTATAAAAGTAAGTAACAAAAAACCCCCATCACTTCAAAATCCACTTCAATCCATTTTAGTAAATGCTGTGCCTCAAGTAGGGTCTTCTCTTTGGATCTCGTCTGATAGAAGGAAACAAGTCTTTCAGCAACTTCATTTTCTGTACTCCACTTTGTTATTGCTTGGTAAGAATTAATTAAGGGTAGTTCTTGAGGTCCTGGACTCCATTAGAGCTACCCTAAACTGCCCATAAAAGAAGAGAAAGTTTTGAAGACTGAGAAGTTATTGAGAAGAAATGTTCTCCACGTATGAATTGGCCAGCAAAAGATGAACCTGAAATCAGCAAAGCATCAGAACCCTAATTCAGTACTACATATATTCAAAGTATCATCCAACAGGATTCCAACATTTGTTATAGCAAATGTTTCCTTCCACATGTTACCTGAAGTTCAAGTTTAAAAAACCACAAACAACCCAAACCAAAACTTTGCTTTGAAAAGCTAATTTGAAGAATTTGTCCTTTTTGGCATCCATTTTAAACAAGATCCCAATTAGAACAGCCCATTACACAGCAAGCCTTTTTCATTTCCACCCTCAGTCAGCCATAATGAGCCTCACTGGTCTCTGTCATGGTCCTCTGTGCACACACTCCGTATAATCGTGCTCATCAGCCTATTTCAGTCATAGAATAGTCAAGTAAGAACATGTGCAGTCAGTAACACTTAGGAATAACAGGCTAGGTTCATCACTGAAGTCAGTGGGAGGGCATTTGGCCCATTAACTCAGAAATATAGGAAGTTTCATTATGAAGTAACCACTTTGCAGAACCAGTCTGTCTTTGCTCATGCTGTTTCAAGGTCCACGTGCAGCACTTGCAATACCAGATGGAAATCCCAAATGAAAAATATTCCCCTTATGACAATGGAATAGACACTGTTACTGAAAATCCCAACCTATCTACCTTTAGCTCTGGTCTGAAAAATCCAATCTCACTTATCATACAAGCCACGAGCAAATTGCTGCTTCCTCCTGCATTACAATTGCCAGATAAGATAAATGGAGATTCTGATTGTAGCTCCCATGATGAAGATGGATGCATGGTGGTGCTTGCAGTAGTGGGGATCTCAACTTTTAGCACAGTTTACCCAGAGCATCCCTTTATCAGCTTGATTCTTGGTTCATTTAGAGCCTGCTGCAGCAATCTGTCCCTATTCAGCCAAGCACACTTCTGCCCATAACCAATAACAAATGCATTTAAGCAAAGTCTTGTAAATAAACCTGTCTTTAAATGCTTTGCTCAGCACAGGAGAAATCTAAGCTGTGTCTGAAATAATGAACTGGACTGGGATCTTGCTTCTAAAGTATTTTCAGATGTTGAAAGTAAAGTTATAATAAGCACATTAAGAATTTTCTTCAGTCTGCATTTTTCCAACTAAAATCTGGTGAAAACAGTATTTCTGAGTGGGGGAAAAAAGGTGTCTTTCCCTTAGTTAAATGTGGTAGAAACTGGATCCTTCATTTGATGAAATCTTCAGATTTTTCAAGTCTTTGATGGAAAATTCTGATGTTAATTAGTACTGAAATGCTAATCAGTATTTAAAGTGCGCTGTAACTACTGGGATGTTAGACACAAGGTGAATGATCCCAGTGTTTGCTTCAGGGACAAGGAAAGGCCTCAAGTTTAGTATAGTTTTTCATTTTCCATAGCTGATCATGATAGGAAATACATTCCCTCAGCCAGGAGGTTGTCTGAGGACAAACTGGGCTTCACCTAGTTTAGAGGTCATTGCCAACCCCAGCTAATTTAGAACAAGGTAACATTTATAGCCCTCTATGGGAATTGATTTACATAACATAAATCCTTTGAGTCAAGGTGCAGCCACTTCTTGGTGATTTGTTTGTCTGTTTCACCAAAAAGCCCTCTTTTTTTCCTAAAGAAAATGCTATTTGGCTCAGAAGGCAGCTTGCTCTTCACTATTATACATTTTACATGATTGTACATTCCTCGACTTCTGACTCTTCCCTAATCCAAAATGGTTATTTTCATCCTATCACTTTCAAAGGCAATAAATTGACCCTAACTTGAGTATCCATCTGTGCTTCTGCAAACTGAACAATGTCAACTGGAAGAAGATTTCTAGGCACCAAAAGCCTACCAGTCTCCCAGAAGTGGGAAGAACTGGGAAATATCTAGTCTACACTTCATAGCAATCTATTGAATTTTCTCATCTGAGAGGTCTATTTTGGTCCAACATTTACTTATAGGAAAACACATCTATGGACTTATCACTGAGCACTGTCAGGACATAATTTCACACTGCTGAAAATCCTGTTTTCCTGGAAATAAGATGGTGTGATGCAGTGATGGAACACAGCCAGTGGAGTTAGACCTGGGAAACTCCATCCATTGACTTTGGAGAATCACATCAAAATTACTGTACCCCAAGTTTCCTGCTTGATTAGGGCATATGAATGGGAAATGTACTGCATTACCATACATAAACCTCCTGTTTGGCAATACTGTTTGATTTATGACACTTATAATCTGCTTAATGCCATTGCATAAATGCATAATTGCACTGGTAATTCTTTTCACTGAGGCATGTGCTGAAACTGAAGAACCTCCTGCTTGACTTCACAGGGAATGTGGTCTGAAAGCAGAAAGGAAGCACGAAAGAGGAAAACAATGTAGTTTCACTCTAATGGTTGCTCCTGCTATAAAACATACATAAAGCTTTTCCAATCTCATACAGTTTTTATCCCTCTCCAAAAAACAAGAGAATCCTTCTGTGATAGGTATTTGCTGGGGTAAAACTGACAGTGGATGGAACAGACTGGCTTCTTTCCTGTTTAACAATGCCCTTGGTCAGCTAAGAAATCCCAGCTAAGGAAGAAAACAGTCCTAAACTGGGCATAGAATCATTCTACATTGTGTTGCTTGAGGTCAATGTCTACACTTGGTTTATCACAAATTGCAAAAGCCATGTCAGTGTTGGATGTTCTTCAGCTTTTAACAACTCAGCGATCCCCTTGTCCCTTTGAATTTCTCCAGTGATCACGTGCTACTTTGAGTAATATTCTGTCACTTCTCCTCTGCAACTCCAGCAGCTCAGTTAAATTATGTGGTGCCTCAGCCCCTTGCTAGAACTGTTGTAGCAAGACAGCCAAGGGGAATGTTGAAGAGACAGCTTCCTTTGAGTGCAGAGAAGACCGTAAGCCCCGTATCTGGATCCCTCTGGTACATGGAGAGCACAGGACTGGAGAAACAGCAGCCAGAGCGGCTCTACATCACCTCTACTCTACTCTCCAGGGAGACACAGATGGATCAGTACAATGCAACATACAGTACATAAAACTGTATAGATTTTACACATTGCCCTCTGGTGTCAACTCTTCATCTAAATTGCCAGTGCTCTAGGGTCATTCTGCCTGCATAATATTTAGATGCCTTATTACCTGATGATGGGAAAAGGAAAATGGGACTCGATTTTCCAAGCACTCACTGGTATGAATGCAGGAGGCAGACAGGCAGTGACCAGCAAATTGTGCTGATGTACAAGTTCTTCTCTGGCCACAGTCACACCCTCTTTGAGTGTGTTTTGCAGGAAAATCTGAGCAACCAACTTTTCACAAGCCAACGTTCACAGAAGGAAACAGAAAAGTCAAATGTGTGAGTATTGTTTGAAAACAAGTGGAACATGTGCCGATGCAAATATTTGAACAAAGAATTCCTCTGGTTTTCCTTCAATCAAGAACATATCTGGCCATATGCATTCACATAAATAGCTCAGGTTTTGAATATTCATGGCTAGTTGTAACACAAATAATCCTCATGGTGAAAAAAGAAAGAACCTACTTCAGAACAGCTCTGTAAATGCAAACAGCAAGAAAATTCCCTAGGGAGAAATTATATGCCCTGCTGTAACTCCCACATTGTCAGAACTTCCAGAGTTAGTTTTCTGTGCTGTAACATTAGTCTGGATTGGTATTTACATTGTAATTTAACAACTTTATTTCAGGTTTCCAAGCAAGTGAAATTTCATGCTCCTGTAGGGATCATCACCTTAATTAAAACTAACTTACTGTATCTTTGTCAGGATGCTTCCATGTAAGTATATAAATGTATATATCTATACTATAAGTATCCTATGCACAGTTAAGAGCTTTCCACTCTTTAGGGATTGCCTAAAATTGAGTGCATGTTCATAGGGATTCTATTTTTCATTGTGAAATTCTAAACAAGAACTTAAAAACACTGTCTTCTCTAATTTCACAGCTTTCCCTCATGTCAGTCTTTCCACCAGGCTTCCCTCAGAATCAATTGTTGTATCTCTATGGTAGGCCAGCACAAACTTGTCCACGTTTCATTTGGGATTGAAGAAAATTAAGATGGAGCTATGAGAAGATGCTGTCTTTCTATTTAAAGACAAAACTAGGAAGGACAATTAAACAAATCATATATACTCTGAAACTAGAACAAGAGTCCATCACCTCCTGGAGCCAAGGAAGCATATATAGGATATGAAATAAGCAGGTTGGAAGTGGAGGACATTTACAAAGAAACATCCTCTCTTTTTAACAAAAAACAACACAGCACAAGCAGAAGGGATTTAGGAGCTATATAAAAGAGACTTTATAAGATGGCATCTATTTGAACAGTGAGAGGGTCACAGGGGAATGTGAATAAAGTCTCCTGACAAGAGTGACAAATTTAGATGGCAGGTGTGTCTGTGTTAGTTTGATTTTAATAGGCTCAGAAAAGCCCATTCTCTGGAAGCATGTGATTTTGCTTGATTACTAACCAAAAAAAGAGTATCTAATATTCCTCATTTTAGACTAGAAACATTCTTTTTTGGGGTTGATTGTGTTTTTTTCCACTCCTAATTGGTCTTTGTGTTGTTGCCCATTGCAGATAGTTGTGAACAGCTTGAAAATGTGCTTTAAGTTATTGCAGGGATACAGAAGATGGAGGAAATTTAGCCATAAAAAACCCCCTCCAACTCATTGTTGCTTCTGAGATTGAGTGTAAGGATTTTAACTGACTGAATTAGCCTTGAAGTCTCTGGTTGAAATCTGTAAGGGAGGAAGCGAAGAAAGGGAATCTGGACTCACCTTTACTCACAAGTCTTAAGAAGAGATACCAAATTCATCCAGATGATGCCTTCTCCCCTGTGAGCCCATAAATCTTCAAGAAGCACAAGAAGAGGTTTTTCTCACCACTTCCCTCTTTAATTTTCTGTGCTATTTTAAGACCGTCGCCGTTGTGAATTTGCTGCAAATGGTGATGCACACCTGCAGAGCAGAGAACAAGATCATGCTAAGCATACACAGACTGTTAGCCTGTCTCAATTTGCTAAATCCAAGACGTTCATGCCTGCTGAAGAAACTCTGCTGAGCCCTCTATGACATGCTCAGGGTATATAATGCCATGCTGTATTCACTGCCTTATCGTTACTCAACTTCCTATTTCCCTACCTGAATTTTTGACCAAGCAAATATCTCTGCATCAATAGAGAGCTAAATCAACTACATAACGGAGCACATATTGATCTGTTATAGCCAGTGCAGTTTCTTGCTTGCATTCTCTTAAGGGTCTGCCTAAAAATCAGCTTTTGAAGGCAACTTGCAGTTGACATTACAAATCATGCTACAGATAACAAACTGAAAACCATCCTGAAATCCAGTGATGAGTATTTTGGTATCTCTCATCATATGTTTATTGGTCCCATTGGTTCATTTTAGGCAATATAAAGCTTTTCCTAATCGTACACATTCCTTTACAAATCATATAAAACTTATTTTATCCCAAGTGGCAGATACAGCTTTTAATGGAGAGAATTTATGGGGAAGGTCAGTGCTGGATCTCAGATCATAAGACAGCAGTAAAATAGGTCATTTTTATCTCAATCCCATTCTAAAAGGCAGATGAGCTGAGTTGGTGGAGGTGTTTCTACAAAACCCAAGGGGGAAAGGGTGCAATTGTTCGTGCTAAGCAAAGTAAATACATTTATATTTGCTATGGCAGGCATTTTGTACAGCTAACAGGCACCTTAAGGATCTAGAAGAATCTGGTTCATATCAGCCGTGGTGTTCAGTCAGTGTTACTTGTCTGATAAGAACACCATCCTTCATCACCAAGTTTTACCTAACTTTCAGTTATAGAGCCATATCTTAGTTATAATCTCTGTCTCAAAGTTTTCCTTCATCATCAACACAGACTACTTGACATTTCACAGCAGGCAGAGTCTATGTTAAACATTTGCATTCATACTACAGCCTAGGATCAAACACAGAAGGTTTGATTCCCAGGTTTCCAGGTGGGAAATGTTTTAATCAACTAGACAGCACAAAGCAACCATTTACTTCTAACTTCTATGTCAATAAGGCAAACAGCATTTGATCCTGCACCCCAGTGTAAGCCTGAATTTAGAGATACTGTTTCATGAACCTTCCCAGGCAGAGGGTTCTTGGTCCATTCCTCTGAAGTAATTCCAACAAAATTGTTATCTTAACATATTTTCAGTTCTTTGGACCCAGTTTTCTCGGTATTTTTAAGCAGTGGTTTGGTTTTTTTTAAATAGCACTTTAAAAATGACTTATGTCTGTGTGGAATATTTTGTTTGCATGCTGTTAATAAAGTTGGACATTTGGTAAAAGTTCGTAACAGACAAGTGGATTAAATCCATACCCAGTGGAATAAAAGTATTTCCCAAAGGGTATTGATTGTTTCTATCATTCAAAAGTTGATACTCAAAACATTTATCAAGTCAAGCTGCTTTGCATTTGTTTATCAAGTTTTGCAAATGTGTCAGATCTAGCAACAGTGATTTCGAATTCTATGGTTGAATTGGTGTTAGAAAGCTGGGAGAACAGAAGAGGTTCCAAAGAAACACAAGGAAGAATTTCTTCCCTGTTGAGGTGAGGGAGCACTGGAAGTTGTTGCCCAGATGGGCTGTGGAGTCTCCTTCTCTGGAGACATTCCAACCCCACCTGGATGAGTTCCTGTGTGACCTCCTGTAGGTGGCCCTGCTCTGGCAGGGGGGTTGAACTGGATGAGCTGTCAAGATCTCTTCCAACCCTTAAGATTCTGTGATTCTGTGACATGCATTACCATTAAAACAGACACTAAATTCCTTGTACCACTATATGCAATTTCAAAACTTCCCTAAATTTCTCAACATTCCCTTTGCAGTAAGTGATGTAGTAAATATGGTTTAATGCCAGAAGGCTCAGCATACCTTTTTTCAATCCATCTCTAGGTAGCTGCATTTACCATCACAGATGTCAATAAAGTGCCTATTCTCTTTGAAAACCCTTCCAGTTGAAAAGCTTAGGAACTTTTCCCTACTGTACAATCTTGACTTGCTGTCATGAAGAAATTTTTAAGGCAGCCACCAAGAGTGCTCTAATTCTTTTGTCCCCATTGCTCAAAATATCAAAATGATGTTATGTGCCTGTTTGTCCTAGGTTGTCTGTCAGTAGATTGCAGGGCACGACAGATGGTTTTCTGGTATCCCAGAAACAAGGAGTTACACACCACCCTTGATTGCAATAGCCATCCTGCTGCTGTCAGCTGGGTCATAATGCTGTGGCAGAACATACTGGGTTGGATCAGCTCTATAAGAAAACATGTAAAATATTTTACATTGCTAATAACTCACAATTATAACATGTAAAATACTTTCTGCACCTTTGATATTTGTAGCACCCCAAGAGCATTAAATGTCAACCATCAGCACTACAGATAAGGTGGATTTATGTGCAGTGGCACAGAAGTCTCTAGAATGGCTGTAACAGATTGGATTTCCTCAGGGTCTGACAACAGCCAAAGCCTATGTACAAGTCCACCATTATCTATCATCTGTGCTCATGACAGTGTGCACTGTAGTTTGCTGTCTTAATGTTAGAATCTTAAATTAAGCTATAGTCCTTTCAGCATTTCATGTGTCTACTCTACCTGACAGCATAGTTTCCAACAACCTGCGGTTACTTAGATGCCATACATATATTCTACATGCTTCTTATACATATCTATATATCATACATACAACCTTTGTAAAGTCTATCTTTATCATGACTGAAACACCTTCCTTTCCAGGCAGCTGTGAGACCCCTTCAGAAAGCTGCTTGGGCATTAATATGAAATGTAAGAGGCTGCATCTCACGTTCAGAATGATTACCAGACTCCATGGTGTTCCCAGAGAATAAATAAACCTCTGTGCTTCTTAGAAAGCAAAATTGCTGCCCATCCAAGGAGTGACAGCTAATACAGACACTCGAGTCCACCTGTGACAGCTGTTAAATAGACACAAGCTGTCACCTGGCTGGTCTTTGCCTATGCTTCCTCCTAAGATCCTTACAGAAGCAGACATCTTATTCACAGTGGTGTTGCCACTGATATTGGGTGCCTGGGCAGTGTTTGAAAATGGGGTATTTGCCCATGAACAGAATTATCTGGAGTGGTCAATAATTAGGAAAGCCCTTACAAACTCCTATGTAAATATATCCATTTGAAAACAAACAAGAAAAGGCTTTGTACTGCCAGAATAGATCCCTGGAACGCTTCACAACGTTAAATAATTAAAGTTCTCCACTTTCACATCCTCTGTGACAGTGGCTGTGTGTGAATATCAGTTGCTTCATTGCTCTGTGAAACCTGGATAGTGGATATCACAAAGCTCTGAGGCAGGGCTGAGACAGCCACTCATCACAGGCAAGAACTGAGCAAAGTTGGGCAATGTGACCCCAGATGAAATCTTGCTCAGCTAGGCACAGCCCTCTCATGCAGATCCTGACTTTGGAAGAAGGTGAAGCCTGACCCAGCATTTTTGATAGTCAAAGATGAGACAAAGTTGATGTTTCTCCCAGGCATTAGAGCAACAGCAAGTCACAGGTTTTGAGAGAAAGCATCATGCAGTTATTTCCCACAATACCATGAGTCAGTCTTGGTATTTCTGTGAACTTTGTGACACCTGTGGAGCATTAACACAAGTTCCATGTGTTTAGGCTTTCAAAGTGATCAAAAACTGAAGTAAACATGTCCTAAACGTCTTTAAAGTGGCACCAGGGTCCCTACATTACCCACACTTCCCAAAACCAAACACACAAATGAGGATTAACAACCAGTCTCTTTTTTAGAGCAGATTAAGACATTCCAAAGGCATTCTCAACCAAACTACTAACCATCTATTCAAAGCATTCAAAGGGCCCAGTTCATTGTTCCCTAGCTGTGGCTGTATCTCCTATTGTCTCTTCTCCTCTTAAGTATAATTCCAAGTGAGATATTCTTCCATTTGGCAGCAGAGCTTTCTACGTGCTGGCTCTGGAGATCCCTTTCCCATCTGTTCAAAGTGTTTTTATGCTCCTGGGCTGAAAGTGTAGTTGTTCTACTCTGATTTCTTCAAATATTCATTGGAATGCTTGAATTTACTCCTGTGAGGAGGCCTGCTGATCTCAGTTAGGACACAGAGATAGTAGTGTTTGCATATCTGGATGCTTCTATTCTCTATTTATGTAAAGGGGATATCACTTTGCTCACTGTGTGAGTATGGGAAAACAAATCCACACAGGATAGTTGCTCAGGTAGCACTGTGACTGCACAATTGCTGTAGCTGGTTTGATTCTCTGTTATTATTAATGTGCCAGATGAACAGTCTATCAGAGATGATGACATACAGTCATAAGGATGGAAATTAGCTGCTGCTATTTCCCCAACAGGAATGCCTCCTTCTTAAAAGTGCCTCTGTATGGCTGTGATAGATAACAGGGAAGAGGATGCAAATGGGTTTCAAAGACTGTATCTATAGTCACTGTTGCTTTGATCTGGTTGAAACAACCTGGTATTTTCAAGATCCCTCACGTCCTAAGTGGCAGGTGTGTGTTTCTGCTGCTTATTAGAAAAACCCCCAGCTGCTTTCTGAGAATTTAGCTTTGGGAGTCGAAGCGTTCCAGTTTCACTCTGCATTCTGGGACAAGTAGCACAGACCAATTAATCACAAAAGCTCCCTCAGATGATCTCACCTTCTTTTGTCTTTGACTAGCACAACACAAGATAAAAAATGGGTCATGGATGCATCAGCAAGAAGGCTGTGATATCCCATCCTTGAAGAGATGTTATACTTCCAGCATAGATGTGAGATGGAGAGAAAAGCAGTCCTCTACAAAAAGCAAAAGCCTATCATCTGAGAGTGGGCATTGTTTGCTGATTTGTTTTTATAGGCAGCACTAGAATACTTTTTTTTACAGCAAAGGACATAGATAGCTTTCACCTCTGTAAATCCTGGGTGAAACAAAAGTTCTAACACATAATGCTGAGGAACAGGTTAACTCACTGCACACCAAAGCTGCTCACTGTCAGTCAGAGCCAGGAGAAACAAGGGGATTTCAAATTCAGATCTCTGACTCGGCAGAAATCAGCCAAACCCTACCATATAGCTTTAACAGCAATAACACATCCCTTGGGATCAACAGAATAGGCAGAAGTAGTAGGATGAAGTCTGTGTTACATATATTATAGATATCAATTTTAAAAAGAATTGAAACCCAACCAGAAGGCTCTACGAGTAGGATTTGAATAAGAAGAACAGCAGAAAAATAGTTGGCATGGAACATTTAGCAAATGATATGTAAATTGCAGACAGTCAGCATGCATCCCCACAGAGAAGTTGCCTAACAAACCTCATACTGCCTCATGGAAGCAGCAACAATAACCAAAAAGATTTTACAGGAAGAGAATCTGTGGGTATAATGACATGGCCTGCAGGAAATACTTTTGACAGACTAATCAGCTGGAAGTTAAACGTGAATGAGGGAACAACCACAGCAATCAAACTTCAGTCGGTGCAGTGTTATGCTGAAAGAGAAATAGTGAAGGACAGCAATAAATTAGAAGAGATCTCATGGTACAGGACACCAAGGGAATCAAAGGTCTTGACTGACAAGGCACATTCTGCATTATTCCCAGGAAAACACTTGGGAATGTATGGGGGCAAGAATCCCAAGGGAGGGGGTGTTTTGTGCTTAGCCAGGAATAAGCCATACACTCTTCCTCAAAGAAGGTAAAACAAAAAAGTTACAAAAAAGAAGTTTGAAGCATATGAGTTGAGAGTCTTAAACTTTGAGGCTGAAAGAGACTGTGATGAATTATCCTGGCGTCACGTAGAAGGCAATGCCAAAGAATCTCATCCAGTCATTTCTGTCTGGACAACCATATATCTAGGAAAAACAGTCTCAGCTTAAATACTTGAACAAATTCACTGTGTTCATAGGTTAATTGTTCTGATGGCTAATTACTCTCAGTGAATCTTAAATGTACCCTGAATTAGTCCATCACCAGTTTTCACACTCAGTATTGTTGCACCTTTGATTTCAGCACTCTCTGCAATCCTCTCCCTGGAGGCTCTACAGCTTTAAACTACCTTATCTCTCAGTAGGTTGATCTTTAGTTTCTCATCATTGATCTTGATTTTGAGACTCCAAATCATCCTCAGAATCTTTTTTCCACTCTTTCCCCGTTTCTAAGTTCTTTTCTTAGAAGCTTGTACACCATGTGTCCACATAAATCAACCAAAGCAATGGCAGAAAGCACTGCACCTTAGGATGGACCAAAAAGTCAAGTCAGAACTCCTGAGAATGACTCTATAATCTGGCTTCTGGTGGAATTAACCCTATTTGATGTGCTTTTTTCCCCCCTCACATTTTATACTTAATCAGAGGAGAATCTGGGGCAATTCTGGAATTCTGGTTAGAGGAAGAGGTTAGAAAAAAAGAAGTAGACAACACAGAAGGTTGAAGAGAGGATAACTGAGATAGTAAGCCTTAATGACCCTGAATGATAAGCAAAAGAAGGTTAAACATGCTGTGGATTAACAGAAGACTTCACTGCTCTATAAAACACCTTTAGGGAATAGCAAAATTTTAGTAGACCAGCAATTTGACAGAGGAATATGGAAGAAGGATTGATTAATTAATATTTGTACTAGTTAATGATGATGAAAAGCTCTGCATTGTTGCTGAGCTGTATGATGAATTTAAGAAACAGAAAGAAAAATAAAAGCAGAAGCCAACTTTGTACTTTTTTATGCAGAAGTTTAACAGAACTACTGTGGAGGCATCACTCAGCTGGGCTGACCTAACACAGGCACAGCAATGGAGGAGGGAAAGGGGACAGAGCTGCTTAGGGCAGGGTAAATTTTTGCTCTGATACAAGAGCTCTTTGTTTGGAGAATTCATTTTTGCCATCTCTGCCTTCAAAATAAGTGACTCTCTCTTCCAGCTAACTCAGATTGGAGACAATAAAAAGGAGTTACCTTCTCCCAAGTCTTAAGGAAATGTTTGATATTCTAACTCTGCAACAGAAAGAATAATCATGTGGTGGAACAGATTGCCTGCAGGGACTGTCAAATCTTCATCCTTGGAGGATTTTAAGACCTGGTTACACAAAGCCCTATATTGGCCCCATGTGAATTGAGGTTTGGCCTTGCTCTGAGCAGTAGGTTGGACTGGAGACCTACCAAAGTCCTTTCCAACATGAACAAATCTACAGTGCTGCAATATGAAGGAAGACTGTAGAAAATAGCAGAGAAGAGCATTGATAAGGAAAATATTAACAAAATGAGAGATATTTAAACACAAAAAACCCAAATCCATGTACCAAATAATTCAGTGGATTTTTGCCTGGAGTGATTTGACACTTCACAGTCTCTGAAGTGTTTTAGTGGGTCTTGATAACTATCACAAAGTCCATTGAAGCAGCTGTATTTTTCAAGCAAGAGGCTGATCTACAGCAAGCAGAAGCTAGGATCTCTGTAACATCTGCTTGTTTGATTTGGAAAGGTGAAGGCTGGTTTTAAATGCATTTCAGTTTCAAAGAAATATCTGGAGCTTACTTTTCTTTCTCTTTTAATTCTGTGCTTCTCATATTCTCATGAAAAGGAGGAAATCAAAGCTGAACTTTTGCAGTATAAACACACAGAATGTACAAAGGTAAAGGGCTTTTATTTAACAGGGTATATAGTAAGAGAAAAGTTGTACCCACGTTGATGGTAAATCCTGAAGCACTTCACAGTGTTTCAAAAGCAACTCCTGACTTTGAGGGTTGGGAGTAAACAAGTTACAACATCTCTGAATTGTAACTCTCTCTTCAGACTGGTTTTGTCTGTGGGGGACTCCCAGACAGAGATAGGAAGCAAGAGACAGATTTTTCACTGCCAAATAAGATGCAGTTGTGAGGCTTTTTTATACACAGTCAACCTTTCTAAAAATATCTTAAAATGTATTGAATAATCTACAATATTGCCAGCTGAAATGTTTAGTCTAACTAAACCTAGCAATTAAAATAACCATGATGCCATTATGATTGACAGATAATCTATAACTGAGTAGACTTTAATAGGATACCTCTACAGGAAAGAAAGTTTGCTGCCAATCATTGGCTTATTTCAGTTCTACTGACCAAGGGCTTTAAATGTGATGAGAATCTCATTTTAGCTTCTAAGAATCAAAGTGATTATCTTGGACAGACAAGTCCATAAAAAAACATTTAGACACTAATTCTGCAGGTGTTTTGTGGTTGGATTTTGCATTCCTGAGACCTCAGCAATGAAAGCTAAAAAGCAAAACTGGCTTTGCATTGCTGGTACTAGCCCAGGAGACCAGGATCCAGACAGTTTTTGGTAAAGCTTCTTAAGTTTCCTGTGCCTTGGGGAATGGCAATAATCTCTTTAGTACTCAGAACTGTCTTTAAAAGGTGTGTTTGCATCGTTCAATATAAATCAAGTTCTGAGTGGCATTTGAACTAGTGCTAATTTTAAATGCTTCCCAATCTAAATACCAGCTCACACAATATAAACTTTTTGGGGCATATAAGCCTAACTGCAGCAGTATCTTCTTGCCTTGCAATACCTGTGCCATGGTGTTTTGCTAAGACAGAATACATAAAGTCACAATGAGAGCACATTGCTCTGGTAATGAAATCATGATGAAAACATTACTGTGGCAGAACTGCACGTATTAAACTCCATTGATAAGAGAATTCCTCTGCATAGATATAGCTCACTGATAGAATGATAAAAAGGGGGGAGAAGGCTTTTCTCACAGAGAAATGTGGTGATCCTTCCCAGTAAAACTGCTACATCTGTTAGGAAGTCATCAGTCTAGTTTCATAACACAGAAAAGGAATCCTCATTGAAGACACTGTCTGTGCTGAATTTTGTTGTCTTTCCTCAGGCTACAAGTCCTGCTGAACTCAACGTTTTCTTCGAGGAGATTGTGAAGATTTAGTGCGATAACATGGGTTTTTAAATGGAAGGAGAAGAAATATGGCTCATTAGTTACACTCTTTGTGTGTGTGTGTGTGTGACATTCACTGGAAGGTAGCGGAGAATAAAACTCATCAAGGGAGCAGCTCAATAAACTGCAGTGTCCCAGAGCTCTCTGTTTATGCAACCTCTCATTTCAACAAACTTAACCAATATATTTGCCCAATGTGAGCCTCATAGAGTGATATTTGCCTAGTAAATACTTTTGAGAGAGAAAAGGCTATTAATTAAAAGCAAGCAAAGCAAGCAATAAAGTCAGAGGTGTTTACTACCATTTTTTCCAATAATTCTCCTTTTTTAATAAACAGAACTGAAAGCACAACTTGTTAGATAAAGTTCTGCAGCAACAGTAGTGGCTTAAAAACTATCTACCCAATGCTAGCATGGAAAAAGAGAGACACACATAAACAGCTGCATGGTTAAAACACAGAAGCCGTCGGTTGCTCCCCATCTGTAGTCCCTTCTGTATGTTCCTCTGCTTTCCAGCACACCAACTCACCTCCCTAATTTGGCATCATTTGGAAACCTGCAGAATTATGGCCCATCATTCAGGTAAGGGTGGTAAGACATTAGCATAGGTTGTACAGAGAAGTTGTAGATGTCCCATCCTTGGACATATTCAAGGTCAGATTGGATGGGGCTTTGAGCAGTCTGCTGGACTAGATGACTTTTAAAGGTCTTTTCCAACCCAAACCTTTCTATGATTCCATGACCCAGGTCATTACAGAAAGAGCTAAACAGTATCAGGACTGAGGTAAGGAGTGGAGTTCCTTTCCTCCTTGCCTACCTTAAAGATGGTGTAGCATTCCTTTACTCCTGTCATATCAGTTAATTCATGAGGATGAATTGTGAAAGGTTGTAAAATCCTCAGATGAATTAGATAGGATGCAAAGATCCTGGCCTAAGACTACAGAAAGAGGTGCTACTAAATTTTGGACACAGACAAGAACTCCAGTTTCTCAGCAAACACTAAACTCTCTCCCCTGATGCTGCAGCTTCATGAAACAGGATGGCATGCTGCCAAGGTAAGGGGCAGCTGCCAAGGCAAGGGGCAGCCAACTCCCCCTTTGTCTCCCACCGCCTCTCTTCGCTTTGTGTCAGCCTTGACAGTTGCCAGGGCTATCCAAAACACAATTCAACTCACTAACCCATCTGAAAGCTAACTAGTCGAAACAAAAGAGCCCTTTTAAACTTATGTCAGGTTAGTGAATCATGTCATTAAAAAAACCCACCACAGACTAGGCAAAAGGAAGGGCAGGGTAAGAGATGAGGGGCAAGAAAAACGCCATCATTTTGTGATGGCATCAAGCCAATGGATCAGCTTTGATGTCTGTGAAACTGCAACTTTAAAAAGATACACCTTCAGCATCCTGAAATAGAGCAATTCTAGAGCAATGGCTAGCCCAAGCAGCAATATTGTAAGCAGAGAAAAATAGTCTTCTTATTCATTTAAATATGGTCAGATGAGGGAAATCTAAGTCATACTTTTCTAGCTATTGATGCATCCCAGCTCTCAACCCGTTTTCCAAAAATGAACCACAGGCCAAGATACAAGCTGGTTTCTTTTTAAGCTGATGCACAGTAGCCTGCTGTCAGGAATGCCACTTAAATAATAACCAAAAGTCTGCATCCCTCCTGCTACCATGAGCATCCAGAACAGAGAAGACACGGTACTTCAGCTGAGGTTTATCTATCACGCACAGAAGTTGAAGTAAAACTTCCACTGAATCACGTGCAAGCTGCCATCTGTGTTTGTCCCACGAGGATCATAACTCTTCATTGTTTTATTTGGCAAAAAAGATCAAATAAGGATTGTGATTTTGAGGTTGCATCATGTACAGACTGAAGGAGGTAGTGTATTTGTATTCTAAGCTGTGTTTCTTTGCTGGTTTTGGGGAGCTGTTTCACAGACTCTATAAGCAGGTGTCTGTGTTTGATGTGGTTTAAATTTTGTAAAAGCACTTTAATTTCGCTATTCAGATTTTTTTCTTTTGCCTAAATTGATCTCTACTCTTCATAAACTCCTTTTTCAGCCTTTTGTACTTTCTTCCAGTTACACAGTATCATTGGCTGTTGTCTGGGAAACACGCCTTGTGTTCTCCTGAGCATCCCAGCACCAATAATGAAAGAAATCCCTTTGCATCTCTGGGTCACATCATGTAAATTCAGCAGCTCTGTGTGAGAGCCAAGCAACTGATTTAGTGTTCAACCTGCAATGCAAAATGCTCTTTACAAGGCTACCAGAGCTAAAGAGCTGCTATAAAGAAACCTTCCTCACAAGCCCTGACGAGGGTGAGTGATAAGGGAATGGGACATACTCAGAGAATCACATCTTCTGGTACTTACCAAGAACAACAGCCAAATATTCAGCATCTGAATGGCAGTAGGAAAAGGCCCAGAGTAGTGACATTTTCTCAAGACTCCCTTCAGACTGCTATGTGCAATAAGTCTGTAATAAGAAACCAGAAGAAGATTGTTGATGTTTTATTGTATGAGAAAATTCTTACATCCCCTCCCCACCCCTCCAAAAAAATCCAAACCCAGGCCTCAGCACTTATTTGATGTTATTTCACCTTGAAAGTGTGGCAAAGCTCTGCCCAATTCATCATCTTCTCCACCTTTGAGCAGAGGAAGAGGTAAATACATCCAATAACAACCAATTCAGGGAGTAAACCTGCAAAATTCATACCCAAATCATCAACAGTTCTTCTAGAGAAAACTGCTCAATATCAGCAGCATGGCTAAGAAAGGTTATTTGCTAACAGCCTAGATGGAAAAAGACAGCTACAAAAGAAAGTCTCTGTAAGAAAATGGACTGATGCCCACTTAAGGTATTTCCTAAAATACAGGTGGACACTCACAGTATTCCAGGCTGTTCACATACTTATAAAAACATGTGAGAATTGAAACTCTGGTGATAAAGGCTTCAAGAACAGATAAGACAGGAAGGGATGCAGATCTCCTTGCTGATTTTTTGTTACTGTCACAAGTAAACAAACAAACTCTTTAATATCTTCATTAAAAGCCAGATTGCTCTGTCAAGACCACTCAGCTCATTGTGTAATCTCAGTAGCAAAGAGTCATGAGTGCAAATGCTTTATTGTAAGGTGGGATGTGGAATACTAGGGCAAGGAGAAAGGGAGGCACAGGCTTTCCCTTTAGAAAGGATGCTCTGCACAAACTGCAAGGGGAAAGATACCCAGGGATTGGGGAAGGCTAAAGATGAGGAGTGTTCATTCTATCCCATTGCCAAAAAAGCAGCAGATACCTGAAAAACATGGCAACAGAGAGCAGGAATGGATTTCAGACAAGTTCCTTTTGTACAAATAGATTACTTGTTGTCTGCACCCACTCACATATTCTCTGTGATATTTTAATGATACACCACCCTTTTGGTCCTTTGCTCTGGGGAAAGCAAGCCTGCATTAAAATGATAATAAAAACAGCCATAATCCTGGTGATTTATAGCCTCCAACTGAGACACAGAAATGATCCCCTATCCTGAGAATATTAAAGCTATTTGCCATTCAAACCCAGATCCGATTTTTGCAGGGAGCCTCTCACATTAATTGAAGGTCAGATCAATATCACTCTTTGTAGGGTGCTTGGAGTATATGCCAGGAGATATTTCCATATTAAAATTCAACAAGGCATTACACCAACAAACTCATTTTTGCCTGAGGTTACCCTTAAATGCAAAAAAATCAGAGCTCTTTCAACCCATTAATCTCATTCTCTTCCATATTAGCTGGTCAAGTTGTTGGGCAGAGCTTCCTCCTTGGCAAATTGAATCCATGGCAAAGCTTGCAATTTTCATTGTCTGTTGTTAGTGCAGCATGATTCTTGCCTTCTTTCTCTCAGCACTGCTGTTTTCTCAACTCCCAAATACCCAGTAATTTGGGTATTTTCACAATACAATGCTTTGCAAACTGGTCCCTATGCACAGGGTGAAGATGACCCAGCCACGCTGTCCACTTACTGCTGTCAATAGCTCAGAACCTCTCTTTCCATTTTCTAGCTGTAGAGAAATGAAGATCTTTATCTAAAAATGATGCAAGCACAACAGACCAGGAGTTCCAACAATTCCTAATGGATTCATTGGGACTCAAATCTTGCCCTCACCTCCATGTCCATTGCAGTCAGACACGTGTCTCAACCATCGGTGTCTGTTGAGTGAACAAGCTTGTCTGGGCTGGAAGACAACTGGGATGACCTCAGTGGTTTTTTATGTTTTTATTAACAAGAAAAGTGCACTGGGAATGGAATCAGAAATGTGAATGCTGTCCACTCTAACCCTTTCAATGTGTCAAATGTATTTTCCACTCCTCTCACTGAATGTGAAGGCACAACTGGGAGGCTCAGGTAATGAGATCTGCAGGCTTTACCTCTTAGGTAAAATGCTCATCAGTATTTTATGTTATTAACCTTTGCAGTAGAAGATCACCAGGTCACTTTTTTCTTTCATTAAAAACTTTCCAGGTAATAAAAAGGGTCAGTTCATCCCAAGTATGGTGCCCTCAGTGATTCCGAGGGGCTTTCTGCAAAAGGCGATTTGCTTTCAGCACTGGATATTTTTCTCTCTCTTCCCTTCCTGTGCTGCACACTTGAGGTAAAGCAGATGGCATTTGACTTTTGAAGCCTACCATCCCAGATTAAAATGACAAATAATCATTTTGATTAAAGGTTAATGATTAGTTTCGGGATTTTCCATTTACCTTAAAATTTGGAGCTACCCAAGTGCTCTCATTATTTTCTCTCCCCTCTGCTACTGCTTTTTACAACATGCTTTCTTGTTTAAAACACATGTGCCTCTGAACTCTAAGAATTTAGAGATTCATGGAATGCCAGGAAAGCCCTAATACCAAGTTTGCTGCTTTCCTAGGTTATTGTGCCAAGAAAATACCGTTTCACCGAAGAAGCAACATTTAACTTTGAAGCAACAATGGAGGGGAAATCCCCCAAAAGAAACCTTCAGAACACTGCTTGGGACACAACATGACAAGTGCTTCACCTTGGATCCTGTATCACTTAGCAAGAAAGCATCACCAAGGTGAAATGCAGAATTGAAAGGTGCTGTTACAAGAGAACAAAGTCTCAGAGATCACTTGTAAGATAGCACACACATTTAACAGTTAGATGGAAAATACTGAGTAGATTTAATAAATCATGTCCACAGAAGCAACTGCAGCTATGTCAGTTTATATGTGTGGAAGCTGGTGGCCTTCATATGAATTCATATTTTCCCCTACAAGTTATTCTTGTCAAAAGAAGGTGTGTTCCCCTGGAAAAAAAACCCAAATGTAAAGGGAAATATCTGCTTACTCTTGTATGGGGTAGATTTTCTTCCCTTTAGAAAAAGTAACATTTAAATGATGGGTAAAAAGTTTCCTTTGTCACAAGGAACACATGACGAGGTGCTGCAAGTGACTCATCCTTTAAGTGTTTCCAGGAAAGCAATTTTGGCAAGGTTCATGAAAGCTTATTACTACACAGATATCACCAAATTAAAAGAGACTGAGAAGTCCAGAAAAACATGGGAAATGTCAAAGTACATTAAAGAAAACTTATTGAATAGTCTGAAAGCAGCAGGGTTCCTAGATGAAACTCATACACTACATAAGGAGATGATATACACCTAGTATATCAGTCTGAAAAATACTCTTCTTCTCATTTAAGAGAACCTTTCCTTTAAGAACTGTACTTCACACACCCAGAGCTACTTTTTGGTATTACTTGTTAATGAAATTGAGCAGGTAAAAGAAGCAGGTCACTTCCACAAGGTTAAGAAGCACAGAAAGGATGGCCCAGTAGCACACTCCTACACTACCTGGCTGCCCAACTGAGGCCAAAAACTTGGTTACAAAAGGTGCTGTACAAAGAAAAGCATCAAAATGGGTTCCTGTTCATGAGCACTTTTTAATCTAAGAGAAGCAGTAACACTGGGGTGGCAAAAGGCAGGGCAACACATGATGGAAAAGCATCTGAGCTAATTCTGGTTAGGATTTAGAGGCATCAAGGCTTTAAAAGTTTTATAGAAACATGTAGAGGGATTGGAGTTGTAAAGGAGATGTTTATAGAGAGCTGCTCCACGGGGGGAAACTGCAACAGCATCCTTGATTTGAAAGAGAAGTTGATCAGAAGCATAAATCTAGCATTTGATAGGGAAAGGAGGGAAACAGATGAAAGCTATGAAAGTCTTGAACATGTAAACATACACTTCTTGAGAAAAGGAAGAAGGTAAGAGAGACACAAAGACACAGGCTTGGGAAATGGTCTTTTAGGGAGGATGGTTTGAAGGAATACAAGAATGTATTAGTAAATGTCAAATGAAAGGATGTGGCATTAACCAATACTTCTGTGGAGAATTTTACCTTGCAGATATATTGAAAGAAATAGACTTTCAAGAAACAAAGACACAGCAGCCACAAGTGAGTTGGAGAAGACTCTGCCCAAATCATCCAAAAGTATCTCAAATGATTCTCCTTCAGGAAGAGAAGTAGGTCCCAGTCCTTTATCTTCTGCTCCCCACCAAACAGCTTTACCTTCACAGTTTATAACAGTAACTTACTTTCAGCTCTGAAGAAACAAATGCTTTAAGGATTTAAGGGAACTCCTAGTTACACAATCTTGATACACTTACTGTGAAGTGAAATAGTGATGCAAATTTACTCAGTTTATCTTGGAAAAATGGGATGCAGTCACCATCCTAGACTGAATAAAGTAGATCATCCTCAGTCATACAAGAGTTATTTGCAGCCTTTGATTTGCTGGCTGATGTTTCTGAGATTTCCAAGTGCCTCATCCACAATCCAATGTTATTTACAGAAACAATAGACTCTATTAAAAATACATACAGTTCTCACCTAGAAGTCTTATTGCAGAAGATGGGACAATCCCTCTTCTTTTTCTATCAAGTTTATCTGCTCTTGAGACAAGAAAATATCTGCACTACCTGTGCCCATGAGGATGTGCCTACTTGATATGATAAGGTAACACCATGACTTACCATGAACCTCGAGATGCATTAACTTGGTGGGGATGTGTCTTGTGAGTCCCAATTTCTAACGCTGAGAGCAATTTGGTTTGTTTTTTGAAGAAGATATTTATAGACTGGTTGCAGGGAAGAAAACTTGAGTGAGTATTAAGCACATAACACCTACTAAATGAGAATACTGAAACACAAAGCCATTCTCCAGAACCAAATGACTTCTGACTGTTGATGTTACACAGACACCATCTGCAGAAGCTCTCTTGAATTTAGGATGCTTATCACCAACCATACCAGTTTTCCACATCAGATTAGAGAGTGAGGCATGCACAGGTATGACATTAACAACTCCAAGGATTTAAAGATAATCTTGAAGTGAATTAGTAACCAAGGAGCGCTTGGGAACAACCATGTGAGTGCTTGGAGAAAACTGAGAACTCTTTTCTTGGCTTTGGATGTTCCCTACTCTTGGTTCCAACTGCTATGTTGCTCTTCTGTACAACCACATACAGAGAAGCAGAACTTGTATGGTTCCTCTCAGAGAAGCAAAGGTTTGCCAAATCCCACAAACAGCTGAAATAGTTTCACTTCTTTTGATCTGTATTTGCTCTTAGCACATAATTAATTCTATTTTCAAAATGCCTGTTCATTTTGAATAAGATCCCACATGCAGATTGTTAGGGAGGTATTCAGAGCATAATCATGCTCTTCCACACTGAAAACAGAGTCAGCTGTAGGATGAGGATTCATATTCTAACCATTGAGAGCTCATGCCTCAGCCCCAGCTGTGCCAGGAGACCAAGATGCCAACCAAGGTCTGAAAAGAGTTTTCTTATGGAGAAGAAGAGGAGACCTGGGGAAAGAAGAGAGAAGGAAAGCCCAAAGAACCCTTTCAGGTGTATGTAAATGCTGCAAGCACATCACTTGGAAAAAAACATCCACACTTTGCTTTGGTTTTCTTTTTCCAGACTGGCAAGGTGTAAGTATAAACTGAAAGGATATATTTGAAAAAAGGAACATCTAAAGAAGATCCTTCATGCTTAAAACAATGACAAGCATGCTGGATTGAATTTTGCTTTGATGTTAGGTTTATGCTCTTGAACATCACACCTACAAGAGGTCGAGCCTAAATGTAAGTTATGTTTGTCAGGCAGGTGGTAAGGCCGGTTAACAGTGCTGTTCCTACATGTAAGGGCTTTATTATCAGCTTAAACAGTGAGCAATCATATAAGCTGAGACCAGGATAATAAAGTAAAACTCATCCAGAGGCTGAGAAATTTGCAGTGACTTAAAATTGCTTGAGAAGCTGTGGATGCTGACAATATGAACTGACTGCTGCTCAGAAGAGGGAATGAAGGTAAGATCAATATCTTTGACTTGTTAGGTAGTGCTAGCTACAGCAGACCTTTAAAAAATCCTTCTCTTATAGGTCTTCCAGTTATTATCTTGTTTGGATAAGGATATGAGATCACCTGGAGTTGGAGCTTGCAGTAACAAGAAGATTCTTCAAAAGAATCATCCCCCCCTAGATGTATTTTTGGATGTCTGTAAATCCAACATCTTTATAAACCCCCAGCTTTGGAATGAGGTTATTGTGCTTACTGGTGAGAACTTGACAGGTTGGATTTAAACCATGACATGCACATCAAGCCTGAACATCACATCATCTGTGTCAGATATATTGCAGTTTTACCTGAGCAGATGGAATAACGTTTGTTTCCAGCTGGACCTTCCACTGCAGCTCTGCTAAGCAAAACCATTAAGGGCACACAGTGAACAAACACTCTCTGGACAACTATCAGTAGGGGGAATGCTGTGACTGTGTCTCATAGAATCATTTTGGTTGGAAAAGACACTCAGGATCATTGAGTCCAACCATCAACCCAGCACTGCCAAGCCCATTGTTAAACCATGTCCTCAAGTGTGATGTCTACACATCTTTTAAATGCCTCCAGGGATGACGACTCAACCATCACCACTCTACCCCTCAGAACCACTGATAGCAGGGGGTTAAGCTGAAACTTTGGGTTTTGTAAGCTAATACCTTTGCCAAGGAAGCCAACTTTTAATGACAAGTATGCTTTCAATTAAAGAGTACACAAATTACTCGTATTTCACCGCTAATTAATGTAACGAATTTAATGCAATCAGTAATAAACAATAAGCCTTCAAACAATCCAGAGAACAGGATTTATCATTACAGTATAATGACAGAGAAACAGTCCCAGACATGTCTACTGTATGAACCACATCTCCTGGTTGTTACAAGCTGGGCTTTTCTTGCAGTCTGTGGTTGTTTATTATCTCCCAGTTGTATTCTCTCCCAGTAATGTATGCTGTCAACCTCACTATTTAATTAGTCTATTTACACTGTTGTTAAATTGATGCATAATCTGCCTATTAAATATCTGCCAAAAGTGGGCACAAAGGGAAGAGCAGAGCCACATCTGATTTTCCCAGGTGATTTTTATACCTATATCTGTATTTAAATCACACTTCTGATTACATCACCAGCTAAATTCAATCACTTTTGGCCAGAAGGCTGCCTTAAAATATACAAACTTCAGAGGTCAGCTTTTGGTGCTGGTCCAGGTTTGTTAAATCAGACTGGGTATGTCACAGGTAAAAACGTTTAGCAAAGCATCATTTAATCTTGAATGCTTCAGACAACCCTTTTTCCCAAGCCAGCACAAAGACTCCAGCTTTTGAATACTTTTCCCCTGATCCCTGAAGAGGTGCTCCAGTTGGGAGCTGTCTGAGACATGGCCTTGAAACACCTTTATTCAAATCCTCAAAAAACCTCAATCCTGACATGGTAACTAGCATTTTGGCTGGTGCAGAAAAGTGTTGATAAAGTGACAGCTTTTGGGGTGGAAAGCAGGAGCTGGCAGAGCAGGAGGTGAGGATTTGGGCTCTCGTGGCAGCCAGAGGCAGGAAAAGTGTCACTGAACAAAAGTTCTCACAGAAATGTGATTGGGGGATGGTCTGTGGCTCATGTTACAGTGCTTGCAAACCTCAGATTTAAATACATCAATGTCTCATAACTTCATCCAAAAAGTCACATCAATCCTGGGCTGACACAACAAAACTCAGCGTCAGAAGCCACCTCAGCCTCCAGCTTCCCCACTTCCAGAAGTGAGCACACACACAGTCTTGTGAACAAAGAAAATTACTTCAAGGCTTTAAGAGGCTGATATCAGACAACACACTGCCACACACAAGCATGAAACATTCTAGGGCCACTCAGAGAACCTGTGTGAGCAGCAGAAACTTTTGCTCTCCCAGCACGGTTTAGCCAGCATGCTAACCCACACTAACCCTGGAGAGATTCTCTCCCAGATTAAGAAGATGAAGACTCAGGACTATCTCTATTTTCAGCTGCTTCTACGCAGATATGATCTGCAGCACAACATTCCAGACAATGACCTGAGTCATCTTTTCACAGTTGGCCTTGGGATTCAGGAGGGCCTCAGTCAGCAGGATGGGATCTTCCTCCAGTGCAACTCAGCTCGTTGGAGAAAGAATCTGAGACTGAAAATTGCTTCACAAAAGTACTCTGAGAAAACATTTCTCCTGTGCACAGAACTACACAGAAAGCTTTTCAAATACATTCTGAGTGACTTTGGGGTGTTTTTTTTACAGAAACATTAAAATAGATGGAACATGCAAGAGTGAATCTGCCAAATTCAACTCTATTGTAGAATCCATTGGGTTTCCACTCTATGTGACAACAGAACCTGCACAACAGAGTCCTTCCAGTCAGGATGCCCTAGACACAGCATAGATCATTTTCTCTAACATTCAGTAAACCCTGACTCAACCTCTCACATACTATAGAGTAACTACATTTCATAGACATAGTCTTTAATCTTGTATTCTTTTCATGCTGGGAGGTGCCACCTGTTCAAGCAATTCTGGCTTTGGTTCTTCTGATACATCAAGGCCCATCAAGACAATAAGTCTGTGGAATATGGCTGTGGGGAACTGAAGGGATTTTTTTCTTGATGTCAGCTCAAAACCAGACTGTTCAGTGACACAATGAAATATGTCTTAGCTTGTCATTTCATTCTTTCCTACCTTTGTTTCTTTTGTTTGCTTGTTTTAGCTCAGCTTTGCCTGACCTACCAAGCTTCTTTCTGAGCACAAACCATCAGGATAGTTTTATGAGCAAGCTGATTTGATTAATACCCTAGAAACAAGTCTTCTTATGCTCCAAAATGATTTCAAGTTGGGGGGAGAGGGGAATATCTTCTCTAAATTTGAAGCACCTACAAACTCAACAGCGACCCAGAGCTGGAATTACTCATTAAGAAAATTAGCAGTACTAGCTAAATACATTTCAACTCCATTCAAGTCCTCTAAAAAACCTGTCCACAGATGTCTGCAGAACTGGGGCTTGGGATGCAAGGCCACCTTCCACTTGGGGATTCAGAATACAAAGACAGGGAGAAATTGAATAAAACAGAATGTCATCATGTACAACTTTTTTAAAACATCAATCAGATATAAGAAGGAAAAGACTGCAATTTCAGACAGGAGGGAACCAAGGGAAGAGAAGGAACATCTTTCATATGAGGAAAGGCTGTGGGAACTGGGGCTGTTTAGTCTGGAGAAGAGAAGACTGAGGGGAGATCTTATTAGCATTTACCAATATCTAAAGGGTGGGTGTCAGGAGGTTGGGACATCCATTTTTTCTATAGTAGCCAGCAACAGGACAAGGGGTGATGGGATGAAGCTGCAACAGAAAAAGCTCCACTTAAACATAAGAAAAAACTATTTCCCTGTTGAGGTGAGGGAGCCCTGGCACAGGCTGCCCAGAGGGGTTGTGGAGGCTCCTTCCTTGGAGGTCTTCAAGACCCGCCTGGACGTGTTCCTATGCAACCTGATCTAGGTGACCCTGCTTCTGCAGGGGGGTTGGACTAGATGATCTCTAAAGGTCCCTTCTAATCCCTACCATTCTATGATTCTATGAAAACTCAGTGCTTCCATAATTAACAAAACACTGGCTGTTTCAACAGTGAGAAACAAAGCTGGACTTAAAAAAGCAGGACCTTGCCTAAACTACAGGTAGTTTGCAGGTTTTTGCCCATAACCAGGCACGATGAGGCACCACACAGCCCATTCGATTTGACCTGCTGATAACCACAATGGTCACAGGTAATGATGCAAGAAACAAAAGTAGTTCTCTGTTGGATTTCAGAGGTCATGAGAATTAAATGTAAACAGCAGGCACAACAGCCAAGAGAAATGACCAAGTTACTCCATTTTTTTTGTAGTCTCCAGAGCCAGAAAATGCTGCATGCCAACACTCCCATCCCTTGTCAGCTCAGCTGCTGTCAACAGTGCAAACCCAGCACTCCAATTTGAATATTGTGAATTGAAGCACATGAGATGAAGAATGCTTCATTTCACTGCCTCTGTGTTCTCCTGATTCGCCCTGGTGCATCCCCACTTCTGCTTTCTCTCACCTACATGCACACGGAGCCTAATCTTTTGGTGACACTTCCCCTCATTGCTGAACGTGGGGATGTGCTGCACTATTATGCCTTTGTCTCATTTTTGGTACATGACCCAGTGATTTTCTTGTTCCTCCTACATCATGATACCTTTAGTAGTATGATTTTCAAACACTGGGAAGGAATTTGTGATTCAGATCAAAATCATGCAACTGGTTTAAAAAAATCTTGGGGAAGGGGGGAAAAAATACATATATACATGTACAAAAGATACTCCCTCAGCATCAAAACTTCAGGACTCTTTTCAGAGGAGTGTGTGCACATATGTGTGTGTAGAGAGCTTCAGGGGGATATTGAGCTATGCATGTAATCGTGGCTGAATCAATGAAGCCTCCATTGTTTTTCTTATTTGCAATAACCACAAAGATTAACAACATTGTTTCTTGTTTCTTCCCTTACCACTGCCTTTCTCTCATGCTTCTGTTTACCATCTGCTGCACATTTTACTGAAGACGGTCTATTCTGTCCCAGTCTGCTTCTGGGCTCAAGAAGAAGTCGAAGCACAACTCAGTGTTGGGAGACCTTGGCCAGCTACTGCATGTGGTTTTCGGGACCTTCTTCCATAAGCAACTCCTTCATCCATTTCAGTGACTGAGGGAATAAAAGTTCAAGCCACAAGAACACACATAACATCTAATCATTATTCCTTCTCTCACTCATTTTCCTAGCTAGATTTGAGATAGTCTCCTCCAGTATCCAGCATTACTCAGAGAAAGAACAAATACCAGCATGTGTTAAACACAGGAGGATTTCCATATGCAGAGATCAATTGCTGAGGGAAGAACATAAAACAGCAACCTCCAGTTGGGGTGGTTTGGGGTTTTTTGTCTTCCTACAGGGAAATGTAATTGCCTGCTGAATGCAGACAGCAGGAAAGTTATCAGGAAAAACAACACAGGGGATGTATGAGACAGAGTGTCTCCTCTGCAGGAGGAGCAAGGTGTCCTCCCAGCAAGCAGTGCAATAATGAAATGCAAATACTGTGCTTCCATCTAGAGGAGTTGGTGGGCAATTCATTTCCAAAGAACTGAGGAACTTCTGTTGCTCCTGTATTGACTTTGATCTGTTCACCTCGAGCACTCTGTGCTTAGCAGTTTGGGTTCATGAATATGATGCAATGACTTTAGCTGTAGGTATTACAGTTGTATACACCTCATCTGAGCGAGCAGGAGTACAGACCACCAGCCCCATGTCTTCTTTTCCATAGTGTTTTCCACAGGAAAACATTACCAAGAGCATTTGTTTGTGGAGTTTCCTTCCCATACCATTCTCCCTGGAGATGACAAGCCACTCAACCACGATCTTGTGTTTAAAGAAGATGTACAGCACTTCCACATGCACACTTGGATGTTTCCTGAAAAGACCAGGACATACAGGGTATCAGAGATATTTGGCAGAGTGACAGAGCCCTTAGGACTCCTGCCTCTTCAGCTTCTCCCATGAGCACATCTTGTCACCTGCACCAGGTCTGGGACATCTTTAAGTGGGTATTTCACAAAGAGCTCATTGCACTGACTGCACGCCAAGAAAGTTGGGCTTGACAGGGAACAGAGATGCTTTCTCACATGCCAGATGTTAAAAGCTAACTGGAATTGGCAAAGTAACAGAATACTTCAGGAAAAAAACAAAACCACACTCCCAAAGATTTAGTATAGGGATAGGAAGCCTCAACTTGTCTTCCTCTCTTTAACTGCTAGTGAGAATGCCACATGAGATATGGGCATCACCCATCACCTGGTTCATGGAGGCAAGCACTGAGGAGGGAAAATCACCTCTCAACCTCAAGACTTTTACTCCAAACTTCAGTAATTTCTCTTTAATAATTTCACTGTCAATACCACGGATGTATTAACAGGCAACTCTTATGTGTCTAAAGAAAATGAAGGCAAATCCTGCTTCTTATAGTTCAAAATGTACCCTTTATTCATTTGTACCATGAAGCCCAAACATACAAAATACATAAGGTTGTGTATTTATAAGTTTGCATTTCACGTGTTGAGCAGCTGAGGAACACTTTGCCCCAAAGACAGGCAACAACTAAACCCATCAAGACAAGAAATGCAAGTGGATTACAAAAGAAAACCCCAAACCATAAAATCCATGAGGAAAGAAATTGCACCTTTAAACAACAGTCAAGGAACACGAAGACATTTCTCCATGTCATCTCCATTCTGAGTCTTTAATCATCAGCTCGTTATCACACACACACCTGTGCACCTTGTCACAGCCATTACAAACTGTGAGGCCAAAAGACAACCTTCTCAATGCTTTTATTTTCAACTTAAAAAGACCCCAAACAAACAGAAAAACAAAATCAAGAATCAGTAGTTCTTCCTTTATTGCACTCTAGAAGACTTCTTGGTATAATCAAGAAGCCAATAAACAGTGATAGCTGAATATTCCTTTAAAATTTATAGTTTTAACTCTTAAAATAAAGTTTATATAGAAAAGATATCATTTACAACCCATTCAGGAGTAATCCATCAGTATGTACTCACAGCCAATATTAAATAACTCGTGTGCAGCAGTTTCTTTAGAGGGCAGAGGGGGATATTTTCTCCTTAGCAAATATAATATTCCACTGATAAAGAGCAATTCAAGTCAACTTTGGAGCAACTGTGATATACACAAATTTCTTTGAAGAAGCTCAAGATTCACGTGGTCTAACAGGAATATATACAACTGTGTCCAGTGCATAGCTTAAACAGCAGCGTGGGAAAAGTCTATCATCTGGAGTTGGCACACCATTACCTAGAGGGAAATCATTCACCCAGAGAATGTAGTGTACTCAGAGAACACCCGTGAGGCACAGTACAACAAAAAGGTGTAGTGTAACCAGGTATGTGAGGAATAAATAGCGGGATTTTGCCCTGGAGGTCAGCAGCTTAGAACAGTAAAGACTTCGCCCTCGAAGCCATCTCCGGAAGGAAAGGGCACCTCCTTTCATCTGGTGAGGAAACAAAAACCAGCAAATAAGTAACTCTGGAGAGATATGAGAAGAAGCTCCACTGCAAGATGTTCTAAAGCACTATTAAAAACCTTTGCCTCTGATGCTGCAGTGGGTGCCATGGTACAGGCTGCAAGTATGAACTATTTAAAGGCCAAAGAGAACAGCACCAATGTGTAGAGTAATGCACACAAGGTATTTGTGTGTTATGTAGTTACATGCACATACTAGAAACCAAAATGCACAATTACATCCATAAATATATTATTTACTGGCCAGGTGTGTAATATGAATGTGATGACTCATGTTGTATGTGTTCTATGGCAGGATTTACAGAGCTGTCTGTATTTGACTCGCCATCCATAACCCAAAGAGAAAGCAATTAAGGGCATTTTTCCCACTAAAATGTCGTTCCAGCAGCAGTTTGCTGCTCTGAATGGATGCCTCTATGGCTCACCTATGCCTGTGGTACCTAACAATAAAAGGGAACTTCAAAGTCAGCTTTTCAGTGGATCAGACAAGTAGCTGCCTCATGCCAGTGTGTGCATACAGAGGACAACCCAAAACCACTGACTTCCAGTTACTCAGAAGGGAAACCTGCAACCACGAGGATTAATGACAGTTGAAAGAAAAGTATGGCAGGGGGAAGACAGGAAAAAGAAAGGGGTAGCATGAAGGACACAACGAGCTGTGCTGTCATCAGTCTATTCTGTATAGGATATGGGCACCACTTTGAAGTAGCTCATAATTCAGGGGCTTTAAAAGCTCTCATTGACTTACCTTTCGTACAACAACATGTTCACTGGGATTGATGATTAAGGCTTCCCTCTCCTCCTCAGTTTCCATCTGAACAGTGTATTCACTAGGTACAGACCTGTAACTGCTTACTTCAAATCTGGAGGATAATTCAAAGCAGACAATGGAATACTGAATTCACATAAGAAACATTATTTTGTGTACTTCACACTATTTGGGGAAGGTCCCCACAAAAAAGTACCAAGACTGGGTTTGTGTTGCCAGCAACTTTTCAGTCTCTGTTTACAATCTACTCTCCAGGTACTTCACTCACTCAAAATAACCTCTACCACTGCTAGCTGGCTGAGCAGTGATTTTCAGATGATGGCAGTGACAGAAACTTTACATAGGCAGATGGATAATGATATTCTACATCTAAATAGTGGCTGTCTTACAGCTGTTACGTGTGAGATGTTTTTAATAACTTGAAAAAAAAAAAGAAATACCACTGACTACCAAGTCCAACAGATCAAAAACATCCCAAAGGGCATCACATTGGTGACCTTGAGTAAAACCAAAGTCTTTAACACTTGCATTTCCACTGCTTCAGGTACTACAGACTCACAAACAGGTTCCCTTACTTGTTTTTTCTAGTATTTGCTCACAAATCTAACACCTACACAAAAGCCTAGAACTAATCCCATTAAAAAGGCAATCAAAAGAACCTGACACTCCTTTCTCCAGCTCTCTGTAGCACACTTTGCATTGACTCCAGGCATAGTGTGACAACCTCAACAGTCCAAAAGGGAAGCAGAAGCAAAAGTTGGCTTTGGCTCTCTGAACATGCAAGTTGTTCACACTCACAGAAAGGTTTAATGCAGCAATCTAACTGGCACATACTTCAAAAGTAAGTAAGAAACATGTTTTACAGACACTTTTCTTTCAAAAGGAAAATAAACCCCATGTTTTGCAATCATGAATGTCTCACCTGTTGTTTTGCTCCTCGGAGAGTCCGAGAGCTTCTTCTGCAGCTTCTCTCCTCCTCTTCTCTTCTGCCAGTGCTTCTGTCAGCTGTGAGAGCACCTGCTGCACCGAATCGTATTGTTGCTCACTCTCTGCAAGCCTGTGACCAAAGGAAACCTGAAATCAGTATTTAACATACCTAAAGAATGCCCTTTTCCTTCCTTTTTATTAAGGAAAGTTCCTTTTTGGGATTAATTATAATGAGATGCTTTGATTACATGTTGAAATGAAGTCATATCTTTCCAAAACCAAATAACAAACATCACCAGAAGGTAACAATTCAAGATTATGACTGTGATTGATTTAATTCACTGTAAATCCACTTTTTTTCCAATCCTCACAAGACTTAGAGGGCTAGAAAAAGCATTACTTTTGCACTTACAACATAGCTGTTAGGAAAACAATATTGCTAATATGTGTTCTCAGACCTGACCTTTTTCTGAGTTCATTTAGCTCCATATTGTCTACTTCAACAATAACTGCAGACCTTTCCTGTGGTGCTCCAGGGGGAACCTCTGCTCTAGTTTCATCCTAGAAAATATTAAAAGAGGGAAAAAAAAACAGACAGTCAATCATTTTCCTTGGTGCTAAAAATCTGTATTTCAATTAAAGAAGCCACAAGCACCACAAGGCAGTGAAACAAACCACCCTTTGTGCCATTTAATCTCTTCATTTCCAGAGCTGCAAATTGCCAAAGCTGCTTTTTCTAACAGAAAGCTGATGAAGAATGCTGCCTGTGCATCCTGCAGGACCTGAAGGATCCATGTACAGTGCATAACACAACCTCTGAAGTGAAAGAAATGCATCCACACAGCAACATAGCCCTGTCCACAGTTTCACAAGTAATGCAGCTACTGGTTTAGGTTTTAGTTTACGCTCCTTGTTTGTGTTTATTTCTGTTTATGGAAGAGTAAGGGTTGGTTTATACCTGCATCCATATGACCTTTTAGGGCATTATATGGATTGTTACTGAATAAGCAAAGCAGTGCAAGAAAAATCCTTTAAAAACTAAGAAATCACAAAGGAATAAACTTACAGATGTGTCTGAGGCTTTGGCAAAGGATGCTGAAATGCTAAACTGCTGATACAGATCTCACTTCTGAAAATACTACCCAAACACCTTGCAAAATGATTCATGACTGATGTGCAATTGCCACTAAACTTCACCCATCTAATGATTAGTGATCATTGCATTATCTCCAGCAGCTGTAGACCAGTTCAAAGCAGATGTGTCTCAAACCAAAGCAGCACGTACAAGCAGCTTCCCCAAACGGAAAGTCAAATGGAAACAGCTTCACAGCAGTAAGGACGGCTCTCTTCAGCACGTCACAGGCTAGCAAAAATACTGCCTCAGTACTGATTCATTTTTAGCCTGAAAGTCAGAAAACCATAAGCACAGAAGGTAAAAAAACCCCCATGTGTTTGTTTACCTGAACAGTGCCTTGGAAAGACGCCACTTGCATTGCCTGATATTCCCTCTCTAACCTTAAATAACGATTTTGCAAGTCGGTGTAATGAAGCTGGTTATCCCTTAGAGTCTGAGAGAGAGCCTTCAGCTGGGCAGACAGGACAGCATTCTCTTCTGCTGACTGCACAACCTGAAACATTTAAGTAAAAGACAAATTAGGAATGATCTCCTCAGGAAGCTACTACAGATTCGAGACACGCTGTTGGAACAACTTGGTACCAGCTTCCAAACTGCTTCAAAACTGTTTTGGTAAGCTCAGAGCTGGGTAAGATTTAACTAGTTGTTTGAGGAATAGCAAAAATAACAAAACCTGAGGATTAATCTTTCTTAAAGCAGAAACTCAGGGTTTCAAACCTCAACAGTGTCCTCTCTGTGTTTGCTGGGATATCAGCACCTGGCAAAAGACTGTACAGGTAGTTGCTACTTTAGGACCATGCACAAAGCCAAATAAGCCTGACAGTGTAAACATGGTCACAGGCAGTTCAGGAATGCTCAGCAGTGGAGTTTTCATCTTCACTTGCAGGAGCCTGAGATTTCTACACCTCTTGTGAAGTTTGGTTAAAACTGTTACTAGGTTTATTAAACATTTAGGTGAAGGAAGTGAAAAAGATACAATGATAGATGAAAGGTAACAGAAACCTAATTTGCTTCCAACACCAGGCCATACACAGAGAGGTAAGTGTGGAGGGAATTTCCCAGAACATTTACAAACAACAGGGGAACACACAAGTGCATGAAGACAGCACACTTATCTTAACAACCACAAAAGGGTTCCTCAAGAAACTGTAAGGAAACATTTGTGAGATGAGATACTTAAAGTTTGGTAGGAGATGGCTAAAATCAACTAAGACAGATTGCTTCTGTCTATAATGGAAAACACTTTGAGTAAAGTTCAGCAGTGCCCCATCAATGTCTTCAGAATGCAGATAGAAATACACCTCTTTCAGTCAAATCAGGAAAGCCTGACAGAAAGATAACACCAACACTTGGTTTTCAACTTCTGCTCTGAGCCAAGAGGGTTGCTTTGAAGAATCTAAGTTTGCAAGCACTTCAACTTTCAATTCTACAGGACACTGCCAGTGTAGCAATATCTCTATGTTGACATCTGCTCTTCAGGATAACAGCTGTTGTTCAGAGTTACCTTTGAATTAACCTGCTGAAAATGGAGATCTTTCTGGTGCATCTCCTGAAGACAGCGCTGCAGTTCACTTTGAAGCCGATTCTTCTCAGCTAAGACATGTTTGATTTCCTCTGGCATCTCTGCACTTCCAGCAAGGGAGGCAGTTTCTAAAACCTTGAAAAGTATGAGCATCTTTAAGGTAAATGGTCCAGGAGTTCTCTAAATATCACACAACTCCCAACAGTAAATAAACATCCAGATTACAGAACAATCTGTTTTCCTCAGAAGCATTTCTTTCTCACAAGTTAATACCACGTTACTTCACATACATTACTTCAAATATCTCCTAGTTACTGTTTTCAACTTCAATACTTCAATTACAATATTAATAATTAATCACCAGGAAAAGGTAACACAACCTTGGTTTCCATTTTCAAACAGTGATGCACAAGAGAAAAAGAGCAGAAAAAGGCAGGTGAAGATAAAACGTCTTTCAACAATGATTTTCCAACTGATAACGTATGGTGCTCATCACATAAAAAGCCCAGCTCTTATGTAAGTATGAATTTAAAGCTAAAGGTTCATCCTGAGGAAAAATAAAGCCACTCAGCTCCATCACTGATTCACAGATTTGTCTTTTATCTCTGGTGGGTCAACTTTTTGATGTTAATCTCCAATAATGGAGAGAACTGGACCCTCTCTAATGCTTTATGGAATCTATTTTCCTACACAATCGTGAAATAAAGACTTTTGCCACATAATATATTCCACAACTCAATGGACATTACTGTTCAATAGCTCTTATTCATGAGTTTCATCACAGAAAATGAACAGCACGTGCGACAAACTTGACCAACTAAAACGCTGTTTTTAATGAAACTAAAAGGAATCTGGTCTACTTGCTTTGGCACAGAAAAGGCCAATAAGAATACTGTTCTAAAAACAACACTTTCCTTGAACCTGTCTACAAAAAAATCAGACAGTGACTGCCAGACTGGGTCTCAGCTGCTGCCTTTCTAAATCTAGTATTTTGTTCCTGGCAGAAGCCAGCTCCAGCTGCTTCAGAGGAAGGGTAAGAACCCTTCCATGAGGCACATCTCTCCCTTCTCCCCACAATTAGGTCCTATTCTAATCTGCAGTAATTAGAAATTGATTTAGGCTTTACTAGGCCTTTAAAAAATCTGTTAGCATCAATTCTGAGAACTGCTGTCAATGTAAACTACCGAGTTCTTTTTTGTTCCTCTTCAAAATGGTTCCCCTAAAAACAGGTTGTAGCTATATCTGAAGAAAAACTTACATCCCACAATACTATTAGGTTGAAGGTTTTCCCCTCTCATTAATTTCTTTCTTAATGTGAACAATTCCAATCTTGTTTGAACTTTCTTCTTTGAAATTTTTCTCCATCATGCTTTTCACCTCCCTCCTTTGACTCTTATTTTTGTATCACAATGCAATACTCTCATGAAGCTGAAGTGTGCTACAAATCATTTACACTGGGGAATTGCTTGCTGGGCCACTTTTCCTACCATTCCCTCAACATCCAAACCTATCTTTAGATTGGTTCATGTAACTCATCTTGTTTATCTCTCTGTTCTCCCAGTGATAATTGCATCAGTCAGACAATTCTGAAACTGGATTTTAAAAGAAAGTTCAAGTCTCAAAAAGAAATTATGATGCTTCTAAGTCTAATGCAATAATCACTGAACTGGGGGAGACAGGTCCAATTTGGTGCGACCTACTGAGAGAAAAAGAGATAGGTAGAACACAGCTGTAGTACAGGCTGTGTGGCAAGGGATTAAACCCATCAGTAAACAAGGCCAATAAATACATTGTTGTCATCCCACAAGTAGTAGTAAAACACTCTATTTTCTTTTGAATAAGTAACAACACAGCATTACAGTGTGAATAGTAAGAGACTCATGATAGACATGGAATTAGCACAAGAAGCCAGAATCACATCCTTACTTACAGATGTAACATGTCTCATCCCAGCTACGACATGAGAATAATTCTTCCTTGACTTGTCTGCAAGTTCTCTGTCCTCTTCTTGATTTGAAAGGATTCACTGAGAAACCTGGAAATTGCACTAGTTCTTTTTTCCCTTTCCCTTGCTGTCTGTAGCCATCAGCACCTGGGCTGCTGTGGAACCATGTCTGTACCTTACATGTCTGTACCTTAATCCATACTATATTCTGGATTTGACTAACCAACAACAGTAAGTGGCAAGGTTACTTAAGTAATCTACTAACATTAGCAACTCATCAACAAGAAAATAACTTGGAATGTAGGCACAGCAAATTGTTACTCTGTTTTGACTAAGAATCAGTAACCCTCACTGGTTCATGACCTTCACCTTTTGCTTCACAACCATTTTAATCCTTGATGAAGGTGCCTTCCATGATTTTAACCATTAAAATAACCCACAGTAGCAGCTTTTCTCTGTTACCTACTCATGAGAAACTCAGGACTTTATTTAAAAGAAATTAATATATCAGACTCCATTTAAAAGTGAGTTTTAATAACTACAAGTCATTCACTTGCAATAGTGGCAACTTGCTGATGGAAGCAGACCTGTGCCTCCTGCTACATTTCATTTGTTTACCTTGACTGGTGGGTAATTGCTGCCACTGGAGACTGATTTCTGAACAACCATGTCTTGTTGCAGCTTCTGCAGCTCTGCAATCTGCCGGTCTTTCTCTGCAACTGTGATTTGACATTGATTTCGGAGTGCCTGGGACTCTGAGAGGAGGAGGTTTTTTTCCATTCTGAACATAAGATATCAGACAAGAGGTTAAATGATGCCACACTACACACAAGCCAATGAAAAGGATAAAGCTGTACTTACTGTTATTTCTGAAAGAAAAGGGGTTTTAACAGTTATATGCAAATATGGGCCACTATATGAACAGTCTCAACACATACTTTGATTTAAATATATCTGCTAAAGAAAAATATATCTGAAGATAAAGCCTGCCAAGTGATAACATCTCATTTGCTTCATTGGCTTGGAGACAAGCAAAGTTCATTGGCTGTAAAGATACAACATCTGTTAATGCAATAAATACTTTAGCTACCTAAAGACAAAAGGTTGTGTAGCAAAGCAGCTCTAGGTCACAGATTAGTAGGGCACTGCTTGAGGTAGCCAGTCGACCCTATTGCCAGTAGAAAAGCTTGAAAAGAAACACCCTTGACTTGTAAGAATGAAATAAAGAAATGTCAGATCTCCAGAAACTGCTGTCATGAATGAAGTGAACTCTTAAATCTACAAAAATAATGCTGAAATAGGAAGTGAATTTAATTTTCAGTAGGCATTTGAGTCCAATAAGCAGCACCTTGGACATCTTTTTTTACAAAGAGGTTTTGAGGGAGCAAAAAATGTTTAGCCATATCAGTCATTACTCTAAGAAGAAAATATGACACCAAAGCACTGAAATAAGACTCTTAACAGTGTAGTTCCTGACATCCAAGTCACCAAGAGAACAGAAAACACTCAATTAAGACCGTTTGGCTTCACAATTAAGACTGTTTGGAACAGAAACCATCACATAACGACACAAGGACAGCTGCAAACAAAGACAACCCTGTGGAAGTTGACTTCCCACATTACAGAAACCTTGATATCCTACTACATCAGCTTGGTTTTCTGTCAGGTTGTGAAGGAAGCGACTTTATGTGAAGTCACTGAAGAATTCTAAACAAAAACCACGAGTACTAGTTAATTTTTATGTTTATACCTTAATCCAGCAAGCTCATTCTGGTATGATGCAATCTCTCGCTCAGTTTCTGCTTGGAAGGCTTTGGTCTGATGCAATGCCTTCTCCAAATCATCAACCTGGGTCTTCAGTTTTGATATTTCAACAGCTGCAAGGCTGGCTCCTTCTTTAGCCTATGTTTAACAAACATGATTAGTGAACTGGAAGGAAAACTATAGGGTCGAAGCTGAATCAGTGCTAGAATCCTACTTACAGAATAATGGCTTTTTCCCCATTTGCTCCTGTTTAACAGGATAATTACCTGAACTCCCAAAATTGTAAGCATGCCTTCTTTAGTCACACAATGCTTTCTTAGCACTCACATAATTTGCAAACTTCAGGACGCATAATGTCCCTATGCTTAAAAAAAAGTAGCAAATTACAAAGTGAAACAGCTAATTAAAACTTATCAATGTTTCCCTACTGCTCTGAGGCACATCCCAATTACTGTTAAAAGAACTTATCTCACTGATGTTGTTGCAACCAATGGGAAACGAAGCTGTGCCCTGGGTTTTTTCAGAAGTTACCTTCTGATTGCTGAGTTCTTGCAGCAATTTGTCTCGGTCATCCTGCAGACTGGCCATAGCCTTGGAAAACGCTTCAATCTTGTGAACGTAATTCCCACACTCAGCTGAGAGCCTGCTAACCTCCATCTCTCCACTGACTACCGTCCTACAGAGATTTCCAATCTCACCAGCAATCTGGTCGAGCGTAACCTTATCTGCAGCACCAAAACCAGCCCGATTTGGAAGAGAAACTTCTTGGAGCATCCCGATAAGTTGTAATTTAAAGCCATCCAATTTGGCTTCAAGTTCATCTCCTTTCTTTTTTTCAGCCTGGAGTTCAGATGTGTATTTGCTCTGAAGCACCTTTAAGTCCTCTATTATCCTATCTCTGTCATTTTGCAGAGCAGTCATTGCTTTCCCAAAGGCCTCATTTTGGGACTTCAGCTCGCTATTTTGGGACTGAACTTCTAACATCATCTTCTTTGCAAAAGCACCGGCTTCATCTCCATGTTCAAGTGTTAAAAGAGTCTGACTGTACTCCTCATCTGCATCCTTAGTGCGTCTGCCTCCTGATTTCTGGAGTTCCTGAATCTGCTCCTGGAGATGTTCTCCGTGCTGCCCGTTGGAGACACGTTCTTTCTTCTGAACGCTATCGCTAACTAGCAGCTTCTCTCCAGATTCAGAAACAAGTTTCTCTTTGTTCAATGATGCAATTAAAGATTCTAAATCATTTATTTTAGACACTAATTTCTTGTTTTCATGTTCCAGAGACACAGCAGCATCCTTCTGGAGCTCACTGGAAACTCGCATTTCTTTCATTTGCTTCTGAAGATCACGTTTTTCTTGTTCAAGGCTTTTAATACAATCCAATTTCTGCTTGAGTAAATCTTTCAGCTGATGGTCTTTGAGAGATAAAACTTGGTTAAGATCTTCCCTGTACTTTATCAGCTGTGCACTTAGCATTGCATTTTCGGAATGAAGATCATCTATCTGGTTGAGAAGCGCCCGTAGTTCTTGTTTCAAGGCACGGCTCTCACTTGCGTTGCCAACTATGAGACTGTCCCGCTGATTTAAGACATCTCGGTGCAGCTGTTCCAGCTCTTTGCACTTAGAAAAGAGATCATCCCTGTCACTCTGAAGAGATGACATCGATTTTTTAAAGGCATCGATTTCGCTAACGATCGCAGCTTTATCTTCCCCTGCTTTGTCTGCTTTCACCTGCAGGTTCCTCAGCTCATTTTCCATCCTCTGACAGGACTCCTCAGATCGTTGCTTCTCCATCTGCAAAGACCTTAACTGAAGTTCATACTCTTTGATTTGTTCTCCATGTTGAGTCTGTACCTGAGTCAGGTAGTCAGAAATCTCATCGCCTTTTGAAGAAATGAGTAAGGAAATTTCTTTGTCTTTATTATTTAGCATGACCTTCATCTGCTCAGAAATGGTAATCTGCTTTTGCAACTCGGCACTGGTTTTTTCCTTCTCAGCTACAAGCTGTTGCAATTCCTGTTCCTGTCTTCTGAAACTATTTTCCAGAGCTTTTATCTCTCTTCCTGCACTTTCACTGTTCTCTATGAGATGATTAAGAGAATTATTCTCTTTAAGTATCGCTTGCAAAGCTGCTTCTTTGGACTGAAGAGCACTCTCCAGTTCCCGCTGCCTGTTAAAAAACCCTCTATTTTCCTCCTTTATTCTGCAGAGCTCCTCGTAGCGTTGTGTGTCAACAGATTTTTGCCTCAAATACAGTTCGTCCTTTGTTTCCTCTACCACAGAACATCTGATATTCAGTTCTTGAATCTGAGCGATTTTGTCTTTCAATTCCTCTTGCAAAGACATTATCCTTTTATGAGCATCCTCCACCTGTTTCTCTTTATTTTGGATGGCCTCTTTGAACTGTGTTTCCCAGGTTTTCATTTCAGTGACTACCCTGTCCCGGTCATCCTGAAGAGAGGACATACACTTTGTAAAGGCAGCTAATCGTGCCAAAGCTGCGTTCAGATCTGCTTGAAGCTGCTTGTTTTGAGAGTCCTTGGTGTTAACTTCCTCTTGCAAACCACGCACCTCAGTAATCGACCTACCTTTTTCTCTCTCAAGGGCACCGTGTCTTTCCTCTAGGTTCAAAACTTCTCTTTTGTGAACCAGTTTTAATTGCTGAAGATTAAATTCCAATTCTCTCTCATACTGTCTCTTTTGGATTTGTAGCTCACCTTCCTTCTTCTCAAGTTCTTTTCTCCAATTCAGATTCTCTCCTGTAAGCCTGTCCACTTCCTTCTTTGACTGATCCAACAAGGTCATCTGTGAAGAAAGCTTTCCCTTGAGATGATGTATTTCTTCATTTGATTTTACAAGCTTTTCTGACATGTTACTCAAGTCTTTTTCATATTTTTCACTTTTTGACTGTGACAGTTTCACGGATCTTTCCAAATCCAGGATCAGCTCCTGGAACTTGATAGAATCCTTTTGCAAATGGTTGATCTCCTGCTGTTTCTCCTTTAAGAGTTCTTGCAATTCTTTTGTCTTGTTTTTACTTCCATTGTTATCCCTTTGAGCACTTTTCACCTTCTCCTCAAATATTTTCACGAGGTGCAACTGCTGTTCTTCTTTTTCCCTAACCACGTTGCATTTCTCCGCCTTTAATTCTTCCAGTTGCTGCAACAGCAAGTTATTTTGCACCTGTGCTGATTTCACTCTATCAGTAAGATGATCAACTTTTTTAACGTGATTAAGCAACTCTGTCTCAAGAAATTCCCTCTCGTTCTTTGCTTTGTATGAACTCTCTTGTACATTTTCTAACTCTTCCTGTAACAGGCACTTATCATCCTCTAAGATCTTAACCTTTTCATTTAGGCTGACGATGTCTCGCGTGAGACTTTTACACTCCATGTCCAGCTTTGTCAGACAACTATTTTTATGGTCCAAAGACTTCTCAGTTTCTTTTGCTTTTTCCTCTAGGTCAAGCACATCTTGTTCTTTTTCAGAGAGTTTCTCCTTTAACACATTCACGTCCTTTAACAACGATTCGTTCTCGTGGAGCGCATCATTGATTTTCGACTGCATATCGTTTTGGTACACTTCCATTTGAACTTGGAGCTCGCCCAAAGCCGCTTTAGTGACACTGATGTTATTATGGAGGGCATCGTTTTCACCCTGAATTTTCTCTAAAGCCTGCTTTAGACTTTCAGAGGTTTGTTTCAGCTGCTCGTTTTCCTCCATGAGCTGATGATTCTGTTCAGTGAGCTCACGAAGACGATCCTGGTGTTCTTGCATCCTTGTCTCTTGCTCACGTATCTGCCTTTCTGCCTTACTTTGTAGTTCGGCAACTTCCATCTTCTTGGATTCACTGAGTTGTTTCAGTTGATTCTTAATAACCTCGTTTTCATCAATGAGCTTTTGTAAATGCTTCTCAAGAGCCTCCTTCTCAGATTCTCCTTCCCTGAGTCTTTGAATAGCCTCTTGCTTCTCTTTTCTACTGAGATCAATAACTTGCCTCATATCTGCTACTTTACTACTGATATTCTCATAAGCCTGAAGAAGCGATTCATACTCCTGCTTTAACTCACTGTGTTTAGCCTTCCAGCCTGTTAATTCAACTGTCTGAGAATCTTTTAGGGTATTTAATTGGAATGAAAAGGCCTCTTTTTCCTGAACTATGGTCTCCATGGTGGATTTCAGACTTTCACATGCTGCGGTGAGGTTCTCGTTTTCAGCCAACAGTCTAGCATTTTCAGAAACAAGGCTCTCCTCTTCAGACAACAAAGCAGCAGTACTTGAACTTGGGTTTTCTCTACCGAGCTCTAACAAGTGCCCAAGCATCCCTGTCTTGTTCATCAGTTCTTCTCTTTCCAACACCAGCTTCTCAATCTGGTCTTTCAGACATTTATTTTCTCTCAGGGCTTCTTTACGTGATATTAAAGCCGCCTGTAATTTTCTTTGGAGACGTTCCCTGCATTTCTCCTCTGCAGTAGTTCTTTGCTCTTGTGCTTTAGAATCACTCACATTTGCAGTTTTGGCCAGTGGCTCTTCAAGCACTTGTGTTTGTTTCTGGAGTTGACACTCTGTTGCTGCTCTCGGTTTCGTTCTCCCGGAGTAACCAGCGTCTGAGAGTTGCAAACGGGCGCCTTTACCTTCCAGCTTCCCTTGAAGGGAATTACTTTCTAAACAAAACTCTCCCAAGCCTTTTTCAGTATCTCTTTCTTCCTTCAGCTCTCTGCACGACCCCACAGGTCTACTTATCTCATCCTTCTCACGGAGCATACACAGCTCTGTCAGCAGTCTTCTGTTTTCTTCACTGACGTGTTTTACCTCCTTCTTTATATCAATCAGCTCCAAATTGGACTTTTCTAAACAACTGAGAAGGTTCTGTTTTTCACTCTTCATTTCTTCAAATGCTGTTTTGTAATGCTGGGCTTCCTCTTGGCCTTTCTTTATAGCTTCATTGAATAACTCTTTTCCTAGATCAAGTTTACCTTTGAAATCCGTAAGAGAACAACGCAACGCTTCTATTTCCTCATCCCTTTCTTCAACCTCCTTCTTAGCTTCAGCTCTCAATCGCTGCACTTTCTGCTGGCTCATCTTGTAATCCTCTTCACTTTTTTTAATAAGTGCTTCTTTCTCATTATTCACCCGTTCAAGCACTGTCTTAAGGTCCATAGTTTCAGCCTCATATGCTTTCAGCTGCTTCTGTATCTGCTTTATATCCTCCAACAGGTCGCCCTCACATTCCTCTTGGCACTGCTCTTGCTGCCTCAAACAGTTTAAGTTGACCAGTTTTTCATCATTGAATTCAACGGATATTTTTCTCAGCTCTTTCTTTAACATTTCCCTTTCCTCCTGAAGTCTTGCATAATTACTTCTCAGTTCTTTTAACTCAGTGCCTTCACTTGCCACTGAAGTGACTGTGTTCTCTGACTCTTTAAACGATGCAACCCAAAACGTGCTTCTTGATCTGTCTGATTCCAAACCCATTCGGTCAGCTGCTTCCTCTCCCAGCACTGGAGAAGCCAGTTCCTTTCCTAGAGGGTACTTCTCTAACTGACTCAAGTCAAGTTCTTTACATTTTGTTTGAAGAACTTCCCAGAGTGCTTTGTGTTCTTTCTTGAGACTCTCAAAGTGAGCTTTTTGTTCATCAAAATCTGCTGCAAGTTTAGCATGCTCTTCCCTTTCCTTCTGAATGTTTTTAATGTCTTCTTCCCTGACCAAAAGCTCTCTCTCTAAGGCTCCTTTTTCTAATTGAGACATGACATGAGTGGAATTGCTGAGGTCCAGCCGCTTCTTCCCATCCCTAGCACCTAAATCAGGCTCTTCTGAACCAGAATTTTCCAACAATTCCTCCTTCTTAAATTCAGACTTCGCCTTTTCAAGAGCTAAGAGCAGCTGAGAACGTTCCTCTTCATATGCACTTACTTTTTCATCGAGCATGGACTGCATGTGGGCAAGAGCACAGTCTTTTTCCTCTAAAGACTTTAGGTTCTGCTCACATATATCTTGTTTTTCAGCAATGACATCATTTAGTTTTGCAAGATTGCCCTGAAGTTCCTCTAAGTAAGAAGCTTTTGCAGACAAAATTTCAGTCAAATCACTTATTTTGGCATCTCTTTCTACAAGTTGTTGCTTCAAAGTTCCAAGATGAGACTCTAAAGCCTTATTTTGTGCTTCAACCAGTTTCAGCTTGTCTGTTAAATCATTAACTTTCTTCAACAACTCCTCTGCTCTTTTTTGCTCTTTTTCTATTTCTTCCTGCCCACTCTTTTCCAGCTTTCCAACTTTTTGCATTAGGTCTCTTCTTATTATCAACGCTGCTTGAAGTTTCTTTTTCAGATTCTCTTTTTCCTTGCCCATTTTCTCAAGATTAAGCTGCATCTCCTCTTTTTCATTCATTAAATCTTTACATACAGCTTCTCTACTGCTTAACATAATCTGACTGCGTTCCAGCTCCTTCTTACAATCCTCAAGCTCCTGCAATACTCGGTTTAGTTCTCCTAAAGAACTATTATGAACAGTTTCGAGATCTTGCAGTTTGGTGTTTAATGTATTTCTCTCTTCAGAAAAACTCAGCATTTCATTAGTCAATGATTCCATGACCTGGGTAACAGAAGAGTCCTTTTCTTTCAGTTGCTGGCTTAGAGAAGAAATTAAATCCTTCTGCTGATTTACCTGGGAAGTTAAGTTGTTGATGAGTTGATCTTTTTTTTCCATCTCCTCATGGAGACTTGCTACCTTTTCACCTTCCACATGCAGTTTTTCTTGACTGGTTCTTACTATTTCTTCTGATTTATTTAGCTTGTCTTGAAGAAACTCAACCTGCTTACTTACTTCTGCAAAAGACTCTTCCCTTTCTTGCAACAGACACTGTTGTCTACTTAATGTTTCCTTGACTGTCACCATTTCTTCTGACAGACCTTCAATTTCAGATCTGTGTTTGCCCTTCATCTTTTCAATATCATTACACAGCAACTCCTTCTGCTTCTCAAGTGACTGCATGCTTTTTAACTCATCTTTCATGACGTCTATTTCTTTCTGTTTTTCTAACAGCATCAGTTGCAATCGCTCTCCTTCTGCTTCTTTGCTCAAAACAGTGGTTACCAGAGTGGAGAGTTTTTCCAACTGAATTTTACTATCACTCAGCTGCAGTTCAGAATCTGAAGCCTGTGCCTCCTTTTCTTTACATAACAGCCTACTATTAAGTAACGGAGAGAAGCTGTGAGTTAATTTCTCTTTTATAAGATCCAGCTCTTGCTGCAAAGACTGGATTTTGCCATCCTTTGATTTTATCTCACTTTCTAAACTGTTCAATTGCTCAGTAAGATGATTACTTTCTAAAGTTGCCCTATCAAGTTCTGTCACCCATTTGTTTTCTGACTCAAGTAGACTTTGCTCAAGAGTTTCACATTTAAGTTCCAATTTAGAAAGTTCCTCACCCTTCACACTAACCTGCATCTGCAACTTCTCTTTTTCAGTCTTCATCTGCAGTTTGACAGCATCTATCTGCATCCTTGAATAATTCTCACTGGTTTCTAGTTTCTCATTGGTTTCTTGGAGCTCCTCCAACTTCTTTTGCAAATGAGTTTGAGAGGCGGCGAGCTGCGTGTTTTCAGCCACGAGTTTACCGGCATCCTCCTGTAACAGATCTTTCTCTTTCTCTAAAGACTCTACCTGACACCTCAGACTATCTATTAAAAGTGCATTGTCACGGCACTCTTGAGATGATTTGGAACTCACGTTGCTCAGCTCTAACTTCAGACACTCTATGTCATCTGCCTGTTCAGCGCACTTCATGCGCAGAGCCTCCACGGCCAGTTCTTTTTGCCGCAGTTCTTCTTCCCGTGTGCTTATTTGGTCTAGAGCCTTTTGGTGCTCGTTTCTCACAGAGCTCAGTTCAACAGTCAAAGAATCAATTGTCTTCTGATGAGCATCAAGCTCCTCGTTCCTGTGCTGAAATTCCTTCGTAAGGTTTTTCACGGCTGTATCACTTTTCTCTAATTTTTCTCTGAGAGCCTCAATCTCACTAGTAAGACCATCGACGTTGCTATCTGCCAACTCTATACTGGTATCTTTCTCCTTTAAAGAACTAAGCAGACCAGCAATAACTTCCTCTTTTTTCCCAAGAGCTGCATTCAACTCGGTTTTTAGCTCATACTGTGCTTCAAATTTCTCCTGAAGAGATAAAAAGGCATTTTCTTTCTCATGGATTAGCTCTTTAGATTTCTGCAGCTCTTCTGTAAGTTGATGGACCTGACTTTGGAGCTGAGACATTAAGTTTGTCTTCTCTTCGTCTTCCCTTGCTTTCTCCTTCAGAGTTTCGAGAAGACTTTGATTTTCTTTAAGAGATGATTCCTTTTCTGACAAAGACTGGTCCATCTCAGTTATTACATTCTTCTGATGTTGTATTTCTTTTTGCAAATTCAATTTAACTTCCTCCAGCTCCACCACTTGTTCCTTTAAGACCTCACATTGATTCTCTTTCTCTTGAAGTTGAGTCTTTAAATTCTCACTGGATAATGAAATGTCATTGATACTCCGTTCTTTTTCTGAAACAAGTTCTTTTAATTGCTGTGCTTCAAAGGCTAAAAGCTCTACCTCTTTCTTTTGCAAAACACAAGACTCCTGGACCTCAGAAAGCTGTGCTTTTAAACTGATACATTCGTCTACCTTTTGTTTTAAAGATTCATCCTTCTGTGTAACCGAGTCATTCAACTGGGAGGATTTGTCTGTCAAATTCCTAAGCTGACACTGAAGGTCAGAAATAACCTCCATATTCTCAGACAGTTGAACCCTGAGTACATCAGACTCCTCAGATTTATTTTTCAGCAACTTTAACTCTTGGGCTTGTCTCTTACACTCATTTTCTTTTTCCTGCATTGCATGTCTGAGCTGGCTGGTTTCAAAACCCAGGGCTTGTATTTGGTTTTGCAGATCTGAAATGATCTGCATGTATTGCCCTTCTCCTGCAATTTTACTGTCTCTCATTTGCTGAACCAGAGTCTCCTTTTCAGAAAGCAGAGCTTCTTTCTCTTCAAAGACTCTTTTCAAGCTTTCTTTTTCAATCAACAGCCCATCAATTTGGTCCTTCAGAGCTAAAATATTATGACTTTGTTGGGACAAGTGTGAAGTTAAAGCAGCTACTTCATCTGACTTCTTCATTACCGTCACGTTAACCGTTTCAACGTCTGCTTTCAACTTCTCATTTTCCAGAGCTGCTGCCTGTGCTTGTTGCCTTGCTGAAGTCATTTCAGACTGTAGCTGTAACAGCTGTGACTGAAGAACCTCACATTCATGCGACTTCTCACTCAACAAGCCTGAAAAGCCCTCCTTTTCATGCCTAAGCGCATCCACCTCTTTGCTTAACAGCTGGAGCTGATTATTTAACAGGGTACCCTCTTCCATTTTTACTGAAACTTGACTGCGAAATTTCTCAAGTTCTGAACCCTGATTTTTTACAGTCAGGTCTCTTTCTTCCACCAATTGAGATAACCTTGTTTTTTCATCTTTAAGACTTTTTATTTCCCCCTGCAGCTCTACAATACGAAGCTCACTCGCTTCCATGTCCTTACTTAACGAATCATTTTGACTGACCTTCTCCTCTAGAGACCTGTTCAAGGTTTCAAAACCCAAAGTCACACTTTGAATTTGCTCCTGCAGTAGTAAATTCTTTTCCTTACTACAGCTGAGCTCTTGGATTAAGCTACTGCATTCAGACAACTTATTATTTAACATTTCTTCGCTCTTTATTTCTTTGTCTCTACTGTCCTTCAGCTGAATGAGAAGTGATTGCACTTGTTCATCCAACTGTTGTTTCTGTTCCTTGCTTTCAGACAACTGAGCAGCCAGCACATTGCATTCCTTTGTTTTCTGCTGCAGCTGTTCTGCAACTGAACTTTCCTTCTGTTGGGCAAGTATTGAAAGTTGTTCAATGTCTTTTGCCAGACTGTTTTTATCACAATTCAGTATTGAAACAGTTTTTTCATACTCAGCGGTGCTAACAGATAACTTATTCTCTATTTCTGCCACAGCCTGGATTTTCTTTAACAGTTCACACTCTTTTACATCCAGGAGTTTGGACAAATCCTCCTTCTCACTCATTAGCTGCTCCTTCTCTTTTTCCACCATATCTAAACTTTTTCTAAGATCTTCGTTTGCTTTTACTTGCTCTGCCAGTTTTTCTTCTTTCCCTTCAAGATCCGCCTGCAACTGCTTATTAGCTGAAGCTTTCTCCTGTGTCTCTGTTTCCATTTTGTTAACCTGTTTCTGCATTTCATTTAATTGGCTATTAAGTTCCTTGCAACGCGTCTCTTTGGCTTTCAGATCTTCAGTTAATTTCAGTTTAGTCTCTTCATTTTGCTGCTCCAAAACGCCAAGCTTCTCCTCTAATGAAATAATGAGCTCTTGTTTCTCTTGTAACTCTTTGTTGATTGTTTCCTGATGTTCAGCATGTTCTAAAAGCTTCCTGGATAACTCAGACAGCTCTTTGTCTTTCTTAGCGTCTTCCAAAACCAGCTTGTTGTATGAATCTTTAATGGATTTTAACTCATTTTCAAGTGTCTCTGCTTTAGTCTCTTTCTCTTTAAGCAAATGGTCCCACTTTTCCTTTAGAGTATTGTTTTCCTCAAGCTGAGATTTCAAATATTCCGTTTCTTTTCTCTGTTTATCCTCGGTTTCCTGTAGCTTTTCAGACGATTTATTAATTTGTTCTTTCAGCAAAGTAATTTGTGACTCACACTCTGCAAGTTTGTTGTGGTATGCCACACTGTTGGCCTTGATTTCCGAGCGGAGATCCTTAATTGTGATGCTGTTCTCACTGCTTTGTCTTATTAATTCCTTATTTTCTTTGGTTTTCGCTTCATTCTCACTTCTAACTCTTTCTAGTTCTAGTCTCATTGCATTGCTCTGCTCAGAAAGGATGGAGATCTTCGCACTTGCATCTCTTACATCAGCTGTTTGTACTTCCTTTAGTAAATGAGTTTCCCTCTCAGCCTTTGATAAAGCATCTTCCATCCCCCGGATTTCTTCCTCTTTGCATTGCACTTGATGCTTCAGGATGACAACCTGTTCAGAATATTCCGTCATATTCAAAGACATGACGGACATCTCCCTGTCTTTTTCTGCCAGTGCCTCTTTAAGATTATCAATTTCTCTTTCACGCTTCTGCAGATCTTGAATAAGTTGAGATCTTTCCTCTAAATGGCTTGTATTCAATTTGTCAAGCTCTTCATTTGTCTGGTCCAGATCCAGCTGCATCGACTCCACCACACCATCTTGTTTCAAAGTCTAAACGTCAAGAAAATGATGTTACAAGAACACTTCAAACACACGGCACAGAACTCAAGTTACAACTCCACCTGTGGAACAAGTATCTAAGGTAATCAATCAGTCCCCAACTGTCCAAGTCATATGATAATCATGTTATTCTTCACATTGTTTTAGCATACAGAAAGTTTAGTGAACAAAACTCTAAGCAGCTAACGCTGTTATTTTGGTGACATTTAAATGGGCCGCATCAAAAGACACAACATTCTTTCCCTTATTTGATTTTCAAGACTTACCTTTTCCTTCAGTGTAGCAACTTTTTCTGCCAGATCACTGATAACTGCTTTCTGCTCGGTGTTCTCCACTTCATACACACTGCACTTCTTTAAGGCTTCATCCAGCTTAGTGTTAAAAATGCAAATCAATGTGGTAGAAACATAGAGAGTTACAGTCAGATTGTGAAGTTAGTGGCATAATATTGAGTTTACACAACAAGGGAGTTTATATTTGGAAATGAATAAATGAGGATAATTTATCACCCCTAGGAAACACAGATACTTTCAAGGCAAATGTCTTTGTGGGTCTAAGAAATCCTTATACTCAACTTGAAAACAACGACATCAAGTGAAGCAAACTGTAAAGAAACGGAGTCAAAACCTTCAGATTAAAAAAACCCAACAACATTGCTGCTGGGACACAAACAGAAAGTTTGTGGCAAATGCTCAGGGGTTCTAATAAATTCAACACTATTGAGCAATAACTTTAACTTACTTTCTGTTCAGCATGCACAAACTTTTCCCCAAGCTCTTTGTTCAGAAGCTCCTTTTCTTGAAGCACTTTCCTCAAAGTTTCAATTTGTTCCAGTTTTTCTGTCGTGCTCAACAGCTTTTGTTCTTTTTCTCCAAGTGAATTTTCAAGGAAACTATTCCTGTCACTTAACCTAAAAAGAAAACAGATCTTTGGATGTTTTGTAAACAAATCTTGCTTCAAGCTTTCTAGACATCCCAGCCCCAAACTACTTTCCTAAATCATTATATACACCTCCATTTAAACTTCCAAGTACAGAAATAACATTGCTTCAAACAGAAGGAATCAACTCTTTCTCAAGTCTTTTAAGAGATTAAAGTTCTAATGAGAAGTTCAAGCTCAAAGCAAAGAAAGGTAATCCCATCCAGAGTTGTGAAAAAGCTTTCTTTTACCCTTTAAGTTGCTCGTTCAAGCCAGAGATCAGAAGTTGATGCTTTTCCACATCTCGCGTTTGTTGGTTGCGTAGTTGAGTGAGTTGAGTTTGCAAACGTTCATTTTCATTCTGCAACAAAACAGTGACAAGAGCATAACCACACACAAACACCCAGAATAAGTGGAGTCTTGAAAATCTGACTCTGCAGGAGATTTGCATCCTACGTGGTAATAAGAGACCGTTGTTCTAGTACTTTAGCAGATCCCACTGCAAAATACAGCACTGATATCACACATTCAGATGGGGGATTAGTCCACATAGATTCAACCCACCTCTTAGAAACATCTCCTTCAGTAATGCTATGACAGCATGAACTCAAGGATGATTGCTGAATACCCAAAACACCACACACACGCTCACACTGTGTTAAGGCAGCTTACTCAGCAGATAGCAGTGGAAGGTACTGCTTTGGCAAGATACTTTCTTCATTGGTTTGATGACAATAACCAAACTTGCAACATCTTTTTGCCCATTTTTTTCAATTTGAAGGAACGCAAAAACTTGCATGTGGGGGATTGTGGAGAAAGGAAAAAGGAAGCAAGCTTCATTCACACAGCTTTTTCTTTTTAAAGCCAGTACAGATCTACTCTAGTCAGATCCACTGCACCAATTCAAAAGCAAAACCACAAACCAACAACTAGTAATCCAACAACAGCAATCCAAAACCAAAAAAGCAGAACACACATCCAGAATCAACAGCAAATAGGACAAACTTGTCACCTCTACTGAAAATAAGCTAGCACTTTGGAGGAGGCAGAACACACCTGCACCGCCCTCAATAGCTGCCCTTCTTCATCTACACCAAACGTTACCTGTATCGAAAGGCTTTGTTACAAGACTCTCCAGTAAGAATGAAGATAAGGTTGTCTTTCAACTTACAAATCATTAATTCTTCCTTGTATATATGTGCAACTTAACAGGTAAAGAACTATGAGCAATGCACCAAGCCTGAAAGAGTTTGAGTTTGTGGCACTTAATAATCCCCTGTAAACCTTCTGTTTGTCAGTCAGATGAAAACTCACTTTTCTGATAAATCTTTACTGCTCCTTTGGATGCCTTCACTGAAGAGTTTTACAAGAGAAATATGCATCAAATTTATATCTGAGTTCACACTGTGTACATCCATAAATGCTAAACTATTAACTACTTCTCTGTATTTACACAGTTTCTTTCCTGTGTGTACATACATGTAAAAAACTAAAAATAACAGTACATTTGGCATGCTGTAAAATGTCTATTTACAGAAAAGAAACTTGAGGGATATAAGAAGAGGGAGACTTATGCCACTTAGTAACAAAACCTAATTCTGGACCTTCTGACAAAGACCCCCTCTATAAAGAACAATGAAAACCTTGTTGCCTTTTACCATGTTTCTGGAACAAATGACAAAGCTGAACAGAAGTGATAGGCTTCAGCTTCAGAGCATAATATGGCACGTGCACACCCTGTGCCAACATAATTACAAAGGATAAAGTAGGCTTCAGATGTTTTTACCATCTACAGACTGATTCCTTTTTGTCTTACTGTAGGGCTACGATTGTAAGCACATAAACAGATAATAAAATGATTCTCTTATACCATCAGGTTTTACACAACCACAAGAGCTCACCTGAAGAGCTTCCATTCTACTTTGAAGCTGACATCTATCTTCCAAATCCTGACAACGTTCTTCTAGAAAAAGAATTTGTTCCTGCAGTTGATTTCTTTCCAATTCCAACTCTTCGACCACACTCCGTAAACCTACTTCAGTCAAGGAAGAAAAACGTTTGCAACAAAGGTCTACTAAAATTCCTGAGGTCTAGAAACAGTTTCAGCTTTTTATTCATGGCTCTCACCAGTGTTGGACACAATGAGGTCTCAATCATTTCAAGTGGAAACGCCTGAGGGCTGGCATTTCCAAAACTTAGGTGGCAAAAGTACCCTTGTTGAAAAACTAAACCAAAGCTGCACAGCTCGAGAGCTTGAAGAACCTGGCAGAAATATTCTATACAATACTGTGGCTCATGTAAGTTTATCACTTGCTTACAGGATGTGACCTTAAGCATTTATTACTAAACTGATTTTAACAAGAAGTTATATTTGCAGCCTTTACCACCAACATAAAAACATCTGCATGAAAAACACGAGCATCTGGCTTTTGAATTCAAAGCATACAGCAACGGGATGCAACTCTGCTTTGCAACGTAACAGCTACACAGATTGGAAACACATTCACAGGAACAAAGACTCAAATAAAAACACCAAAACAGGTGATGTTGCCACATGGGACGTTTAGTCATGTTTATGTTCTAGTTCTGAACCAAAACTAGGCAGTTCATCCAGCACGCACATGCTTGAAAATGAGAAAGGAAGGAAATGCAAGCCAAAACAATTCAACAAAGATTAGAATACACCACAAATGGGTTGTTAGCTGGATTTGAAAAACAAAAATAGACACAAATTACGGATGCTGTGCATGCTTTAATCAACTGTCTAGTCGCTAGCACACCTGCACTAGGTGAAGTGTACTCTGGCCACCAACCTCCCATGTTTTCTCCTTCAGCCGAATCGGCGCTATCCAAGGTGACGTTCAACTCTTCGAAGCATTGTTTTCCATCAAAGCTGTATTCCTCCTGTGCACAAAAGATGAGAATGAAATTAAAGAAGAGAGGCAGCAAGGGTAAAAATTATATATTCTGTTATTAAAAGCATAGTTTTAATTAAAAGTCCTAAAAGTCAACAAGTGATTCGGGTGCTTAAATGTAGGTATATCGGATCACTGTGGACACTGCAGTAACCTGCAGTTTCCAGCTATCATTTCCAGAAAAGCCAAAGCCCCTACATGTTTTGTATGGTATCTCCCAGGCCTTTGAAGACACCCTCAGGCATCTCAAAGGCCAAAGGAAAACTGTTTGGATGCCTTAATCGGTCCCCTGATTCCCACAGGTAACGGGATCCTCTGAATCTCAAGGTAAAGTAGCAGAGTTAACTAAACATCAAATCACTCTTTCAGTGGTATGTTAACGTGACAGTGACATCCTGATTCTCCTGACAAAGTACCATGATTTATACCATGCAAGTTCCAGCATCAGCTACCTAAAAGGACAGCTGAAACAACTGACACCACTTCCTAGTTATTCAGTAAAGCTTCACCAAGACATTTGTCAAGGTTGTATCTAAACCAAAACACATGAAGCATGCACATAGCTTCAGGCATGTGAACTACTCCAGAGACAAGCTTGTTATCTTTCCATGTAAAATTAAGCAGATTCATTACTCAAGGCAGAGAGAAATTGAAATTTCTCCTCTTCTGGCTACACACATACCTGTTCAAATTTACCAAAGCTTTCAGTTACATAACCAATCTAAATTCTTGAGCCCTCCATGGTTTTTAAGTGTAAAGTGCCATACAAATAACAGCACTTTCCACATTTTCATACAGGTAAAAATAAACTCTTATTTCTTTCAACCCACCTGATTCTTCCTGCTGGTCTGATTGCTTTTTCTTCTTGCCTGCTGCAGCCTGCCCATTCCTTGAGCTGTGGTCAGTTCCTCCTCCACCTCCTGTTGCCCTGAGACTATAGCTGGATCAGAGCAGCCAGGAAAGAACCAGTCATCCTCAATCAGTTTTGTGCCACAGGAAAGCAATTACATTTATATCAGACACTACTACATAAAAAGAGACCAGGGACAAGCTGAAGTCCCTAGTAATGACTGACAGACAGGAACAAGATTAAAGAAGCAATCCGTTACATTCACCTTGTGATTTCTCTCCAACATTACTGTGTAGAATAAAAGAATGAAGCCTGTACTATTTCACTAAGAAGAAGCAAACTGAATTCTAACTTTACTTCTTCATCAGCTCTAAATGAAGAATTTAAACAGGAGACTGGTAAGGGAGAGGTTAGGTTGATACTAAAAAAAAACCAAAGCCAACCCATGAAGATGCCAAATTTCATCTCATTACAATTTACCAGGTTAAAATATACCTAATTTTTACGAGAAAGGCATCAGTCAGAACAGTCTGAACAATCACATTCATTTTTATGGAAGTGACATGTGTCCCTCTCAACTTTGGTTCCAGTATGAGCTACAAAGCCAGGTAACTTGAGGAAGTCACAAGCACGTGTTACACTGCAAACTGGCGTCAAACCATCCCATCAGAAATGGATAATATTCAAGACAAATACAGAATCACTTGTATACAAACACACTGGGTAAATTCAGAACATGAAAGCTCAGGTGTGCATCCCATTCACTGTTAGAACTGATTTTTCATTTCAAGTACATTCCCATCTGTTTTGTGATACGACAAAACATGTTTGGGGGTAACAGATCAGGAAACAGACGTTTCATGCAAAGCAGACAAAAAACAGAGCAGCCAGCGAAAAGAAACGAAAGCAAAGGTGGCTCCATATTTTAACTGAAAGCTAATCAGTTAATTACAAATTTCTCTTTCATTTAACCACGTCAATCCACTTGTCCTCACAGCCCCCCGATGTCAGAACACTTATGTCAATGCATCTGTGAGGTGAACACCAGAAACTCTGAGCAGATTCAGCCCTACTGGGAATACTCAGCTTTCATCTGAGTTGTCCAAGGTTTACTTATACCACAAATGTCATTAAAACTCAACTCTGTACCACCTACTAGATTTAGGTTCTTCCTGTAATACTTCAAAATTACATAATTAATTCGTTGTCAGAAAAGATTGGGGGAAAAAAGAAACAAAACAGGCTGCCCAGAGGGGTTGTGGAGGCTCCTTCCTTGGAGGTCTTCAAGACCCGCCTGGACAAGTTCCTATGCAACCTGATCTAGGTGACCTTGCTTCTGCAAGGGGGTTGGACTAGATGATCTCTAAAGGTCCCTTCCAACCCCTACCATTCTATGATTCTATGATTCAAGTAGGACTGCTACATTGGATTCCACTTCTCCTTTTAATGACGCTCGGACTTCTGGCACTGTCACTTTCTCAGCATTCATTTTACACACCTTTATCTTCAAGTATCAACAATATGAGTTTATTTTTTAATCATTACAGATACTTCTTCAAAGCCTAAAAAAAAATACATGCCAAATTTTAGATCACATGCCCTAAATCTCTGTTTATAAGAGCTGTCACTGAAGCCAGCGAGGCAATTGAAGCAGCGAGCATTACTCAGGATAAGAACTTAATCCCTTCTTTGGAGGAGGCAAAAAAAAGAAGAAGAAAAAAGAATCAACTGCTTGGCAGTTGAAATTGAGGGAATCTGGTTTTAAGTATAATCAGAATGAATAACACACTGTCTTCTAGGAAGCCTAAATGTTTAGGCTCTTAGGTATTTGAAAATGCAAAAAAGAATGAAATCACCGTTGTCATATGACAAATGAAAGTGTAAAAATCAAAGCTTTGGAGTGATTTAAAACAGAGTGCAGTGTTAAAACACTTGCAGTTAAATCCAGCATTGCTTTTACAACAATGAGCAAGTAAATACATTTTCTACTGTTTCAGAGCAGCTCAAGGACCTTTCATTTGCAACGATATCTAACAGAAAAACTGGAAACCTTCCCAGAACACCTTTCTTCAGATACACCCTGCACTTCAATTAACTGATGGTGTGTCTGCATTTCTTCATGTCACAATTCACATTAAATACCACAGTCTGGAGTGGTTTGCAGAGGAAACAAGCCCCAGTCTGTAAGTGTTCTCAATAGCACCGTCCTCTCTGCTGCTGCAGCTCCCATTACATTCAATTCACGTGTCAAATAGTCAGGCTCTGAGGAAATGGGTGGTAGGTTCATATATTGCTTAAAATATTGGTAGCTAATATTAATGCATGCAAAGTTCTGCAATTTATGGGATGGAATCTCTCTTTTTTTAAAGACAATACTATTGTATTTCAAGTCCTACTAAGAATATTTAAATGAATTTGACTCTTATGTAGTTACAACCACTTGCATCAAGCCAAGAGTTTTTTTTTTCCCTAGATAAAGCTTACAACATAAATATGGAGTCAGCTGTTACTACAAAGCTGGTTAATAGAAATGGAGAAACAAGTATTGCAAGGCAGCAATCAAGTTGAAACCAGAATTTGTTACATGTATTGCTAAAAACCACACACCATCAATGGCAAAGCTTATAAGGTACTGCTGGCAATTTCCTCAAAGGAGGCAACAACTGAAGAAATCAGCAACAGTATATTACAAGTTGCCATTGCTGCAGGAACCTGCATGCACAAAACTGATGGGAAACTCTGTTCTCACTGGCTGACCAAATCGCAGTGTAGGGTAGGAGTGGAGGGGGAAGGGACGCTGAGGACTCATCAGGTGTAACGGCAGGAAAAAAAGAAACAGAAAGGTCATGCTTATCCCAAGGGCAACAAAAGGCAAAATTAAACATGGACCGACTCAGATGAAACTGTACAACTGTTATGCATATTGTATGTGGACCTGTAGTTACCACAGATGAGAGAACAGGTGGTTTTTAACAAAGGGATTATTATCCTCTTTCCATTCCAAAGCGTTACGTGAGGAAATGGCTCAGGAAGAAGAGGTGTGATCCTTCAGACATTTCTGTGCTCACAATACTGGCCTCCCAAATTGATCATGTCAATGAAAAATAATTCAAAAAGAGATTAAAAAGAGTAGGCTCAAGTTAACTAACCTGGATTAATTAAGGTGGTAGGTTGTGCACGTTGTAATTAGCCATTATTAATGCCTACACAGTTAACTAGCAGGACAAAAGTTAAACTACTAGGAGGCATGGAAAAAAGCAGTAAGAACTCTCTGAAGCTTATCAATATCATCTAAACCATTTAGAAACCTATAAAACCTGAGATTACTTGACATTTTCTGTGGGCACTTTAATGCTTTTAACTAGCTCCAAACCACTGCTGAAGTTACTCAGCTGACCTATCCAAGTGATGCTTACTAACAGATTACTAAATAGAAGAGAAGCTTTGTCTCGGGTACATTTCACTAAAGCACCACCTTCACTCATCAAACTCAAACACCACAGTTACCCACACCTTATGGGTTGTTGTAGGCAGGCAGTTTTAATGCTTCAATGGTGAAATGTTGCTCATTCACACGCAGGTAACAAGTTCTCCAAGCAGTCTTACAGAGCAGCAAATAGAACAAGCACATCTACTCGTAAAAATGGTGCAAAAAACAAAGATGAATGTATGAGAAAAACAGATTCAAGGAAATGGGGAAAAGTAGAAATTGCAAGTTTAAGCAATTTCAGCAACTACACAGATCTTAGAACCACAGAAACCAGGCATGGTATGCTATTGTTTCGGTCTGAAGTACAGCACACACACACACACATATATAAATATAACTGCATTGAAAAGAGAACAATTCACCTTCTCTCTCCTCCTCAATCTGAGCCATTCTCAAGGCCATGGCAGATTTCTCTTCCCTCACTTGATCACGAGACTCCTCCGACTCCGGTACGTTTTCTTGCCATTCCAAGAGCTGACTCTGCAATTCATCCACACTCCCTGATTCACTGGCCTAACAAGAGAAATCCCACATAAAAATGTATTTATCCAGACCCACTGCCAATGTAACTAACTTTTTAAGTTGCCAAACCATTCATGGACAAAATCACCCACTCTAATTCATCACTTTGCATCAATAAAAACCTACAGAAGTGACAACTGCTGTTGTAGATTATGGCAAATATCAAACATCTTGCTACCAGTTGCACTTTGCATCTGAAATAGCTTTACACAAAAAATGGCTTCTTGAATTAAGACAGTTTTGTTGCACATTTTCATCTTAGCAACGTCTCAAAGTCAAACAACATTCAACCATCTTTATGTGGAATGAAAAGTTTCCATTAACCTTTTTTCCCCTGTGAGTGGAATAAAAATGTTTCAAAATACTAAAAGAGTTTTTTATTTAAACAACAAAAACCCCACCAATTTCTCACCAAAATATGGGAAACCCAGATCTTTTTTAGCAAAATTAACTGTACAAAGTCACCACGATGAATCCATCTAAGGCCCTTTTCTGAGTCTTTTCATTTTAGGTTAGAGCTATTATTTCCATCTGAAAGCTCTTTACATTACATACAAAAATAACAGCCACCATTTGATGGCACATGTTCAAAGTAACTAAACAGTAAATGGCTTGGAAATATATCATTTAAGGTACATGGCAAATTAAGTAGAAATCAATCTTTTTAAGTAATTCAAAACCTGTCAGCTTCTAATCCACCTGAAGAGCTACTGACACAGACAATTCCATGTACCATCAAATTCATTTTCAGCTTCAAAAATAACCCAGCTAACACATTTTTCAAAGTCCAGTTAGCACTGTTTGAGTTAATCAGTAACACATATAAATCCACCCTGAATTAACCTGTGAAGCTGCTCTTTTTGTAACTTGGTCAAGATCAGCTTGCAACTTCCTTTGCTGCTCTTCATACACCTCCAGCTTGGTCAGCAATTCCTCTACAAAAACACAGTCAATTTGTTTCATTAAGACACAAAACTAACAAGAGGATCAATATAAAATGTAAAAGACAGACCCAAAAAATCAAGATTGAGATGATAATTCATTTAATTTTGAAGAGCTCTGGTTGGGCCGTGTTATCTATCTACCCATAAAATCAACTCCTTGGTGATTAAATGTTGGTTAAATGCTTTAAATCTAACCTGCTAACAGTTCAGACTGGTGAGCTGAAAACTCTACTATTTTCCACTTACAGAAAAGATGTCAGAGAAAATAACACAAGGTGAGAAATTCATCTGGTTGACAGAGCTCTACTTGAAACTCTCTGAGGTTTTAAGCAAAACGTTTCTCTCCGATCCTTACAAAAGGGAAATCTTCATTTACTTGCAACTCACTGCTCTCAAAAGGTTATTGTCCATACTCTTCATAGACTTGCTAAATATGCATGGCTTTGCTTCTCCTCCTAGGAAAATGTCTCTTCCACTTCCTGCAAAACTTTACACCTACTCTGCACAAGCCTAAACACAAGAAGAATGACACACAGGTAGATTTAGGGAAGGTAAAGTTAGGCTGTAACTCTGACCTAAAACACTGTGTGCTGTTGGTCAAAGTTGCATAAGGTTGCTTTGGAATCTGTCCTTAAAAACCAGATATACCTTGAAATTCAAAAGAAAAAGGTTCATTTATCTTTGTCTCTTTACTTTGGAACAGCTGCAAGAGAAGGAGGATTCCTTTACCGTTCTGAGTCCTGATTTCATGTAACGATTGCAGTTTGGATTGTAGCTCTTCATTTTCAGTTTCTAACTCTGAGACACGACTGTTTAAGGCAGATACGTCATTATCCTGTGATGAAAACTGAAAGGAAAAAAGTGCTCCAGGTTTTTCAAACACAGCACAGCCTGTGCAAATTCTTTTTGGCTTTTAATAATATTTAAAATAGCTCTTTTTCTAACACTTGAAAGTTCAATTAACCCCAGTTTGGACTGTTTTTGTGGAAACTTCACTCTGCATCAACATTTTCTGCCCTTTCAACTTTTAGACATTAATTCATTTCTAAAGATCCTTTGACTAAGTTATTTTCACATTCTATTTCCCCACACTTTACTTTTTTTTCAGTCCAGTCTCCAAGCAGAGTAGTTTAAATAAGCATGGACCATTAAACACCATGTTGCACGTACATTTTTTAGCTCATCCTCCAGTTGTTTGATTCTTGATTTGGACCAAGCCTTCATTTTCAAAAACTTTGCTTCAGATTTGCTGGCCTCTTCTGTTTTCAATTTCACTTGTTCTAAGAAACAAGATGCAAAAAACCCATTTCAAACCACAGAAGGGTTATTAATACCAGGCCTGTGTTTAAATCCTTTAGCAATTGGAAGTTACACATTATTATAAGGCAACTGCAGTTACAGAAAAAGAGAGTAAGAAATGCAGTGAGAAACTTAGAGTTCATGTTATCTTGGTATTCCTATAACCCTCATTATTATAGTATTTGCTCAGAGATACTTCTTCATTAGCGTGACAATAACTCTTCCACTAAATTCCATGTACTTCTACTTGCAACAGGTGTGAAACTGGCACACAATACCTAAGAGTGTGGGAAAAGGAACCCTTCACATGTAACAACTATTTAAACAGGATACCTTCTAAATCTTTCATCTTCTCTTTGGCTAGAGATTCCAGATCCCTAACTTCTTTTGAGTTAGTCTGTCCACTACCACTTAATTCTGCTACTTGCTTCTTCAGCTGAAACAGGGCCTGGTCTTTCTCTTGCAGTTCAGTTTCATGTTTCTCTTGAATTTCATGCAGTTCAGCATTATGTTTCTCCTTAACTTTTGTCATTTCAAGCTCGTGTTTCTCCATCATGTCTCTTAACTGGGCTCTCATTACATGTTTCTCAGCATCCAGTTTAGACTGGAGGTTTTCTTTCTCAGATTGAAGCCATTTCAGGTTTTCATTAACCTCCTGTAAAAAACAAATACAAAACATACCCCACCTTTGTATTTTAATGCAAAGTATTTTCAGTACCACTGTCAAATATTACAGCTCTATTCCTACACACATTACCATCAGAAACCAGGGCTACTGTTGGTAATCTGGCTCTACTACAAAAGCTACTCAGCTCTGACTTTCTAAGACTGAAGTGGAAACTGGAACTGGCTCCCTGAACAAGATATAAGGTTTCAGCAGAGTCTCGAAAGCCTGAGAGACTGCAATGACCTTTTTCTACACTTGTTGTACTGAAGCAGCAGCACTGAAAGGCTATCATCAGAGTTCATGCTGGGTGCTTAAACACAAAGAACCTTGATTGGGTATTGCTTTTGCAACCAGTGGAAATACAGCAAAAGGAAAGGCACACAATTAGCAAAACACTCTTTGAGGAAAAAAGAGAAGTCCCATTTTTTGGGGTCACTGCAGTCTCTGATGAGAGAAGCTGAAATTTTTGGACAGAAAAAATTCTCCCCTATGTGGCAAGCTCCCAGGATGAATCAAGGTAAACTATGGCTCAGAGCTGACACACACTTCACAGACTTTATCTCTCTTTGAAGTGAATTTCCTAACTGGAATTAAGATATTTTTCCAGCACAACTATGGTTGCATTATTAGCACATGCCAAAGCCTCCCAGAGAACTTGAATCTTTTGTTCCCAGCCAAACAGCTCTTTGAACTTGTAATGGACCTGGTGACTTTAGTTGTGCACACATGCAGTTCTTACTTGCAATTGCTGGTCCTTGGCATCCAGTTCTTTTTGCAAGACATCTATCACCTGTGTCCTTCCCAGCATGACTTCCTCCTTTTCATGGAGCTTCTGTTTCAAGGCTTTCAGCAACTGGCAAAATTAAAGGCAATCAAATCAAATCAAAATCAAGCCATTAATAAAGGAGTTACAATTTTCACGAGATAAAAAGACGTGGTTTTATTTTCCCAACCAGGCATCTGAACTGTGCTGCAGAGATTAGTCACTACATGATTCAAAATTGCCTTGCCTAGCTAAATCAGAGCAAGCTACTGAGTTTCCAAAGCAACATACCTGTTCCAGGTCAGCACTTGCATCAGATTTGGCAGCTAATTTAAAGAGCTCCTGCTCATGCTTTTCTCTCTGTGCTCCCAGTTGTTTTTCCTTCTCCTGGATAATTTTTTGAAGTGCATGTACCTAAAAAACACACAGAAAGCAAATGTGAAACCAGTCCAACAAAGGTAGAGAGCAAAAATACACCAAACTCTCTGACTAAAGGTTCACCAAGGTAATATGTTCTATCTTAAGCCTCAATTTTGCTTCCACACAATGGTGAATACAGTAATCACTCAGTGACTATTTATGTTAGTGGGGCATCCAGACAAAGCTCCAACTTACAGACAATTTGTCTCAATTCCACAGTACCAAACTTTCAATGAGAAGAACAGAACTCGTCATTTTTGTTTAATATCACAGATCTTTACCCTTCTCTTTTGGCTCCCACTGTTCTTAAGACTTCTAATTACACTGATCGTGTTGATTTCTAGCACGTTTCTACCAATCAAATCCAAATGGCAGCGTTGAAATCTAACCACCTCCTCACCAGAAACTTGCATTCTACTTCTAACATATTTTTGTTAGTTGTCTTACAATTTTCAGAAGAATTGGATGTCACTTTTGGAATCTTGCTGATGTTACTTGGGATAAAACTTCTTCCTTGCACTAAACTTTCAACTTCAGTTATCAACAGCACAGACTCCTGCTTCATTCTGCTCATTCCATCTGATCACCATATAGATCTTCACTCAAAAATCACCCCAAATTAAAAATGACATAGGTGTTTACTTACACTTTGCATAAATGAAGCTTCTTTTCCTTGGAAAAGCTCCCTTTCTTTGTTCTGAATATTCTTAAGGCTCTCAATCTGTTCTTGGAACAAACTACACTTCTCTTCGCTGTCTCCAACCTTTTTGGTAAGGTTCTGAACTAGAATCTCCATGCTTTGTAGAGATGACTCTTTAACAGCCAGTTGGTTCTTTAGCATGCAAACCAAAAGCCAGTTAGAAGAATGGTCCCAGAAAACAAAAAGACATAGCAATCAGCATGAGGAGCCCTTCCCTCAATTAAAGGAACATTGAACTCAAAATGCAGTTTGGTTTTCACTTGAATGAAGATTTGTCAGCAGATTCTGAAGTCAATGCTAATATGTACAAATGACAAAAGAACTAAATCAATACAGATCTACTAAGATAAACTAAAATAACCAGTAAAGCATTCTTATGCACACCAATAACCTCAGAGGATTTGTGCTTCACAGAAGAATCTGCTGTGTAACACATCAGAACCGGTTGATTCCTTGAAACTTCTATGGGGACTTTATACTTCAGCTGCTAACACAGAATCATAGAATCATAGAATGGTATTGGAATATTCTATTCCATAGAATGGGTTGGAAGGGACCTTTAGAGATCATCTAGTCCAACCCCCATGCAGAAGCAGGGTCACCTAGATCAGGATGCATAGGAACATGTCCAGGAGGGTCTTGAAGACCTCCAAGGAAGGAGCCTCCACAATCCCTCTGGGCAGCCTGTGCCAGGGCTCCCTCACCTCAACAGTGAGTTTTTTCTTATGTTTAAGTGGAACTTTTTGTGTTCCAGCTCCATCCCATTACCCCTTGTCCTGTTGCTAGCTACTATAGAAAAAAGGGATGTCCCAACCTCCTGACACCCACCCTTTAGATATTTATAAATGTGAATAAGATCTCCCCTCAGTCTCCTCTTCTCCAGACTAAACAGCCCCAGTTCCCGCAGCCTTTCCTCATATGAAAGATGCTCCATTCCCCTGATCATCTTGGTGGCCCTGCACTGGCCTCTCTCCAGCACGTCCCTGTCCCTCTTGTGCTGAGGAGCCCAGAACTGGACACAAGACTCCAGATGAGGCCTCACCAGGGCAGAGTAGAGAGGGAGAAGAACCTCCCTTGACCTGCTGCCCACACTGTTCTTGATGCCCCCAGGCTACCATTGGCCTTCTTGGCCACGAGGGCACATTGCTGGCTCATATTTAGCTTATTATCAATGAGGACCTTCAGGTCTCTCTCTGCAGAGCTGCTCTTCAGCAGTTCTACCCCCAGCCTGTCCTGGTGCAGGGGGTTGTTCCTTCCCAGATGCAGGACTCTGCACTTGTCCTTGTTGACCCTCATGAGGTTCCTCTCTGCCCAACTCTCAAGCCCATCGAGATCCCACTGAATGGCAGTACATACCTTCAGTTCTTCATTGGGCAAGAGTATTTCATTGGCAACACCAATTGATCCACAAGCCATCTGTAAATCAATGATATAAGCATCTCTTTCAGCTAACTTCTTTTCTTTATCTGCCAGCATGACATCCATTTCAGAGCCACGACAGCGCTGGGCCTCCAGTTCATCGCTCTGAGAAGGGAAAGACAGCATTGCTTGTAATCTCTACCTCCACCACCTACAGCTCAGAAGAAGGCTTTGGATGATTTCCTTATTGCCTGTGTTACAGTACTGAAAAAAATTACAATCAAATGTACAGGCTGCTTCAGTTTGCAGTGTAATCTTTAACAGCTGAACCCTTCTCTTTGCTTTGCTCAGGCAGGTTGTAGTACATAAACTCTCTGTTTAGTAGTGTTACACATCATAAACACATTTAAACATAATCCTATGGCACAAATCTGAAAAGCCACATCATATAAACCACCACCTTTTTTTGTAACTCTTCATTTTTTTGTGTGATCTGGGATTCCAGTTCTTCAATTCTCCTTCTCAGCACTAATATTTTCCCACGATTTGCTGCAGCGTTTTCCTGGTCACCATCTTTTGATGCCTGTAAAAACAGAGGAGTTTGGCATTCCAGAAACAGGCAACATATGGCTTCTGTACCCCTACCTATTCAGTTTGTGTTTCAGTTCTTGTATACTGCATGTAGAAGCTAGAGAAAGAAGGCACAGCAATTGTACCAAGTTAGTAAAAATAGTCTTATTTAAATGATTAACAATCATTATTGCTGTAAAGTGGTCTAGAATGTGCAATAAGGACATTCATTCCCTCTAGCAATTGTAACCCATATACTCTGGCAAGTTTTGTCCACGTAACTCAGAGGGGAAAAAAGGGCTCTGAGTTGGGGGAGTAAGTGTAAATTCAACTGTTGGTAAGCCTAACGCTTCCAATCAAAATGTATAACCTCGGGGTTATGGAAATTATTTGCCATTAGAAAACAACTCAAGTGCAATTGCTAAGAATATGTTTTATTAGCAAAACAGATCAGAAGGATAAATAGTGCATGTCTTTGAGGACACCTAGAGACTTGACCAAACCTGTTTCTGATCCCTTTCAGCATATCTTTAAGATAGAAATGCCCTAGAAATATTAAAGCCTCACTCAAGTTATTTTAGAAGCTGTACAAAGTCAAAATAAGCTATTGTGAAGAAATACTGACACAACTGCGAAACAAACAGACATGAGAAACTTTACTACTGGTAAACTTTACTCACTTAAATGAGATAAAACACTGGCCACTTAAATGAGACATTACATTTCCATTTGTATCGTGGACCCTAGGTTTTGTTCTCACTTCTTCTGACAGACTTCTCTCCCCACTTCACAGGTGTTAAAACTTTGAGCTGCTAATAAGATGGAGATCAGGAAGAATTTCTTTACTGAAAAACTATGACAGGAATGTACAATTCTCTGAATTTCTACTGGAAGATAAATAATAATGAAATAGAAATGCACAGATGGACTGACAGCACCCACAGAGTCTACTCTGACCCTAACCTGACCCAGCTCAAAATCTGAACTCCAGTTCCACTGTCTACAGCCTCAGGGAAATTACATCTGCTTTAAAATGTAAAGACACTCACCTTTTTTTGTTCTGCTTTCACCTCTAAGCCTCCTGACACTGATAACTGCTTCTTAAGTTCTTCCAGCTGTGAGGTTAATGATGCAACCTTGGCTTTGTTTTGCAGCTTCAACTTGGAAAGCTTGGCATCAGCAGAATCCTTCTCCTCCTACAAAGTCAAGAAAGGATTGAATTAGGACTGAATTCCATTCTTCCATTAAAAGAGAGAAAGAAATCTACAGCAAATACCAAAAATGTCTCTCCCCTGAAGAGACATTCTGATGCCACATGCAACAGGTCTGCACAGATGAAACAACCTTCCTTTCCCTACTGAAACTTTCTGCACATGGTTATTGTTACTGTATACAATCCAGACCATTATGATGTCAGAAATCCTCCTATTTTTTTGATAGCAACACAATTCCAGGGCTTGATTTTTTCAGCAGAAGAATGAATTATTAGTATTTTTTCCATACAAACACCAAGACACCCTCATGACACTTCACAATACTCTAAGAGCCTGTTTCCTTTCGTTAAAACAGCTTTGAGGTTTAGCAAACTCAATTCTTTTAACATTTGGCTGTTAAGTGTCTACAGGAGACACTTTTAGAAAGTGTAAAATAAAACCCCAGTCTCTTGCAGGAATACACCAAGCTTAGTGCTGCATAAAAAATAACAAAGGATAACAAGCCCCCAAAAGTCTGGAGGATATTAGACATAAATTCATTGCAGTTCCTTCCTTCCTAAAGCCAGTTGAAAGCGGAGGATAATGTGTAGCAGTATGAATAGTAACATCATTATACAATTAAATAAAGCACTTCTAGTGGCAGAAGTAAACAATACTCTGCAGAAATTCAGTTTGAGGCGAGCTGGCATTTCTCAATGTCCAGGAATGATTTGGATGGTATTTTTCCCCATCTTTAGCCTAAAATAACCAGGCACCTCCAGGCTCTTGGAAAGTCAGTCTGTCTCTCACAATTCTTCAGTGCATCTGCTCATGCAAGGAACACATGTTGCCTGTGTAATATCCAAAGCCCAGTGCCAATTTTGGAACAGATGGCCCAATGGTAACAAGCAGTAATGTCCAGGAACTGAAACAGCTAATCATGTCTTCCTAGAGAAGCTCTAACAAACCACAGGCCTGTATCTACAAAAACAGCTCACGATAAACAGGACTGAAGGGGGTTTTTGAAGTCTTTTTGACAGGAATACACCCACAGTACACACACAGCACCTTTAACTGAAGCTCTTTATTTTGAAGCTCAGCATCCTTCTCTCTGACAAGCTCCTTCAGCTGTGTTACCAGCTGTTCTGTGCTTCTCAGCTGCTCAGTCAAATCCGTCAGCGACATTCTTCTTGCATCTTGGGACCCAGCAGCCTGTAGATACAAAAGGTATTTTGAGCAAACACAATGGTGCAGACAGCACTGCTCCTGTCAAAAGTCATCAGTTGGGTTTTTATTAACAGAGTCAGCAGATCTCTAATATTAGAGATCAATACCAACACTTCCACATGCCTTCTGTACCTAGAGCAGACAGCTTTCGAGCAAGTCTGAGAGATACATCAAATTATACATCTTAGAAACTGGTTTAGGAATAGTGGTTTAAAACACAGCAACACCATCAAGGTACCTAAAAGTGAATTTCCTCATTTACTGGATTTGCATTGTAACAAGCAGCTGTGTTACTGAACCTAGTGGCAATAAAACATCTACTGTGACTCAATAAACAACTGGGTCACAGTGAAACTAGTTCAGCAACTTACTTGGGAGAGAGCAAATCCACACTGTCAATATCTGATCAGTTTGAGAATCTCCACATCAGAAATTCTTAAGAAACTATTATTTTAACAGTAATTCAATACTCACTACTGTTTTGGAAGGGGAATCATCTCCACTAGCCCATTTCCACATAGTTGCACGATGGCTATGAAAACAGAAGTGAAATAATAGGGGAGTTAAGTGTCAGTGACTCTCTGACAACTGGCATGAACTCTTACTTCTCTCTACATATTTCACCATAAAATGCCTGAACTTAACTTGTTCAATCCTGACAGCACCTCTGACCTCCCCACCATTAGTAGTTGTTGAGAAATACTGAAATTACATGTAAGACAAGCATAATATGTCTTTCCTGTAAACTGCTAGTCAGTAAAGTGACAAGAGCACCAAAAATAACCCAAAGATATCTTTAAAGAGTTAATGCCAGGAAGTACTACTCATCCTAGTTGCTTCTCCCACTTATAAATAGAAGACCCAAACCACAGTTGGTTAATATTTAACCTGACCTCAAACACTGCCTGCCACTGCAATACAGCAGGGGTTGTATCCATGCAGATGTCTATAAAATCATACAGAAAGACTAAAACCATTCACGAATATCTAGTTGCTTTAATTGCTGTGCAACTGCTGCATAGGTGAAGAAGAGGAGCTGTAATCCCTGAAGTCACTGATCGGTGTGTAAAATGCTTGCAGCTGAAACCCCTGGAACAGCAAGTGCTCTTTGCTCCTCCTTTTGCTCACAAGCAGCTACCACAGACTTCGAAGTGGCACCAAAGTACCAGACATAATTACAGTTTCTGAGCACAGAAAGCTGTAGCTTCCCAAGAAACACAAGCACAGGTCAGCACAAGGCTTTAAAAAGCAAAATCCTGGAGATGATGTAGGTACCAGGCAGCTGAAAGGCTCAGACCTTTACCTGGACACTAGTGACAAGCTTGTTTGAGCAAAGTCTATCAAACAGCCCATGCAGTACATTCCAAATTGTGCCTAGGAGATACAATCTTCAGAGCAGTCTAAGACATCTTGCTCAGCCTCTGGATGATACCCCACACAGTAGCTTCAAGCGAGAAGCTGGAGCTGTTCAGTGATTTTCACTCTGAACTAGCAACAGCCAGAGGAAAATAATCTGCCCCATCTGATCTGTACTACAGGCTTTTGAAATACACACCCACAGACAGTCCTGACTTTGCAAAGCAGTTTATAATCAACATTAGCTTATCTTAAAAAGGGTGCAGAAGGATGGCAGAAGCTGCTTTTAAAGCTGTTTATCATTTCAAAGCTAAAGCCAGGAACCACAGACTGCCATCTATGGCCTGCATTACCTCCAAGGCCAAACTGGATCCTGCTAATCACCTTTCCTAACATGAAAATCCACAAACAAGCCACAGCCTTGGAGACTGGCATTACAAAACTTGTAAGTAAAAAACCAGCTCCTCTGACCCCCTCCAGAGCTGTCATGTCAAACGTGTTCTCATTGAAAAATCTCATTTCCAGATACTTAAAAGTGCTGCCTAGGTAGAAAGAGAACAAAATGACTCACTAGATATGACATGGTGCTGTATTTGTATGGCATTTATGAATACTTCGGCTCACTTGCAGCTCTGGCTGATGCAAACACTTCTGCTCCCTTCACGTGCCAGCATTCCTTCCTGAATACCTTGTCACTTTCAGAGGTGTTTTTGTTTACATCAGAAGCACTAAATATTGACGAGTTTTCTAAACCAAGCTGGGAAATGAAACTGAACAGACTTTCCTTACCCAGCACCCTAAACAACAGTGGGTTTTGCTTTTCTTCTGGCATCCAGGCAGCAAGCTGCTGAAGCTGCAATCTGAATGCTGCACTGCTCAACCCAACCTTGCAGTCCATACAACCAAATTCAATCCAGTTTTCTATCACCTTTTTCCTTCCTTTGGTGGCCTGTGCCCTGGATCTTGCACTAGCAGGCATCAAGGGTCAGAGAAGCAGTGTCCAAATTATCTGCCTCTGCCCTCTCTGAAGTTTTTTTGCACTGACAGATCATTTGTCTTTCCACAGTAAGGTCAAACTGCTCACTCTCACTTTCAGGGTTTCACATTGCTTCATCACTGCCAGTAGCTCACCCTGCTCTTCATCTTGCATATTCTACTGTGTTGATGGCCATTCTTGTCATCCACTATGCTCCCTTTTCCATTAACCTCTTCTTGACCAAAGAACAACAGGCAGGATACTCAAAGCCTTCACAAATCCCAGGAGACACAACAAAGGCTCACTTAATTTTACAAAAGCAGTTCCTTCTGATGCTCAAAGTACAACTGAAGTTTTGGCTCTTACAACAATGAGCTGTTACCAACAAAAAAAACCCCCACAAAAGTCCCATTGGCAACTTCATACTCATCCATTCTGTTATCCCTGCACTGGCTGCAGCCAAAGCCAGCTTAAAAAAAACAACCATGTGTTATTCATCTGGGTGGTTTCCAGCCTGCTTGAGGCAGGCATCACAGGGCTCAGCACAAGGGGCACTGGGGAGCACACAACAGCAGCCAGGACAGATTTCAGCACCAGCTCATACCCAAGTGAACCAGAGAAACCCCACAGCTGAGCAATCTACATGGTAAGACATTGAATTGTGCTGGTACAAATACCTATTTGGATGACTGCCCAGGCAGGCACAGAAACAGTCCAGTGACTGCCACAGAAGGACTCACATTTATCTGACAACCCCACGGTTGTTCTGACATAAAAAATGGCTTCAAAGAGCACTCACTTGAGTCATTACTATGAAGTTATAGAGGTAGGACCTTTCCCCCTTCTCTTGCAGAAACATAGATGATAGAAGAAAACATTGAGGCAGAACTCTGCTCCTCTGACTACCAAAGAAGGCAGTAAGCTCCTTTCCACTCACTTCCACAAGACTACAGCAGAAAAGCAAACAACAGCAGAAGTGTGTAAAAACTCTATTTTAAATCAACTTCCTAAGCCAATTTGTGCTTCAAACACACCTGCTGAAAGAAAGCCTTTTATCACGTTGGTACTGTATCTGCACATTGCTGTTTGCATCCTTTAGTTTGATGGCTTGCCAGGATGATGGGTTCCTCTGCTGAGTAAGCTAAATCTGCTTTCAAATGGTCTGTGCCATCCATGACTTAAAAGCTCTTGGACAAAAAACGCACAAACATATCATAGAATCATTTTGGTTGGAAAAGACCTTTAAGATCATCAAGTCCAACCCCTCACCTCATCGTGACTGAGCCACGGCCCTCAGCAGCTCAGCTCCAGGGCTCTGGGGTCCCTCCAGGGCTGGGCACAGCTCCCTGGGCAGCCTGGCACAGGGGCTCACACCCCTCTGAGGGAAAAAGCTCTTCCTCAGCTCCAACCTCAACCTCCCCTGGGGCAACTGTAGCCTGTCTCCTCTTATCCTGTCATTCATTGCTTGGGAGAAGAGACCAACCCCCACCTCGCTACAACCCCCCTTCAGGCAGTTGCAGAGTGACCGTGTCTTCCCTCAGCCTCCTCAACACCGCACAAACACTGAGGCTGCGTTAATCAAGCCACAAGCACCCTGTGAAGACAACAGGACATGTACAGAGCTACTGCTCGCGGCTGTTGTGTGCAACATTCCTCAACGACACCGACCGCGTTTTCCCCTCGAGACTAACACACGGGGGAACGGCTGTTCGGGACCGGCGGTGAAACAGGAGCCGGTGCAGAGGCCTCGGGGAAGCGCAGGTGCGGTGCGAGCCGTCCCGCTCCCCGCAGGCAGCCGCAGCAGCTCCTCCCGCACAGCCAGCACCTCTCGGTCCGCCGCAGAGGCGGCCGCAAGGACGGGACATCCCCCCTGGCCTCCAGCCTCACCTCCCCGGCCGTGGCCCGCTCCGCTCCGCTCCGCTCCACGGAAGGCGAGGACGGGGCAGAGCCCTGCGCCCGAAGCCCCAGCACAGCAAAGTGGCGTCGGGAATAATGGGATTAAAGCGGAGCGATGGCAAGCGGCGCGGCCGCACTCACCTGCGGGTACCGGTGGGGCGGCCGGGACGGGCCCTGCGCCGCCGCCGCCGCCTCCTCAGCGCGGCCCCCGCAGCAGCCGCCACGCCCCGGCCCGGGCGCCAGCCGCGCCGCCAGCGGCACCCGCTGGAGCGGAGGACCGCGGCGCCGCCCGCAGCCCGGCCGCTGCCCGCGGGACGCCTGCCCCGCGCCTCCTGCACCTCATCCCTCCCCTGCACCCGCCATCCCTCCTGCTGACAGCTCCGGTCACCCCTCTTCCCGTCCCGGCCACCCCTCGTCCCGTCCCGGTCACCCCTCGGAGGTGATGAGGAAGATGTCGCGACTCCTCCCTGCAAAAGCCGACGGGTGCTTTCAAGTAGAACGGGCTGCAAACTGTCCTAAAGTGACATCTAGGCAAAGCAAATAAAAACGGGGCGGGGGAGAAGGGGGGAATGTTAACCGAGGGGGGAAAATGATCCCCATCCCGCCCCCTTCCCTCCTCGAAATGGGGTAAATCGGTGGAAGAGAAGGATGGAGGAAAGGCTGAGTGAGCTGGTGGTACCTTCCCAGCCTGACGAGGAATTGCTGCTGGGAAGAAAGGCGAGGCTGCAAAAAGGAGCGGGATGTTTTCTGCGTGTGTGCGACGACCATCACCGCGGGCTCGAATTTCAGTAAAGAAGGTCAAGCCAAACGTTAGGGGAAAAAAGTGAAGCCCTGGGATAAATTTCCTGTAGAGAGAAAGGATTTCATTCAGTGTAGGTCTTCAAAGTTAGGAAGGCTATGGGTACACATAGCATCATGGAAATCGTTGAGGTATAACGTGATGCTGGCGTCATCTTGGTTGTTCAGGGGTATCTGTTATCCTTCATGGACAGCTCTGAGCTTCCAAGAAGCAAAGTCCTTCCCAGGGCCAGGCTGTCCTTTAGGCTGTGATACTTACACATGAACAGTGCCAAAGCCTCCAGTAAAATTCCACTACCTCACTACATTACAGTGAATAACATGAATCAATATATATGTATTAACAAAGCTGAAATAATTCTGTCCTCTAAGGACTGGTTGCTATATAGTTAGAGAAGGGAATTTTCCTAACAACGGTTGTATTGATCTTGCTTTCAGGGAGAGGAATGGATTTAAAGCCTTTTTCTAGGCAAGAAGAAAACCACCTCCAGCTTTCTATGGGGTAGAAGACACTGGTAAGTACAAAAGCAATCTGTACACTGTGTCTGACAGCAGCAGCTTTTGTGTTTTGCCTTCTGCAATAGTTGAGCTAGTCATTTTTTTTTCCCCTGTATGCATACTGCAGCTTTCCAGCAGTATCTGGCACTGTCTGGCTTCTGGTGTGTCCCAGCCACAGCTCCAGACAAGCATCAGTTCATCCTGCGTTATGTGGAACAGAGAGTGTGCCTTCATTTACTGGAGACTACAACACTAAAATGATGGGGAAGAGGAAGGAAGAAACCCATCAGACTTTAAAAGTGATTAGATTTCAAGACCTAATTGTTGTTTTAATCACTTTAATCTTTTCCTGGAGCAGTGCTGCAGACTCTATCCTCATTCGTTTCAGTTGCTTCAGATGCAAGCTAAATGATTATGCTGCCTTGAGCTAAAAGATTATACTGCCTTGAGCTCATTCTCATCTATGCCTTGACCATTTAGCAATATGACAGCTGATGAGGATGGGTGCCTAAAGTTCTCTGCAAGACATTAGCACCTCTGCATGCTGATCTCAGGAGCCTGAGCACAAAAGGAACTACAGCACTGTGGGCTTGAACGCAGCACAGAGCACTCCTGAGAATAGAAGGCTTCTTTGGGCATCATATAGATAGGGAAAGAGGCATCACATCACACCCTCGAGACACTGCTGGGGCTACAAAAATGTGCATTTTAATGAAACCCAAAGGAAATTTGGATCTTTAAAGTCTTTCTCACGCAGCCAGCAAGGCACAAGTTAGACTGTCAACGTTTACACTGTTTCTTGCTTCAGTGAATTTAGGTTTGCAGCAGTCTCCCAAACAAATAGCAGAGTGCATCCCACCACAACCTCCATCTGCTCAACCTGTAATGTCTGGGATTTTAGCCCTATCCTTCACTACCTCCACAGCCTTGTTTGTCTTTCTCCAAACCTGCCCCAAAGTAGCATCTCTGAATAGCTGTGGAAAGGAGAAAACAAGAATGAATGTGCTTCACCCTCATCCTTAGACACCAAAGGGGTGTCAGTGGCTGTTTTAAAGTGTATCGAGCACCAAACCAACCCTCTGCAGTGAGGAACAGGGGAGTTGTTATTCCTGAACAGCAGTAGTGTGCCATGAATACCTCAGCTACACTCAGAATGGTGCTGAGATCTCAGTCCTCGGAGTATATAAGTCAGTGCAGGACTCCTGATCACTTCAGTAGAACCAACATTGGAACACACATAGAGATTTTCATATGCAGGAGGGAGAGCTGAGATGCAGTAGCCCAAAAACATCTCTTTTCTGAAACTTTGCTCTAAACATTTTCTTTATTCATTCCACTTAAGTAAAAGAAACCAAAAGCATTTCTAAGCTTTCACTTTTCTAGGCTCCAGAACAGATTTACCTGTGCTATCAGTTGTCATGTTGTAATAACCAATGCAGCATGTACACCCATAAAGATAATAGCATCTGCAGGTCTTTCCTTGATCTCAGTGTAGACAGGAGTGGAAATGACACATTATTTCTTTCAGGGATTCCAGAGCCAAATTAGTTGCTCTCTTCTCCCTCTCTAAAGTGCAAAAAGCTGTTCTCACCATCCTGTTAGTGCAATATTAACACTGTGTTATCAAACCAGAAAGCACAGTGTACTAGCTTCTGCTTGAATACATGAGGGCATTTAACAGATAACTCTGGCTTGGATGTTGAAGCCTATGGTGCAGCCTAACTTCCCTGTGTTGATGTCAGCCCTAGGACTGACTGTACTTACCAGTGACAGGCGAGTCCCTCAGAGACACATAGACATTCAGACACATTAAACTCTCTTCCAGCTGGAGAAATGCTGCTGTTATTAAATGCATTTAATATTTGCATAACAGCAGTACCCAGATGCCCCAGTTCATGCAACAGCAAGTTACTTAATGTTCAGTTCTCTCCTGGGTCTACTTTATCATCTTAGCAAGTCCTCCTTCCTTTGACAAAATAAAAGCTCCTTGCTGGTCAGCCTCCTCACTCCTCTTATTCCAACAAGAAGTGGGAGGGAATTGCTTGCTCTGCCTGTCTGGTTCTTCCCATGCATCTGCTTCTTTTCACTATTTCTTGCATCCTGAAATAGCATTGGAGACATCCCACCTTATCTTTGAATGTGTGATGGTTAAACCAGAGGACTTCAGACAGGGTAAATCAAAATCCCTACCAACCAGGTGTATCAGTCCCACCTTCCCAGCAGTGCTGTGGGGCTTCCACACTCCCCGTGCACAAGTTCAAGCCAAAAGCCAGCTAGTCACCAGGCAGAAAGCAGGATGGGGGACTGAAGGAGGAATTAATGACAGAGACAGATCACAGGAACACATTTGTGCACATGCTGCTGGCTGCTCCTGCAGCTTCCATTTGCCAGCTCCTTCTTCATATGCCTAGAGGGAGAAAAAACCCCTTTTGTGAAACTTTTGCCTCCCCAAAAACAGATTAATGGTTATGGCAGCACTGAATATTGAGAAGTAGATGCAAGGAAGAATTGATGGTTAGACAGTCATTAGTATATAAATGATGTGAACTGACCAAAAATAAAGATGCTCAAAGGAAAACAGATAGGGATGAGGTTTCAGTCATGCAACTACTTCAGAACAAAAGAAAACATTTAAATAAGTACAAAACAAACCAAAAATAGAGCAAAAAAATGGAAAATAGTGGCAAGTTGCCCAGCAGGCACTGCACAGAGCCACCAGCACATTTGCACAGTAATGCAGCCTTTCACCCAGAGTGCATTTTGCATTATCCTGTGTCTTACAGGACACAGCTCAGCCACACAAAATATCTGGCACCTGTGCTTCTCAACGAGGTTGGTCTAAACTTAAGAGTCCCTGGAGTTCAAGCCCTGTTTTGTGGCATTTACCTCAAAGACTGGGAATAGCCAGTATGTGCTTTACTTCTGCAAAGCAGTTTTACAGATGATGACTTGAAGGTCCTGGTGGACATCAAGTTGACCATGAGGCAGCAATATGCTGCAAAGAAGGCAAATGGTATCCTGGGCTGCATTAGGCAGAGTGTTTGCCAGCAGGTCAGGGGAGGTGATCCTTCCCCTCTGCTCAGCACTAGTGAGAGCACACCTGATTCTGTGTCCAGTTCTGGGCTCCCCAGTACAAGAGAGATGTAAAGACACTGGAGAGTACAGCAAAGAGCTACCAAGATGATGAAGGGACAATTCACCCTAGAGAAGGTTTAGGGAGGTACATGAATACCTGAAGGAAGGGTGCAAACAGGACAGAGCCAAGCTCTGTTCAGTGATGCCCGGTGACAGGACCAGAGGCAGTGAGCACCAGCTGAAGCAAGAGGTTCCCTCTAAACATCAAGAAACCATTTTCACTATGAGGGTGACCAAGCACTAGTGCAGACTGCCCAGAGAGACAGTGGAGTGTCCATCCTCAGGGATGTTCCAAAGCCATCTGGACACAGTCCTGGACAACTGGCTTTGGATGGCCCTGCCTCAGACGTTCTGTGATTCTGCAACTTCCCACCACCCCTTCAGTTCTCTGTAATCAGCTGTTAAAACAAGAGATCAACTCCAGTCCAACCAATAACAGAGCCATAATTAGATATAGATAAGAGTCAAGACATTATCATCCACACTAACCCTACTGTTACCTCGAGTGGAAACTCACTGACTTCACAACAGGAATAGATGTGAAAGTGAGCAGTCACAAGACTGTGCCAAGGCCATACACACAAATGACCAATTACTGCTGCAGAAAATGTTGTTAACAACTTAATGAGGGCTGTTTCCTCTGCAGCTCAGAGCACAGATGGAGCTGTCTTTAAAGTGTACTCAAACCTAAAGCAAAACACCAATTATTTGCACTGATGCAATACTTGTATGCAGAATGGATCACTAGCACCTTGTGCCATATTGTCTTACCATAACTAAATGGAACTGTATCTGACCTAAGGCTTTGGTGGCTCTGGTTACTCATCTTTGAAGGCTGGCCATCAAATCTAGACCTAATACAGCAGCAGTGGCAGAAATGCCAGTGTTCAAACAGCAGTCACCGTTCATCTCTCTGCAGGAGAGAGCTCACCAGTCAGACCACACAGGCTCAGAAGACACAAATACACATCAAAACACAAGACCTGGCATCACCATTTAGCTTTTAAATGTCGTGAGATGAGGCTCAGCCTATGTAACTAATCTACCTTTCCTAGCAGAGGGACAAAAATGATGCTTTCCCCTTGAAACCTAGTCTTGTTTGTTTGTTTGTTCAGGTAGTTTGCTATCACAGCACGTTCACTTTGCTACGTGCACTCTCCCCACAAGAATTAAACAATGTTCCTGTTGATCTTTACAAAAGAAGTGGCCTTCTGCAGTGCAAAACACAAGGACTTTGTTGCTTAAGCTGCTTTCTAGAAGAGAAAGGAATGAGAAACATGAGAGATTAGACAAGAAGTTGTTCAAAGCTATCAAGAAACAAACAAATAACTAAAAATGATTGTTCCAACGATTATCAGACAGACAAAATACAGAGCTTCCTTTTGGGCTTATGGATACAATTAAGCCTATTTGACATATGCAAACCATACAGCAATCCAACAGGTTTAAAAGTACCATCCATCAAAAGACAGACATTGACAATACAGCAGAGCAAAAATGCTGCAAGCATGATGGTTTAAGCATCAATCAGCTAGTCTAACACAAGACACCTCTGCTGCAAACCTTCCCCCAACTCTGTGTTGAGTCAGTGCTTTAATAGCACTTCTTCATCTAAAATGAGCAACAGGCTCAGTGGGAAAATGTCACTGTGCAGAAATTCCTGCCTTTTAACTGGCTGCTTTTGTTAATCAGATGGGAAACAACAAGATGGAAGGACAAGAGAGTGGGAAATCAAGGACTGTTTCCTGCTTTCTAGCACAACACTGAATCACCATTTCTAGGACCTGTTGGATTAAGAATCCACATCAAAAGGTTCAGAGTACAATTACCCTGTGAGGAAGGAGGAAAACACTCTTTTCCAGCTGCCTGGCTTCACAAATATCAACCAAAATGCTTTCAATTCCATTTGGTCACACACTTCAAGACAACAGTTTCTATTAAGATCATTTACAACTTAGGGAGTAGCACATGTCACTGTTTTCCCTCCTGAAACAGACAGTAGAAGTTGGTTCAAGCTAAGAACTAAAAGAAATCAGATTAAGGGACCACATATTCTACTGCTTCCCCCCCAGTACCATGTTGTTGTTAGTTCACCTACAGAAAGATCACTAACTCTCCTCGTTTCCAAGCACAGAAGGGACCTTTAGAGGTCATCTAGTGAACACAGACTTCTTCAACTCCATCAGATTTCCTCAGAGCCCCATCCAACCTATCCCTTTGAATGTTTCCAGGGATGGGACATCTACCACCTCTATGGACAACCTGTGCCAGTGCCTCATCACCCTCAGTGTAAAGAAAACATCTCTCTTGCATGTACCTTCTTTTAGTTTAAAACCATTACCCTTTGTCCTATCAAAACAGCTCTCTAAAGCAAATAACCAATCCTCCAAAACTAACCAGCTGCAGGTAGCATCCCACCTGCAGATAGGATATCAAAGAAGTCTACTTGCAGCTTGCTGAGAGTCTCTAGATGGGAAGACTGGATGTATCCCCCCTCAGAAATGGCTGGAGTTCTCTCCAGCTCCAAATAGCACACCAATAAATAACCACACTCCTCACACATTCTTTTTGGATGTTTTTATTAAACAAAGACAGGATGACATCCATATTTTGAGTGACCAGAGAGATCTCAGGATGTTTTCATAGCTAAGGTTAACCAAAAGATCCACTGCAGAATATATCACAGATTTGGAGTAACACTCTTGTGGGTGCACTGGTGTCACTGGCACCTTGCACAGCATAAGCAAGGGTCCTGAGAAAGAGAATAAGCCATTGGCAATGGACCACGACCCTTGCAGGGACATGCCATGAGCTCCAGAAGAGAAAAAGGAGACTTTGACATTGTACCTGACTCAGAGGGTCCCTAAGTACCAGAGAAGTATCAAAGGTCTGTCTCCTCCACCAGTGAGGCCGAGCAACGTGCAGAATACTTCACCCCCAGACCTCTGACACACACAGAGTGTTTTTCTAGCCATGCTATATAAATACACATACCTTTTGGATTGGCATTTAGAGAGCTGCATAAAAGTCAGAAAAATCAAGTTCTGCAAGGTTTTTTTTTCCCCTCCCACTCTTACAGGTGGAAGCTTGAAGGGTTAAGTTTACATGTCATTGTTTTGAACAACCTAAACTAGATGTGCCATTTCAATTCCTTAGCATTTTACAAACCATTCTCAGTATACCAATAAATACTCAGTGCCAAGCACATGCTTAGTTAACAGCCTAGAGATGGATAAAGCATAAGGCAAAGAAAGAAGCTAGCATGTGCTGTCTGCATGCTCACAGAACTATAAAAAGAAGGGGGGAAAAAAACCCTGTTTCTCACTTATAGCATTATTTTGGCTTTGGTGTAAGAGATGGAGATGCTTTCTCCCAAAATAATGGTGCTCACTAGGTTATAGCACTGCCTTGTAAAAATAAACGTTGCAGCGATGGGAACAAGAGTCTGTATCACTTCAAGCTAAATATTTCCATACTTGTCATGATGAAATGCTTCTTGTGCTGAGGGCAAACCTGCTGCTTGGTGGATGACAAAAGGGCACCCAAAAAAACCCCCAACCTCAGCAACAACAATCCCCCACCCACAGAAATCCCAACCAAAAGTAATTACCATTTCTGGGATGAAATGATAGTTTTCCAGCATAAAACCTACGGTATTCCTCCCTTTTCACATCACCCACTGAAGCTTGCCTAGCTTCTCCACAACAATATTTGATACCAAGTTATTTTTCCCCATGAATTGGACAGGTCAAAACACTCCAATTCCCCATAGCTGGTAACAACACATGTCTCCCTGCCAATGATTGATTTAACAGATGGGACCTCAGGAAACAACATTTAAGATGAAAAGGTAACGTTGCTGCCCATTGTTTGGAACTGAAAATGTGAGATGGACCATTTAGGAAAGAGCTGATGATTATGAACAATTTCAGCTTGAAAGTACAGCATACAAATCAGGGTTGTTATTACAGAAGCATCCACAACACAGTCATTACAGAGGCAACACTCAAAGCTGCTTTGTTAACCCCAGTAACTGCGCTCTCATTGCACAAGTCGTGTTGGCAGCAAAAGAAGTTAAAATTATCCAACTGGAAGAACTCAGCAATGTCATTCATTCTGCACTGGGATGTCTTCCAGCAGGAAGAAGTTCTCAGTTTACCTACCAAAAAAACAAACCCACCAAACACATTAAACAGATTAAGACAATATGGAAAGCAACACCATTTTTGGTACAGAGAATCACTGTGAGACTGCCACATATTTGGGTTTTTAGCTTCAAGTGTTTAGGGGTTTCCAAGTTTGCCTTCACTGGGAATTTATTAGTATGAATAGCAATCAAATGCCATCATCCTGCCTGCACAACAGTCCCTTGTAGCTCTTAGCTAGAGGTTAAGACAGACTTCTAGCTCAAGCTAAGCAGTGTTTCCAAATCAGTTCAAATAGCCCACTGGGAGATACAAGGGTGAGTGATACCTGCTCTGGGGCTGCTGGTAGAGAAGGACTGTGCATCATCACCTATCCCATCCCACCCCATCCCATCCCATCCGACTGACTTCATTTCTAGAAGCAACTTGCAGAAGACAGAGCTTGAGGAGCAGAAGAGTCCTCTCCCTTTCTCTCTCATTCCCCTGGACATCAGAGGTCAAACACTTTGTCTTCCATCTTTGCTAGCTTGACACCCCAAGGACTCAACTCCCAACTCTGACAACAGACAATGGCCATAGGCTGTGTGCTAGAAAGCCTACAGCATGTTCTCATGAAGGTTTAGGCTCAAGGGATGCAAGCAGGACAGAGCAGCATCCTGCTCCAACAGTTAGAAGCTTCCTTCCTCCATGCCAAGTCATGAGCTTTGGCAGGGACCATCCCAGAGACCAGAACAATCCCACCTCAGCCTGGTTCCCATGGTCTTTCCAGAGCTTGAGAGAACCAGTTGGGAAATGTATTTCAGTTCACTCAGTACTTCTGTTTTCCCAATGAAACTTCTGTCACTAGCAATAAAGAGTTATTTAAATGCTGTTTAACAACTACAACAGTAATTCTACACCCTGAATATCCTTGGCCATCTTCCTGAGATGCAGGTCACTTCACCCTCAAGAAAAGACAATTTAACAGTGTCAATTAATGAACGACTCGAGTCTTCAGCTGCAGGTTTATTTGGTGGGTTACACAAGCTTTATCTGCTTCTACAGTCTAACAAATTCAGGACAGAGGTTTGGTATTTTAAAGCCAAGGCTGTCTCCTGTTTTTTCCAGCTCCCTTGAGTGGTGGGGTTTTTGCTTGTGGGGTTTTTATTTAGATATACAGACATCTGTGTGTATGTTTGTACAAGTATAAATCAGCAACCTAAATCATCATTATCAATTGCTTGGATTTAAGCATGCCCTTCAAAAGTATTCACAACCTTCTGAGTGAGGCTAAGAAATGCCTGCTAAGGCCAGATTAGAAGTGTACATGCAATGAAAGCTGATATAGCCATGTTTATTTTAGGTCTGTAGGACAGCATACATACCGAATTTCATCTGCAAGCAAGTATCTTCAGTCGCTAAGCAAGTGCTGTTGGTCTTGCACAAGGAAGGGCTGTTCTCACAGTGGTAACACCTCAGGGTATAACCTAAGAAGGCAAGAGTTTCCTTTTGCTGAGGAATAAAGTACTGAAACAGTAGCAGCGTTAAAAAGGAAGAAAAAGAAAAGACCCACTGACTGCATCTGTCACAAAACATAGGCCTGGTTGTTAAACTCAGGACTTAAAGGCTTATTAAATAACCATAAAGACTTATTAAACTCTAACAAAAGTTTACAAGCTTTTGTCACTTCTACAACTTGAGATTGGCACCTTGGAAAGGAAGATTTTGAAGCATGTTCTCACATCCTTTTCAAAACCACTTGCCTTTACGTGTCTGCAGAACAAGGCATTAAATGTTTGCTTATTTTACCCACTTCCAAAGATTGCTTTTTTCCAAGAGGACAGGTGACAAGAGGCGCTTTCAGCAGGATGTTATTCCACCCCTTTTTTATTTCATCTCATTTCCCTCTCATGCTACACACCTAGTTTCCAATTTACACAACAGGAACCCAGACTTTTAGCAGCAAAACACAACTGTCTGTGGCCATATTAAACAGCAACATACTCTGCACACGATTCTCTCTTCTGGCCAAAGACAATCAGCAACACAAACTAAGCCCTAGTTTGATGGTTACTGTGATTCCCTAAGGTTAGATTAAATAATCCAGGCTTTTCTTGTTGTGTTTCTTTCTCTGACATTTTTTCCATGACATTACAACAAGGAAACTCCTCCCTTATACTCACCAGAACCACAAAAAGCAACCAGAATGATGCAGGCGGTTAACAGGACGCAGTTCATCTTGATCATGCTTCTTCCTTCAAATGAAGGCATAAAAAAGCTGTTACATGTTTGTTCTGTTTAAAAGCTACATGAAAAAAAGCAAAATAGATGGTTGGGAATGGAGGTTTCAAGGCTTGATTCAGTATGGAGCTGAAGGCATTGGCCAGAAAAAGCAGTGAAAGAGAAGAGAGAAAAGTAATTTTGTACTTTCAAAGATTCTGAGAACAGGATTTTTATTCTGAGCCCTGAGAAGCAGCAGAAGAGTCTCCTTTCTCCCCTCTGATTACACTATTCAACAGATCTCCCCATTCCTCACAGCTACAAATGCACCTAACAAAAAGGGAGACCATTTAGATCTCAAATGGTTTTTCTTTTACAGCAAATGCACAAGAAATCAGGAGCCAGACTGTGCTTGCTTTCTTCTCTCTCATGGAGTTGCCAGAGATTTGTCTGCACTAAGGGAGCAATTGCCTCTCCTCCTCCAAAATTTCTCCCTCTCATTGAGACCAACACCTGCAATAACCCACCAAGTGACTGCAGTGATGGTGGCTCCAATCCTCCACCATTACTGTAATCCATAAGTAGCAGGGAGAAGGGAAGGTCAGGATTGTTTAAACACCATCACCTCCAAAGCAGGAGTCCTTAGACAGACTTCTGCACACAGTCTGAGCTACAGACGATCATATCTCCCCCTAAAAAAATCTCTGCTGTTGCAGAGAGGAGGCTGTTCAGACTTAGCATCAAGCAGATACAGAGGGGAGAGAGGGAGCCACACTTGTGCCAGGAGGGCATGATTTCATGTTCAAAGCCCAAGTGGCACTTGAAGTCCCAAAAAATTAAAGGCATCCAGGTAACAAATTTCACTTAGGAGAAGACTGCAGTGAAACATTCACCTCCCTGCTCTTGGCCCTGTTACCACTGCTTGAAGCTATTTCCATGTTCAGACAAGAGTCTTGGTGTGGCAGACCATAATCACGTTGGGGTGGAGTTTTTCCCTCCTGGAAGACTGACTGTGGACTTGGAAAGATAGTTTCATGTAAGACAATACTGAAATCCTTCTCAACCTTAATTTTTCTACTGAAGACAAAAGAAAACAACAAAGAAATCAACCACTATGGGGTTTATTCATCCCCTGTCTGTATGATCTGGCTGTTGAGCAAGGAAACTAGAAAAAAACCAAAACCAGAATGTGCAGGACAAGATGATTTTCTGGGATAAACAACTTTGGGAGAAGCTTTCCAAGATGAGAGGCTCATGCCACAGTGACGTGAATCTTTGGGAGTGCCACCAGTATGGTGATTAAAGCAAGAGACATTCTGGACAGCATCAAGAATCTTCCTGGAAGCTCTCCATCTTCCAGGAGCCTTCAGGCACTCAGCAGTACCAGCAGAGTAAAACAGTTTTACCATCTAGCAAATCCAAGTCATGAAAAGAACAAATACAAGGCAGAGGAACAAAAATCATCACAGCCAACAGCTCTGACAGTAGTAGTTCAATTGATTTTTGTCTAAGTTAGAGAGGGGTTTTTTTCTGTACTCCTGAATGCCAAAGGGATGAGCCAGCAGGAAAATTTTAGCTTAAAAACAAAAGCCCAAACACCAATAAATAGAGACAAAAATTCACAACATGGCTGAAAAGAAACAGGGCAGAATATATCTCCTAAACTGCATTTTCTACGTTGCTGTTTGAACTCGGGCATCCAACCAAGGTCAATAAGAAGAAACAGCAGCTGCAATAGCAGGAAAGGTTAACTGCCTTTTCTCTTGGTTGTCAAACAGAAGTATTTCTCTGCAGTCCCACCTGGGAGACAGCAGACATATAAGACCAGGCTGCTATTTTCATTATCATCTCAGAGCAGAAAGCAGCAAGAAAAGGAGAACTAGGGCTACAATCCTCAGCCCTGTGGCGACCTGGGCATTTCAGCAGCTGCACCACCTCATTTGCAGAGGGATCCTGTAGCCTGGAAGATGCAACTTGGCTCTCTCCCTTCTGTTAAGTTTGCTGCAGCAAGGCACAGGCAGCACCTGCAGCTCCTGGCTGCTGGCACCCAGCTGCAGCTCCCTGGCCTCCCTACTCCTCACAGCTACAAACGCATCTAACAAAAAGGGAACACCTTTAGGTCTCGAGTGGTTTTTCTTTTACTGCAAATCCACATTAAACCTGAAGCCAGACTGTGCTTCCTTTTTTTCTCTCTCATGGGGTTGCCAGATATTTATCTGCACTAAGGGGGCATTTGCCTCTCCCAAAATAACTCCTTCTCATTGAGGGAGCAACACCTGCAATAACCCACCGAGGGACTGCAGCGATGGTGGCTCCAGTACCTCCCCCATTCCTGTTATCCATGGCTAGCAGAGAGATGGGGAAGGTCAGGATTGTTTTAACAGTTACCACCAAAGCAGGAGTCCTTAAGACTTCGGCACAGCCTGAACTACAAACAACCGGATCTACTCCTAAAACATCTCTACTGTTGCAGACAAGAGGCTGTTTAAACTTAGCATCAAGCAGTTACGGGGAGGAGAGAGGGAGAGCGCACTGCGGTGCGGCCGCTCCGCCGGCGTGACTCAGAGCCGCGGGCAGCCCGGGGATAAACAGCGATCCACGCACACCCCTTCGCCCCCGCTTAATACGGTACGAATACCGATTTGCACCCACCAAAACCCCTCTCAACGCGGAGGAAAAGCCCTGCTCTCCCTCCCCACGCATGCCAGCCCGCACCACCCCAGAGCCGCCCTTCTGCCCGTCCCCTCTCCCACCACCCCCGCCGCGGAGCCTCGGACACCTCGCCAGGCAGAGCTGAGGTCGCAGGGGTCGTGGGGCTTCCTCCGCTCCCTCCTCCGCAGCTCTGCCCGCTGGCCCCTCACCTGCCCCGCACGCCCGCTGCTGACAGCCCCGCACCGTCTGCTGCGCGGGGGGCGGCGGCGGGGCTGCCTCGGTCTCCCGGGGCCGCCTTCTGGGGCGGAGCAACGGCCTTGGCCCGGCCCGGCCGCCGGGGAGGAGCGGGGCTGCGGCTCTTTACCTGCGCCGCGCCGCACACAACGATGCGGCGGCTTCTGCGAGCGCATCTTCTGCGAGCGCATCTTCTGCGAGCGCATCTTCTGCGAGCGCATCTTCTGCGAGCGCATCTTCTGCGAGCGCATCTTCTGCGAGCGCATCTTCTGCGAGCGCATCTTCTGCGAGCGCATCTTCTGCGAGCGCATCTTCTGCGAGCGCATCTTCGCTCCGCAGACACGCGACGGGTGTACGTGCCAAACGCTGCGTGGCACCAGCTCTACGGATCTGTTCGTGGGGCTTGGCTGGTGGAGTGAAGGAGATTCCTCCCACCCTTCACGAAGTGGAGATGTTCCTATGCTTAATTCCCGTAGCAGCAGC